>NC_143398.1:15559787-15862818 GCF_052110815.1 Crocodylus siamensis | reverse complement strand
CTAATTTTATTTTCAAACAAAATAAAAACACTTCCACACTCAGCAATGTGTCCAGAAAAGATGAGAAAATCAGAATGATACATGCAGTATTATCCATAACTCCCGCAAAGCAATGGATAGGCTACTTACAAAACAGCGTAAGAAATTTCTAATTTCAATACCCATAACAAAAGCTAGAAATAACTTCAATCCCTTGAATACAAGGGTTGCTTTCTCCCTGCATGAGTACAAATAGTCTTAAAGTAGCTGGAAGGAACAGGAGCCATGGCCCTTGACTCTTCCCTGGCCTATAGAGCTGGGAGCAAACTGCACTACACCAAGGTACAGTAGAGTGTCTGTGTGTGCTCTTTCTTGTTCTCCAGCCTGGAGCACCAAGAGAGAGTATGTTTCACTGAGCTACCCCGAGAACATGCAGTGTAACAGAGATGGCTCTGTCTAAATACCCTAATGTAGCGCAGAAAGAAAGAAAAACCCCTCAAGGATAGTTTGGATACTTTGAGCTCAGCAGTTCTATTTAGAACAATAGCCACAGGCAGGCATTCATATCTACTGGTAAGAATTTCTTTGAAATTTGGAAATTTCTCTAAAATTCTTACTGGTAGAAAACACCTAAGAACTGAAGTGTAAATGCATCCAGCCCTGTGGCTAGAAAGCTACACAGCTAAGCTGTCTAGTCCTGGAGTGGCCCAGGACTTTTCCCTGGGCCACTCCAGCCTTTAAAAGGTGCCCTGTCATCTCCCCTGCCTGAGAAGAAGGCAGGTTGTCAACAGGCAGCCCCTTTGTTGGGTATCAGGGGCCCAGTGCTGTTCTCTCTCTTGGAGGGAGGGAGGGAGGGAAGGAGGAAGAACAGAGGAGTGCTCCACAGCTATGAGAGGTGGACAGCTGTTGTGCTGAGAGGAAGGAGATCTTTCTTGTCCGTATCCAACCTAATTTCTTGTGCAAGAGCCAGTTGTCTTTCAGAAGAAATCCCTTGAACAGTTGTATGTTCTCCCTTTTGTGCTTGGAAAAAAGGCTTTTGTAACACCTAGTCATGGCCAACGAAAACTAGTGTGTAATGAACACTTAGAAAATCAAGAGAAGAAATAATTCTCTTGCCTGTTAAGGTCTCCTGGGAACTAGTCTTAGATGCTAAACACACATATAGTAACTGCTGTAATATATCACTGAGCTTCTAAAATAATCCTATAATGACCGCAATGACAGCACTGAAAGGATGAGATTGTGTACCCCGTTTGTTATGTTACAATATAAAGAAGTTGGTATGTATCATCGGAAAAACATGTTGAAGCTACCTTTGGAAAGAAACTCTTACATCACTAGTACCAGAAGCACATTGCTTCAGCATGCCAAAGTCTGCTGAGGTTTCCAAGAGCTATCAGGGCACAGTTCCAGGGCCTGGCTTTGGCCTATAAGACCCTCAACTGCTTTCTCCCTTACACTTGATCTCCATCCCCAAGGTCATTGGAGAGCAACCAGCAGTATGTTGAGTTTGCTTGGCAAAATCATGTGGAAGGTTGCTTCAGCAGGTGTCCTTTGCTTTAGAACTTCCTCCCCCTTGAGGCCCACCAGACCCCAAGCCTGGATACCTTTTGAAAGCACTGCAAGACCTTCCTTTTTGGACAGACATTTAGCAAGTAAGGTTCAACTGGGATATTGTTTAGCAGGTTTTTGTTTTATATCATAAAAACATAGAGAAGTAAGGCTGGAAGGGACCTCCAAAGGTCATCTAATCCAAACCTCTGTCTGAAGAGGGACCATCCCTTTCCAAACCATCCAACATTTTTGTTAAGCTAGAAGTGCTGCTGAAGGGTGGATCAACTCTCCAGCTCTCATAGTTGCTGGGACTCTCAATAGAGGGGCAGCAAATAAGGCAGTTTCCAAATAGTTTGCTGGGAGCAAGAGGAAGAAGGGGAAGAGGAAGAGAAGGTACCAAATCCTGATCCAGAAAGGTAAATGAGCCAGGGCTACCTGTGTGTTTGGCTTGCTGAGTGTTCGTTTAGTGGGCTGTGTGGTTGGGTGTAAGAGAGGGGCAGGAAGAGAGAGGTGGCAGGTTTAAGAGACACAGAGAGATAGCTGGAGGACACTGCCAATGCCAACTCTTCTTCTACTTGGTGTTTGTCCAGGCAGAACCCATCACTGCTAAGGCTTCCACCCAGGTCCTGGTTCGGTGCTGTGGAAACAGGCTTGCAGGTTTTTCAAATGACAGCCAGGTGGGAGGAGTGCCCAAGACGTAAGCAGTGCCTCCTGATGATGTCCCTCAGGGAACAGGAGTCTGCCATGAGAGCTTCATCAATCTGATTCTGGAGGAGACCTCTAGGATTGCAAAGGAAGGACTACTAGAAGCAGCACTAAAGAAGGAAGATGACATGGATTCCCAGGAAGCTGGAAGCTTGTGCCCTCTGGTGACAAGCAAAAACATTCATCTCCGCGTGCAGCAGTTTTACTTGAGAACAGATATGGAGGAGGAGGAGCATGTTTCATTGGCAGAAGAGGCGAGGCCTGGCATCCTCAAGGGTGGGAGCATTGAGACCACTGCCACTAATAGGAAGCAATGGGTGGTCATGGTTGGAGTGACCCTTCTGCAGGGGATGGAGGCATCCATTTATTGGCCTGACCTGCTGTCTTGGGAGGTCTGCTGCTTGCCTGGGACCAGAAGCAGTCACACTTGACTTGTTGACATCCAACTGAACTCTGCACCGCGGTGCATCGCTAGAACCCTCAACCCAACACCTTGGCTGCCTGCGCTGTCGCACATCGCTCCTCCACCCATCCTTCATGAGGCAACAACTCATAAATGGCAGTTGTTGAGTAAGGCTCAAGTTGCAGCCAGGGAAGTTTAGGTTAGATATTAGAAAAAAAACTGTCTTGCAAAGGGGGTAGCAAAACACCTGAACAGGCTACTCAGAGAGGCTGGGGAATAGAGGTTTTTAAGACCCAGACAGACAAAGCCTTGACTGGATTGATAGTTAGGGAAGATCCTGCTTTGAGCAGGAGGTTGAACTAGATGGCTTCCTGAAGTCCCTTCTAAGCCTAATTTTCAATGATTCTATGATTAAGCCAACTGTGTAACCTCTTAGGAAAACTACACAGTCAACCCTGATACAACACAAGACTTAACACCCTAACCTCTCATAGGTAAAACAGCCAAGATCCTGTTTCTGCAAAAGTTGTTACTATAGTCTCAAGAGATCCCAGGAAGAGGGCCACTCCCCACCACTACAGAGGAAGGCAAAAACCTCCATCATCCATACTGATCTGAACACTCTGACCCATGTAACAGTGGTGGGGTGGGGGAGGAATTTTCTCCCAGCCCCATGCAGTGGACAGCAATATCTTAGGGCCTTGTTAGACCTTATGTTGTAAGCTGAACAAATGTTAATCAGGTTTAGTACTGTTCAGCTCAGTGGAGTAGCTGCACATTAAGTCAAAAGACCTGCTCTCATTGCCCCTCACCTGAACAGCTGGGACTTGCCACTAGCAGCTAGGTGAGGAGGGGCAGGACATGCTTCCTGCTTTCTCAGGGCAGAGCGAGTGCTGCAGCCCCAGGTCCTGGAAGCCATGGTGTTTTCCACCATTGCTCTGACTGAATCTGCTTGGGAGCAGAGCCAGCGGGGTCCCAGTGGCGGAACGAACCTCATTGCTTGGACCCAACTCCATTCCTTGCAAGGTCTCACTGGGGGATGGGGAACAGCATCATTTGGGCCCAACTGGCTCCGCTCTGGTATGCAGCGGAGCCAGGTCTGAACAACACAATCCCCCCACCACCTCCTGCTTGTACCTGGCTGGCTTTGCTCCCAGCAGGGATGGGAGCGAGGTCTGAGCAGCAGCGGTGACACAGTTACCTCCCCTGCACGGACTCAGCTGCCTCTGCTTCTGTTGGGAACAGAGCTGGGCAGAGCAAGCAGTGGCAGGAGGCACAGCAGGCCCATTGCCTCCTGAGATGTTGTTGAACTTGGGCAGAAAAGCTGCAGAGAGTGACTACAAGTTAATAAAACAGGATCAAAATTACCCCTGTCCTGGAGTGGGGTAACATTAAGCTAAATGACGAGTGTCTTAAGCCACTTAAAAGTTGTTAACATGCAGCCAGTCATGTCCCTAAGAGCTCCAGAAGCTGCCTAAAGTGACCATGTAACAAAGACCTTAATATTCTTCATGGTTTCAGTTGCCCTGAGCTTTTGTTGGGAAGGGTTGCATATAAGTGTACTAAATCCCTGGCTATCTGTTTATCAACAGGTTTCCATACAAGTGATATTATATCCACTATGAAATCTATTTGTGATCAATTTACAGTTGTTAGTAAACTCTGACATTTGGGTTCAAAAGTACCATTTTCAAAATCAGCCCTGAACATCTCAGGCATAGGCCAAATCTTTAGCTGGTGTAAATAACTGCCTCTCCGCCAATCTGAGAAGTTAATGATGCTATGACAATTTACTCCATCGGAGGATCTGGGCCTGTGACTATAAAGAAAGGCTGCTATGGGGTATGTATTGCATTTTCGGTATTTAAAAAAAAATAAAATCATTAAGCTGAATCTTTAAGTCTGATATTGGGGGGGGAAAAAATCTAACCCATTACATTTGATATTCAGGGGAAATATTCTGTTTTCCCTGAACACCAAAAGAAATGTCAGGTACTACAGACAAGCTTACTATACCCTCTTTTTTTTGTGCTTAAAACAAAAATGATTAGTGCCATTTGGTATGATAAATTACACATTCAAGTCTGAAAATGGCTGTTAAAAGCATCTCTTTCCAGCACAGAACAATAACGTATAACAACAGAGTTGTACATAATGCAAATGATGTAACCCTAATCAAGTGCCTTTTTTTGCTATGGAGGCTGTGTAAGTACAAAGCCTGTTTCGAGATGCTATATAAGAACAGCCCTCTGAACAGGACAGGCAACAGCTGTTTGACTTTGGGCAAAGAACTGCAAGGGAGATTATTTTAATTTTTAGGCCTTCAAGTAGCTGGGAAAGGCAAATGATCTCCAGACAGGACTATCCCTGAGGGAGAGGATCAGAGAGAGAGAGAGAGACAATACTTTTCAGCCAGTGAAAATGAGCTAAAGAATATGCTGCAATGACTAACTTCCCTTACGAAAAGTACAGGTTAATTTTAGTTGAGCGACACTAACGTGGCTCCCGAGGGAACACTGAACAGTGAAGCTCCCGGGGAAAGAAACTGAAATTATAGCCACCAAGCAAATTATTTAATAGGTTTCTGGTCTCCTGACATACAGTATTGCCCTCTGCTTCCTATAAAGATGGTGAAGGGAAGAGAAAACCCTTGAGTTTGTAGAAAATTGGTTTGATCAGCTTAAGATTTAACAACTATCAAGTAATGTAGTAGAGTGAATACAATTCTCAAACCCATGTATTATTCAGATAGGGTGTAGCCATGGATATCAGCATATGTACCTTATAAGCATGCTAGACTTCTCACAGCAGACCAGGGAATACTGAAGACAGACAAGCAACTAAAGAGTTAGTTTGAACCAGACCAACGTTAGATATACACATTCTTGATATCAAGACAAATGCACAAATGATCAGATTTGTTACGGCTATACTCCCTAAATATTTAGGGACCTAAATGAAACAGTTACTAAAAAAAATGACTTTAGCCATAAATCCCCACTCAGCCTGTTACATAGCTGCTGGCTGCTGAGTGCTTTTGAAATTTAGATCCTACCAGAACTTGTGAACACCTGGCTCTGTAAACAGAGCAACCATGTACATTTTGAGGTATAATGTATATGTTATTATGCATGTACCCAACCCAACTCCCATTGCTGTAAATGAGAGTTGTGCTTGCACTTAATAAAATAGAAAAAATACGTTCTGCAATTCCTTCCACACTGTTCATGAATGGCAAAGTGAAAACATAAGACTCGAGACATCATTTCTCTCATTTACTGCTGTAGAATATTGTCTCGCTGGCAATTCAATTCCGCCTGGTCATTAGGTCTCTGCAATACTTCTGCTTTTACTATGATAACTTATCTATTTTTATTTTCAGTAGAGGAGGCTGGAGGTCTACTATTAATGCATCCATCTTAGTTTAACACAATCTCTCCCAGCCTTGGCTTTGCAGAGCCTAACACATTTCCCTTAATGCATTAAGTACTTCCTCATAATCAACAAATGCCACATCTAGTAGCAAATTATATCTGTTTTCATTCATCTGTGAAAAAAAAATCCCCCAAAACATTGAAGCCTGTCCATTCTTGTTTGTCTACAGGGAATTGGTTGCTTAATGTTTTTCCAAGATTTGTAAGCCGAAGACTGGAGTGTCAAGTGCCCATGGCCCCTGAAGTCTCAATAATTATATTTACATTCACATATAAATATGTCCAGCCTGGTTTTTTGCCATTGCATGTCTATTTTCTTTCTGGAGCTTATGCTTATGTCCTTCTGACTCATGAAGGATTTCATTTAGTTTCATTTAGTTTCAAGGGCTTTCCCCACCCCCACACCGAGGAGTTTCATAACACTTAATGACCATTGTAAATGCAGCTAAATGCTGCATCAGACAAAACTTTAGACGATACAAATAAAAAAAAAAAGAGAAGAATACTGCATAATGATACTATAGAAATATGGTAGATTTATTTCTCAGATTACTGCCTAGAGAGCGCATTTACGTGAGACATTTAGTGCAGTTGAAATTTGCTCTGCAATAAACAACTTAGCCTCTACATGTGTGGCCCTAATAGCTTGCACGGAACTAATACATGCCAGAGCACGTTAGTACTTGTAAATACAAGTACTATCCTGCTGCAGATTTTTTTTTTTACTTTGTAGCAGTGTACGTGTAGACAGTGACCTGACTAGCTGGGGCATGGCTGCCTGCCGGCTAGCCCTGCACTAGAGACCCTCATTCCCTATGCCCAGGCAGCCTTTCTGCAGCATGTTAACTGGGTTGGAGCAGCCCTGGGCTGGCAGGCTGACCCCGCCAGGCCTGGGATGCTCCAACCTGGCTCAACATCCTGAGGTCCTGGGGGCATGTGTCAATGCAATGCCTGGGAACAACAAACTCCAGCATGATATGCACCAGAGTTTATTGCTTTGCATTAATTGCATGTGTAGATGTGTCAATGGGATGTGTGCTTTACTGGGGGGGGGGAGGGGGGGAAGTTGATTAATTAGCTCAGCAGTAAAGCATCACTGTTTATGCATGCGCCTTTATTAGGTATTAGGGTATGTTCACGAAAGTACTACCCTATAGCAAAGTAATTGTGCGTGATGAAATGCAGATGTCGACAATGACTGGGGCATGAGGATAGTAAAGCGTGGGGGCTGCCTGCTGCACAGCTCTGCGCTTTATCATTCTTGTGCCCCAGCCATCCCCTCCACCACCCAACACGGCCACCTGAAGCCCAGAGCTGACCCTCCAAGCCTCCGCCTCGGCTCAAACTGCTGCAGTCCTGGGTACACGTGCAGACACTGTGCCTGTGCCAGTTTATCATATTGCCTTAATGGCACATATAGATGCACCCACTGGGAATTCTGGTAAGACTTCTGGGACCTCATAAGCTAAAGATTGTACAGGCTGGATATTTTCAGAGCTTCACACTAAATGTACAATGAGATTCAATAAAAAACGTGAAGAAGAACTTAAGAAGTTAAAATAGGACATTTGATTTTCTCACTTACAAAAAAATGTGAATGGCCATTTTATGGAAATTCACTAAATACAAACATGTTCATAAATTGATCCATATGGTTTAAAAACTTTGTTTCTCTAAACTTTGTCAATAATTCCCAAGTCCATGAGTCCGATCAGCAAGCCCCTTAGGGGCATCTGCAGTTACCACATCTGTTGCTACAGGATATGTGTTATAGCTGTGGCTGGGAGAAACTAGTGCTGGCTGGGTTCATGCTAAAAGCCCATTTACTTTAGCTCATATACTTGCCCAATACCGAGCCTCAGCTAAGGGGTGACAAAACCAAGGCACTCACCACAACGCAGCTGAAGTTTGCTTTTTAGATGCAAAATTATCATCTGATTATACTTACTACTTATATCAGGTCCATTCTGCAGGAAATTTTAGATGATATTAATAATCCATTTCCTTGCATATAACTAAGACAGCATGTTCTGTATTTATTAAAAAAACAAAACAAAACAAAAAAAATCGAGAGTCTTCTTACAAGAAACAAATTACATTTGTTTCTGAAAAGGAAACATATAGTGCATTTCTCACCTTACACACTCTTCCAACTCGGGAAAGGATTGTTTTATCAGAGGTACTGCTATCTTGTGATATTTCTCGGAAAAAGAAATAGATTTTGTCATCATCTGGGTTGTACGTGTCCGGGATGGGGAA
Organism: Crocodylus siamensis; assembly: GCF_052110815.1. Classification (NCBI taxonomy): domain Eukaryota; kingdom Metazoa; phylum Chordata; order Crocodylia; family Crocodylidae; genus Crocodylus; species Crocodylus siamensis. Next base: position 15,854,484 of record NC_143398.1, on the reverse strand, counting down.
GAGTCCAATAAATTTTGCTCCTAAAAGAAGTCCCCAAAAACAGCAACAAGTTATAAAGGTGTAAAAAATTCCTTAATATTTGAGATCAAGATTGCATTTTTATATCCATGTAGTGAAATCAGTGAGTTGTCACAGAGGGCAGTTTTGCCTTTATCTTCCATGGACAGGATTTGTACTGATTCCAGAAGTATTTATTTCTAGTATGACAGCTTCAGTTTCATTCTTTATATTGGCATAGATGGCTGTCATTTTGAATGTAAAGATATTATATTCAGGTTTTTAGGCCTAAAAGAAAAATCTGTAATAAAGTGGATTTTTTGCTTGTATGGATTGTGTATGACTAGAGACAGTAGAAAACCACATTTAGTAGAAAAATATGGAAGAGAGTAATATAACATCCGTTTGTTTATAGACACAAACTCATATTTATGGCAGCTTTATGAAGCTAATCACATCCTTTATGAAGCCTCACAAAGCCAATGGTTTCCCTACACTGCAGTGCTAAAATTATTTGTTAAGCCATTTGGTTCAACCCCTGTTCTGCTTGGTGTTTTCTTTTTCACACGTTTAAAACCTTGGGATTTTCATTTTGCTTATCCATTCACACCAGAAAGCAAATACATGCCAGACATCTTAATAACTGGAACACAGCATACATTGCATAAATAGAGGAACCCGACATTTAGGAAAATAGCTTTAAGATGTCCTTGTGATAAACCACAGGACCTGAGCCCTCTTGAGGGCATTAGGCTAACGCACAGAAAACTGCTTTGCTTCCAGGAGAACAGGGTAAGTAGCCAGGCAAATTCAGCAGAGAAACACCCTTGATGATGGGATCCATTACCTGGGCTGACACTGAACAGAAGCTTTGGCCTTCACAGGATGCAGTAAAGTGCCTCCTTTCTCTTAGGGATTTGGCTGGCAGAAAAAAGGATAACATGGAACCTAGAGTAAAAACTGTACTGATGTTTTAGACTGTTGGATGATCTTTTCCCATCTTTTTAAATATGTGCATTCATTTATATTTTCATTATTATTTATATTAGGAGCTAGAAAGTCTAGGCATGGGCTATAAGCCCAAAGTACTAGGTGCTGTACAAAAATGGAACAAAACTATGGGCCCTGCCTCAATGCTTGCAATTCATGCCTGAGATAAAAGATGGAATTTGTTTAAATTCCAAGTATGCCTTTGTGCCAGACGGTACAATTTCTAGGCTTGAATAGGTACAACATTACTCCACTTTTAAAACTGGGATGCCTTAATGGTGTATCGAGTTGCATAAATTTAAGCCAGGATTTTCAAATGAACTCAAGGAAAACAAACATATTCAATTTCCACTGAACCCGCTCTATGCTCTTTTGAAAGACCCAGATCCAAGCCTTCATAAGCTTCCACAGCTACCTAAAAAATCATGGATAAACTCCAGCAGCAATGCTCCCCCTGCACTGGCAAGCTGAAGCCTGGGCGCCATACAATCAGCTGATTAGCAGCTGGGCTGAGGGAGTCCCACACCCAGCTGCCCAAAGCTGCTCGGTACAGGGTTTAAAGTCCCCAGCGGGGGAAGCTGGAGGATCCACTGTTGGGAGTCTCTGCTTCCCTACTCTGGGCAGCCCAGCCAGAGCTGTCCAGCACAGGGTTTCAAGTCCTGGTATGGGAGGGGGAACAGAGATTTTCCCCTCCTGGGGACATGAAACTCTGTGTCAAACATCTCTGGCCAGGCAGCCTGACACAGGAAAGCCTCTGACCCCCACACCGGGAACCTCTTCTCTTGCACTAGGCTGCATAATCAGAGCTGCCTGGTGCAGGGTTTAAAGTCCTTGATGAGGAGAAGACTGCTCCCCTGTACCAGGCTCCCCTGCCAGTGCTGCTTGGCATGGGGTTTAAATCCCCAGTGGAAAAAGCTAAAGGCTCCTGCCCCCCTGCGAACCTCTGCTTCCTGGCTTGGGTATTAAAACCTAGGCAGCCCTGGCTGGAAAGTCCCCAGCAGCGAAGGCTCTTTGGCCTCCCTCCTGAGCAGCCTATGGCTGGACTGACAATCAGCTGATTGTTGGCCACTGGCCCCACATTCAATTTAAGGTGCCATGCAAAAAAAAAGTCATAAAGCGTTCTACATTATACATGGAACACTTTTACAGCTTGTTCCCCATTTTATGGCATCTTAAACTGGGTGCATGCCTTCCTATTTGTGTGTTAATTAATACATTCATTGCAGCATAAATGTAATGTGTAGACAGGCCTTATATAGATTTTTTTAAAAAAAATCCACATGTGCAGAGCTGAACTCTGAATTCCAATTTTTTAAAATTAAATTTCAGTGCTTTACTTGGCAAATAAACTCAAAAAACAAGCTCATAAATATGTTCTTGGAACAGATTTAGAAAAATCCCTAAAAAATTAAATAAAAGAACATGAATACTTAAAGACTTAAAATCGCAATTGAAAACATAGATGTTGAAAGTTAAATCAAAACAAAAATATACTGGAAAAAGGTACATGGACAAAGAGATAAAAATCACTTTAAAAACACAGCCATAGCTCACGATACAAAAAACAGATTGCATTCCACTAATAAGCCTTTGTCTCATCTTTTGACTTCTGTTCACACTATATAGAAGAGCAAGGTCTAATCAGCTATGAGCTGGGGTTACTGAAGTGTTGTACGAGAAACAAACTGCATTTGAAATCATTGTTTTTATCCCCATGCATGTGGTCTTTATCACTCAGAAATACATCTGACTTCAATGGAAAGTTTTCTTAATTGAAGATTTCATGGTTTGGCCATATGTAAGCAAACAATAGAGCACTAAGGGAGACAGCAGATCCTGAGAATAGATAACCCATTAGATCCTAGTAGGGCATGAACTTTTAGCAATTTGCTTCCATGGGGTATATTGAGAGCAGTAGTAATATTACAGATTCTGTTATCACCAAGATCACTGATAGTCTTACAGCCCAATTACCTTCCTCATTACATGTTCTAATGTAATATAAGAGGACTCAATAATCAAAAAGCTTGCTGAAGGTTATTCTACCTACAGAAGCCTTGTTAAGAGGCAAAGTAAAAAGTCCAAATGTCAAAGGCACCAAGCAGTAAAAAATGCCCAGAAAACAGGGATGTGAAGGAAGAAGAATGAGCTAGTGGAAGACCCTCTGCACTAGCAGTCTGTAGTTTAGCCTCCAGAGATGACATGAGAACTTGACTGGTCCCAGCAAACATAGGATGCAGAAGAAGAGTCGTTCTCTTTAGTATCATCCTCTGACAAAGAAGGCTTAGATCTGGGGCAAATCCTAAGAGATAAATACTATTCAAGGAGACCTTAACTCTGATTATGGCATTAACTGCCGGTGGAAGTGGGAGGAATGTGAATGTGCTGACTGTGTGCACATATATGGCAGATACAGGACTGCAGAACTTGGGAACCAGACATACCACGATGGTTCCCATCAATCCTCATACAATCCTTTTCCTCTGACACTTGTCACGTACATGCTTAGGTGGATCAAGTCATGTCCAGTGCTCTCCAATCTTAAGTATTTAAGCCTCAGGACTTCTCTGACTTTGGTGGTATTCTGAACAGGAGTTCATATGTGTATGCGAATCACCAGAAAGGTTATCTATCCATCTCTTTTGTGAGGCTGCTATTTATGTAAGAGCCAAGTGTGAAAGAGTTGCCATACACAGTATCGTATTAGTTTTTCCATTTTGTTTTTATTTTGCTAAACCTTCTATAGGCGAAACAATCTTGCTTCCAAACATATTTTAATAAATCAAAACTGAACTTAAAGATGCCAAAATGTATTCTAGTGCAGCACTCTCTACCCTTTAAAAGGAACAAGTCACACATTTTTCATTTATCCTAAGTAAAACATGACTCACTCCCTGCAAGTAATTTATTACTAATTGTACAATTACTTAATTATGTACAACCATTCCTGGAGGTCTAACACATGCCTGGTAAATGGCTGGTATATTCAGGTTTTGAAAGGTTGGGTTATTTTTTTAACTTAAAATCAAGTAAATGTTTTTTTAACACCAAAATTTGCTGAAAGCAGAAAATGTAGGTGACCATTAATGTTACATAAAAACTAATAACGAACTGAGTATTATGTTACTGAGCACACAACATGTTTAAATCAGAGCTGCAGTCAGAATTTCTTCTTAACACAATCATTTTTAACACACTTAAGAAACCCCAAGTTCATATTTATTTCAATGTATAACACTTCATCAATATTTGGGTTCAGTTTCAGATGTGCTGCAGTTGTAGTCTTTTAAAATGGCTAAAACCAGAGCAAAATCTATGTGAATATTAAATTGGAGCTTCATTGTTTTCATAGCATGAGACAGTTTTCACACTGCCATCTCTCATACTAAGCTGTTTTTTTTTAGTCCCAGCAACATGAATATAATGCACAGTGTCCTTGTAAAGCTCTCATAAACACAGTGGCTTGAACTGAAAACAAGAATCAATAATGAACGTATCTAAAAAGTTTTTAAAAAAGAAAGAGAAGAAAGCCCTATAGCTCAGGAGTAAAATATACACTGGCTGCATCCAAAAAAGTGTGGATGTTTGGTTCCCCGGGGACAAGCAGCAGCGGTGCACCTTGCACCACAGCTACTTCTCAGCAGAGGATGCCAGTACCACACACGGTTTAGTGTGCAGTATGTTACCCTGGAAGTGGTAGGGGAGGCTGGGGCCAGCACGGTCCTTTACCTGGGGTCCTCCTGGGGCTGCAGCAGTGGCGATCCTGGTTGAAAGCTGCAACATGGCTCTGGGCAGCCCGCCTCCGCTTTTCAGCAGCACACAGTGCTCATGTGTGTGTTGCTCTAGTTCTTTTTTGTGCAGGCTTTTTTGATCCCTGGATATCCAAAGTCCAGGAGCAGTGCGCACATGGGCAGCGTGCCCTTGCATTGCAGAGAACACCTGACTGTGCGGTATGTGGGGCTGCAGATGTGTTTGTGGCGCCACAATCCACACGGCCACACTCTTCTGGACTCGTACACTATGTTCAATCTCTTTGTTTTATATGCTGCACCTCTTTCTTGTTCCTTTGTTTGTCTAGGATTCCTTGCAAATGCACATGTAGGTAACGTAGCAATGTAAAGGAAACTTCTCATGCACAGATACTGACAGGGCAGATAAGCGTCTGTAATACTGGTCTCTTCAGTAGCATGTTTCTTTTGGCAGGGAACTATGTCGTCTTACATACTAATGTATTGACCACTATAGCCTACAAGCTCCTTAGGTCCAAACTGTACTACTGATCTTTTAGCCCACCCATTTGCAAACTATTTGGAAAAATGGATACTGTCAACTTTCCAAATTTTCTAGGGATGGATTGGTACCCACAATGATCATCAAACTTGTAATACTTCTAGCTGAATGGGGGGGGAGGGGGCAGGAGGGGGAAAGGAGGAGTGTGGAGGTGGCATGTTATTGTGGACCAGGTGTGGTCTGTGGCTCAGTCTGGGAACCACTGCTTTATAGGACTGTAATTTTCCTTTTAGAAAACTGGTTAAAATCTTTATGCTATAAGGACTAGTCAGTAACCACAGCCATAAAATTGGATGGTTTGTTAGGGAACTAGCTGCATACAGAGCCTTGAAACTTATACTGGTTCTACTTTCTAGGAATGCCATCCAGGCCCGGATCACATGTTGAACCTGCCCTGCCTTACCCCATATTGTTTAGCAGCAGGGGACAGATGGTATCAGCAGGATGGGTGGGACACAACAGACATAGGACCAAACACATAAGGACTGCAAGGATGGTGAAGAAAGCATTTGGAAGGTCTCCACTGATCTTGAAAGGGCTCACTCATAAAACTATTACCTTTTTTGACTCAAGAGAGATGCTGGGATGGGGATGTTGAGGGACATAGGTGAGGAAGGGAAGGAGGTGAGAGAGTGAGAGACTCTTGTTGGAGACTCCAAGAATTAATAGATGAATAATTCCTTTCAAAGGATAACCGCTCGAAAGTCAATTCACACTTGTGGTCAGCAGCCTCTGGTTTCACAAGTCACTCAGAAAAGGCACATAGGCATCCAATATCAGGGGACAGTGTTATCTCATTTTTAAAGACAAGTGACTAAATATGGACACTTCAACGCTGGATGGTTTTAGGACTGTGGGTGATGTTCTCTGTGTTGCTCTGCGTGTGGTGGGAGGCTGGCTCGGTGTGAGTGCGGACATTTTCAGAGGCTTTACTAGCTTAGAATAGTTTTTAATCAGCAAGTGAAAGTGGTGTTTTGCTTGGGAAGCTAGGTTAAAGTGCCCTTAGTGGTTCTAAACTGCTGTTTGCAGCAGCAGAAAGTATTTTTTCCTTGCAAAAAAAGATCTCCTACCCAACAGAATGGATTTTCTAGCCTGTCAGTTTAACACACTGTCGGAAAGAGCTGTGAAAAAGTAACTGGAAAATTAGTTGAAAAAAATCCTGACAATGCTGAAAATAGAAACATTTATGTCACAAAATTATTTCCAAAGGCTGTACATTATACAGACATATGGATCAGAGGTCTGATACTCTAATTCCCTTGAAACTGCAGTGTTTTCTTTTCTGGTACATATTTTCTATACTTTATCAATTCTCCTTCTTAATCCTCTAGTTATACATCCCCAACAAATACCCTTAAGTGATCGCATCTATGTTAGTTATACAGGTGTTTGAAAAAGAACAGAGACGATGTTACTAGTACCAGCATATGTTTAATATCTTACCAGTAAGCCAGTAATGTTCAGAAATGTCAGTTCTAATGTAATGGTGGTCCTGAGACAGGCCCAGAGAACGTGTTAAAGCAGTATCTTTGCCAAGGAAATCAGAAGCTGTTCCAGCATAGAGGTACTCATCTGTGAATGAAAAATAGTGTGGGCATTTCAAGAGCACTGTATATATGGTTTAAATCATTCCCATTTTTACTGAGGGAATAAACACAGCTATATATATATTTACAATTCTAATTTTAAACCACTGGGTTTTTTAAATTTTAATTCTGACCTGTGATTTGATCAAGTTCCTTAAAGGAGAATGTTTTGGGTTTTTCTAAGTGGCTTAGGAGTTCAAATTCCATTTTCAAAAATGACTTGGGTAGCAATGAGCCTAAATCCCATTGGCTACTGAGTGAGACTTATGCTTCTAAGTGCCCCAGTGTGTCATTTATGAAAATGAGATCAGGTTTACACAAATTAATATTGCGTACAGCTCATACTACTAATCTTGAGTTTGAATACAGGATCAAATCCTGCTCATTCTACCTTGATGTACTTACCTATGTAAATGAGCCTTACCTGGATAAGGTGGTCAGGATTTCACACAGAGTGAAATTTCATCTATGATGCATTTGAGTTGTGCCAGCTGTAAATACAGCTACGGTTTATTCTGCCATGCATACAATACATACTTTCCTGATATCTGAGCACTGTATAAAACCAAAGAGCACACAAGACCAGACCAATATTTCCTTTTTTGTTCTTTGAAAAGAAACATTTAAAAAATGATCTTGCTGTAAATGTTTTTCATAGCATCGTGCATTCTATCATGTTTGTCTTCCTTGTAAACCAAAGAGATCATTTACCGTAATGGATTTTTTATATAACAGAATTAAATATAATGGTGATTTTTGTTGTTGTTGTCTGTAATGAGAAACAACTGAACTATCATGCATGTTATCTGTAATTTACTGAAAGAAACTTACACTTCACAACAATCACATTGCATGTGTCAAAACCCACTACTTCAACTTTGATGACCTTGGTGGAAACATTTTTCAGGGTCCCTTTAAGGAAAAAGTCGTATACTGAAAGCATATCCAATATTAGTACAGTGCTGTGTGTTTTCTTTTTTAAAGAGATAAATGTACTTTAACAATTAAGACCCAAAAATCTACACACAATATATCCAACCAAATAAATCTCTCCCTCTTTTATTAACTTGGATTGGTATCATCAAAGTGGTCTTTCCAGGGCAACATTTAGAAGTACATCTTTCAGACATTGCGTCTCCACTGTGCAAGAACAATAGCATATTCTGAAAGGTAAATGTCATAATGAGGAATGGACAGTATAATTGGTGTTTGCTAACTGACAGGCATTCAATGATTGATAAATCTGAAGGGCTAAAAGAAAAAAATGCTGATCCTCACTTAACTCCTGTTGACAAGAACTTTTCAGCACTTTAGTTTTTTGTTGGGGTTTTTGGGGGTTTTATTTGGCATCCTGCATTCCAAGTTCTACTTATTTTCTACAAAAGCATTGGTGAACAGATTTTTAAATTAGAGGGATCCTGAACATTAATGTAAACAATAACAACAAATAAGAATGCCATATATGTAACAATAATGGTCTTAAAAGGCCATTTTCCTACCCAGATGAGGTAAATGAGTATTCAAAACTTTTAATGATATCTGTTACTTCTCTGTGAATACTCATAACAGCAAGTATTTACAGTTTGGGTTTGGGGTTTTTTGTAAGGATATGGACTAAATAAACTCTAAACTGGCAAAAATAAGCTCCCATGTATTCTAGCCATCAGGATTTTTTAATAAATGGAACAGAATAAAAACTATCTGGGCTGCAGTGGACCAACTAAAGAGAAACAGATAATATTTAGTGCATATGTATATTTTTATCTTGAGCTCTCAAAATTCTTCGCAAAGGAGAACAATATCATTGTTCCCATTCTGCAGATGGGAGAAGTGAGGCACAGGGAAAAAGAAATATGAACCAGAAATTGAAATCTCCTGCAGCTCAGTGCCATGCCTTTTCCAGAAGTCATACAGCTCCCTCAGGGTCCTAGCATAATCTCCGGCTGATGTGTTAGGAGTGGCAAGTTATTTCATAACTGTTCACCGTGCTATTTCTTGTACCTTCCTCTGAAGCATTTGCAACCACTCACATTCATACAGGGATACTGAATTAGACAGATCACTAATTTGGTCTGTCATGGGTCTTGTTATGTTTAAAATTTTATCTTCACAAACTGCAACATAGCAGTTTCTCTATTTCAAAAGATTTAGGAGAAAAGTCAAAGTGTTTTAGTGCTACTGAAATAGGCAAACAAGACTATAATAAATCATAGTGTTTGGTCACATTAGGGTAAAGAGAATAGTAGAAGTTTTTGGAATACTTGTTTAAAAATAGACTTCATGGCCATTAAAAATACTAGGGGTTCCTGAGAAGGATAACCACTGGCTTTAATCTATTGTTTTTAATAAAGGAAGTGCTGGCCCATCTGTTGGGTCAGGATCACAAATCATCTATCTTATTATCTGGGAATAAAGACTGAGCATTAGTCATATTCTTTTTATAACACACAGTGACCAATACTTCAAAGCACTGTCACCACTCCTCTTCTGCCTCAAATGAAAATGTCACGGTACTTTACTCTTATCTTCCATTCGTACACTTGATGGATAAGTTAAATTAAAATTGTCCAAAGCTACGAACCAAGCCATGACTAAAGTAACTCTTCTGGTGGTTTGAAATGCGGAGGTCAAGATGACCTTTCACGGCACCAAATGTCAGGCCACGCAGCACCAGAACCTATGCAGGAGGCAGATTGTGCTATCTTGTTCTTAGATTGAATGCTTCAGAAGTGGCCATTCACGTAACTGGAAGCATCAAAGATGTATTTATGGAAATGGTTCATGTCAGTGGACTTCTAAGGGCAGAACACATTGGTAGCTGTAGACAGAAGCCCAAAATTATTTGAAACACTGGAGATGTATGTCTTATGTAACAGAACTGACCAATGAATATGATACCATTTTGGTTTTAAATAAGCATTGCTTCCATTTACTGGCTCTCTCCTAGTTCCCTTCGTAGCATATGCAGATTTCAGGATGCTGTTGAGCCAGGTAGGTCATCATTGCATCACTGAAATCCAGGCTGATTTACACTTGCTGAGCATCTCCGCTATTTTCAGTATTTCAGAATACATTAGTGAACATGTGAGGGAAAAGCATCCATGCTTTAACGTCTTACCTGTCATTATGGAAGCAAAAGGCTGCTGAGGATCGAAAGGACATTTCAATCTGCCTGACTCCAAGGTCTGTGTGTCCAGTCTGAATACTGTTTCCTGAAAATAAATACATATTCATTATGGATGTGTTGCTGCAGAGAGTGTCTCAGTCTCATACTTACTGTTCTGCTAATAAATAAAGTGGAGGTGTATTAGAACAAGTGTCTGTTTTGTATCTAGCATTTATATTTCTAGTTTTATGATATCTGTTCCATATCTAGATTTGTGGGTTTTTTTACATTCGGTATTTTAATGAAGCAGGATCATTTAACACAACTAAATGAAATAAAAATAAATTGTTTGGGAAAGAGATACAGTATTCAATTCTGGCTGAACAAGGGCTAGATTGTGCCATAAAAAGCATTTCCGGTGAGGAGGGAGTACACAGAGACTAATGGGAGGCCCTGAAGCGATTCAAGCTAACTCCACCTGAATTTCAATGTGTGGGGTAATAATACTCACTACAAGCTCAGCTCAGCCTCACTTTAAATGTGTGCATCATATGTGTCTTCTTGCTCTCATTAAGAAGGCTAATGGTACAGGGGGTGTCATTATGGAGCAGTGGCTCTAGTATCTGTTAACATGGCTGTTAGCTCCTGGGCAAAAATATGTGACATAGGCTAAAGCAGAGAAGGATGGTAATTAGAAGTAATTAATAAAGTAAAACAATTTACAAGTTGCTAGTTCTAGATACAACCTTTAACTGCCAAAGCGCATGCTTCACACTTGTTTCCTTCAATGGTTTCCTAATATTTAGAGGGCTTGTACTAACATGTTTAACACTTAAAGACTCACCTGGGCTGAAAAAGAGAAGTCCAAGACCTGACTGAGGATTTGACTATACAGGGATGTTTTACTGTGGTCAAGCCAATACAACACCCCATATAGTGTTTTTATTTAGTTTACCTATTAACCAAAGTGACAAAAGCTGAACTGAAAGAAACATGGGAGGGGTTGGGGGTGGGAGGTGGAGAGCAGGGTAAGACTATCCACACAGAGAATTTCTATGTTATAATTTCAATTATTTAAATTCACTGCTTAATTTATTCTGGTATAATTCCCCCCCACCCCACACCTTCCATTTACACAAGTACTAATATTCTTGTGAGATCAGAATCACCTCAAATAACTCAAAGGTTCAAACAAATACAACTGCATCTACTGTTGCAGCTAATACTTACATGCATGCTTAACTTTAAGCATGAGTGACCTTGTTGAAGGCAGTTTAACCATTTGTGAGGGTAAGAAGATCTCTTTGTGAGACCAAGGCCTTACTTCTTTGTGAGATCAAGGCTCTTTATTTTCAGATACTTTTACATATACTCAGGCTTGAGTTGTTTCATAAAATTCGGATAGGATGGATTACCAATAGTCTATTTCAAAATTCTTCTAGTATTTATAATTCAGTTCATCAGCCAGTTTAACCTAAAAGGTACATACAAACTTCTGAGGAGATTAGGGGGAGATTAGTTCATGTTAAAAATGGCCAACCAATATAATTTAGTTCACCCAGATCCCTAGTTAGGTCAAACTAAGTGTGAACTGTACTGAAGCTCAGGACAGTTAGACTGATCTAAAAATGGCCAAACCAATCTAAGTTAATTGTACCTCGAGGTAGTCTAGCTCAGATTGGGTCTGGTGAGACTGATCTAACTGAACATCTGAATGTCTGTACAGTTCCTGGCACAGCCCTGGGGCTGGGAAAGATCCACCAGTGGCTCCAGACCCAGGACAGTGCTTTTTCTAACCCCCACCCCCAGCACTGGGCTATTTTAGCCCCTCCCCCACAGATGGACAACCTCTCACTGTGGACCAGCCATCTCTCCTGCCCTGAGCCTGCCAAACTCAGTATCCTAAAGGCCACTCCCAGTGTCAGTCTTAGGAAGTAAGTTAGGGTGGGGGCAAGGGTGGGCAAGATTGGGGTTGGTTCACTCGGGGGAGATTGCTTGGCTGGGGGTGGAAGGAAGGGGAAGTGTGGGAGAGAGAAACCCTCCACTCCACCAAACCCACATCATGGACCCTGCTAGCCCCCCCCACTTCCACCAAACTCTCCCAGACCACACCACCTCCCCACTGCAGAGCCAACCTCCCCACAGACCCCACTAACACTCAAAATCCTCCAACCCCCCACAGACCTAGCTTGCACTTGCAGGGTCCCCAAGCTCCTAACCCCCACATCCTTATTTACCTTAGATCAGGTGACCATTTTAACTCAATTTAACCCCTGCCACCCCATAACCTCCCCAAATGCCTGTATGTACCCAAAGTTATGATGCCATATAAGTTTTTTTCAGGTATTTTTTCAGGTAAGTATTATGAAGCCTCATTGAAATTAATAGTTTAAAAGTCAATTTAAATGAATTATTTAAAATTGCCTTGACTTAAAATTACTCCACCCTGTATGAAAGTATGAAGTACAGTTACTTGTCTACCCACAGAGGCCCATTCATCACCAGACTTCATAATGAGTTAGATTGATGGGCTTTCATTTTTATTTTCTTTTTTAGAATTTTCCTCAGATGTCTATATATACATTCTCTAGGTTCAACACAAAACATGAAAACATTGGAAAGAAAACAATGTCTATAGGATAACTAATAAAAAAGTTCCCTAAAAAGGCCCTTTCCAATCCAGGAACACTTTTTTTTCACCTCCACTCCTTCATCCACCTTATTCTTTCAAATGGTAGACCCATTCCAATGGTCCTCCATAAAAAATGCTGTGGTACCTTGGTTAGGGTTGTTAATTGTAATCATGTTGGTCTAAAGACATAGACAAGGCTCTTTGGGTAGATGGTCTTTTATAAGACCAACTAAATAGTTGGAAAAATTGTTCTTTGCAAGCTTTTGGGTACAAATACCCTTCTTCAGGCACAGGGAGAGTTTGTTGTTTCTTTATGTGCTCTCCATGGTACCCTGGGGTGCTGCAAGACCCCCTTATGGGTGCCACAGTATGGATGCTGCCTCAGTGGCCAGGTAAAAGTGCCCCACTTGCCTGGTACATAGCCAGGCCAGGAAGAGCTGCAACACACACACACACACACACCCCTCTGCCTCATTAAGGTTGACCGATAAGCAGACTGGAAAGCCAACTTGTGCTGCAGCCTTTCCCAGTTTGACCCTGCACATCATCTCATAGAAACAGAGGTGCCATGAATAGTCTCACCTGCTTCCTTCAGGCTTATCAGAGAACCCTAATGAAGCAGGAGAGTGTATACATGCCATGGCCCTTCTAGGTCGAGCTGTGTGGAGTTGTATGGGGAAGTTTTACCTGGCAGTGATGATCACCCAATTGAGAACCACTGTGGGTAGTTGAAGCAGCACAAACAGTGGTTCTCAACTCAGGGTCCTGCCAATTCAAACATTTTGGAGAGGGATGCCCCTTGTAAAAAGGTTGGAAACCACTAGGCTAATACTATCACTACTAATATTTAAAAAAAGGCACTGGTTTTGTAACATTCTCACAAGAATACCAAAGTATTCTGGGGAAAATGAACACCTTATCCTAGGAAAAAGTTTTCAAAGCAGGTAAACCCATTTTGAGAAAAAGCATGTGTTTGGCCTAATCCTGTTCCCTAGTAGTCAAGAAGTTTTGGTATTGACTGTAATTATTTTAATCCCCTTAAATTAAACTGTGTGACCCCACAAAGATTTAAACTGTTTTCAAAAACAGCATGTGCTATGGTTTTAAATCACCTGACCTACACTGACTCATCTGTTTTCATAGCACTGGCATCAGACAGTTGGCAGACATACTGGCAGGTTTCAAAGGCTTATAAGAAAAAGCAAGAATATACTGAGCCTTGGCTTTCTAAACATCAGATTAGGCCCTAGAATCCAAATGGGTCCTACTGAGTTTGTTAATCTAAAAACATATCAGTATAATGAAGATTTAAAAAAAATAAAAATCTAAAAGGGTCAAAAACAGTGATCGAGTTACCATGCAAGAAAATGGAATTTGCATCCTTGTGTCAGAGGACAGAATCAGCCTCCAATGAATGTTTCAGACAATAACTTTTAGAAAAAGGCAAGTGGAACCTGGCCCTGATGGGTCACTTCTAGTGAATGCAGACAGTAAGATAAGATCTGAAGGGCAAAAAGACATGAGTGTCTCTTGTCATTTAACACAATATTCAACTGTAGGTGAGAGATACTATCAGGTGAGGTGATGGGCAGGGACATGGACGATTGTGAAACTCAGTGCTATAGGCTAGGAGCAGACATTAAAAAATCCTGAGCCAGAATTCATTCAATCTTTGCAGGTTAGTCTAATCTGCCTAGGCTGAATCAGTTTGTAACCCCATAGACATCCCCTCTGGACTCAGAAAATGAAGGCACATGCCTGCAGTGGCTCAGACTAGAAGCTGGGGCAGGGGGAGGGGGGGAGCTCTAGAGCAGCCCTCCCTGCCCTTGCACAGTGCTGAGCTGAGGAGGAGGCATGGCCAGGCCCCAGCAGGAGGCTCTGATTAGAGAGTAAACCAGCAGGAGTTTAAACACAGCATTTATCACCCCACCACCAAAACAGAAGTTCAAGCTCTTCTTAAATAACTTGTTCTAAGGAAGGAGGGGCATTACCAAATACCTGTTGATTAGCTCCAAAGAGCCTTAAGCTTGTCCTCACTCCCTTTGTCTGGTCTCCTACAGCACGGACCTTAGTCAGCATGTGGTCTGTTACAGGTTTAAACCAGTTTCTGATCACTTAAACCAGTTTATATGTAATGTCTGTCCCTAGCCATATTTTCTCTAAATTGAAGGGTTAAGATGAAATTTTACCTATGGTCAGATTATTTCATAATGGTACATTATAGAAATCTTTATTTTTCTTTAAAGTAACTGGTTCTGGTCAACACTGGAGATGGAATACTTGACTGTATTGAATGCTAGCCTGACCCAATAGGACATATCCAATCTTTGTATATGTTTGGAGAGCCATTTTATTGGGCAACTCCAATGATGCAAAGTCTATTTGTGTGACAAAATATGTGGGGTTTATTACAGAGCTTTACAGTCATTTTTAAAATTTTATTTTAGAACCCTTCTGAGGACCTGGATTTGTATACATGCTGGGGTGGGTGAGGTTGGAGGGGGCTGCAATACCATGGTGTCTTAAAGCAACTGACATAACTTACACAGGTTTCCAGGTCCTTTTAGTCCATAGAAAGTGAGAAAACAGGTACAACTGTGACCGAAAACAGAGCACCCATAACGTCCCTCACTTTGGCCTGTGCAGCACCCCCCCAAGCTACCTTGGCAGCAAAAAAGGCTTTAAAGAAATTCTGTCATTCTATTCAGATGGAAATATTCATCCTCAGGCAAGTGTCTCCAAATAATTCCATGGCATGCTGGTGTCTTCCTCCTGCACACTTTGGCATGCTACCAGGTAACTCTGATGCTTTATTCCAAAAATTGACTTGTGCCCAAGGAAAAGGAAAGAAGCAATGGGCAGGAGACATTAATTTTAGCTGGAATACTCTGTCTCTGGACAGGTGCAGAGCTCATTTCTGGACAGCTCAGCTGGAAAGGAACCAGAAACATTCAGAAATAGAATGTGACAGTTACTGGATGTGTTGAGAACTAGTTTCTGTAACTGGACAGGAAGTTTTCACTGCGGACAAGCTGCCTGGCAGAAGGTATCCAGTTACTGAGAATGGAACCAACTGGAGCACACAAATGAGAGATACACATTTATAGCTGTTAAACATGGTCCTGTGAACTCAGAAGCTGAGCGATGCAAGACCAAAATGTATCTGTTGGGATGACTGTACAAAATCTGTACCAAAATCCCAAAATCTGTTGGGATGACTGTACAAAATCTGTACCAGTTCAGTGCACCATAGTTTTTGGTTTCACCAGTCACTGAGGACTAGTCAGTTATTAACCCGAGGACTGGAATGTGCACAACTATGGAGACACCAAACTTTTGGCTTGGTTATGGGATCCTGAAGTGTTTGGAAAGAACTATTCTGATGTTAATCTGCATGAGCTTCAATAGTCTGAGTGACCCAAGTTCAATGTTATGGGTATGCAGTGATGTCTAAGAAAACCACTTCTGAATGCAAATCAGAGGGGAATATTTTTACACATAGCACACTAAAGGCAATAAATGTAAATATTATATTGGAAGATTATTTTTAAATATAGGTAACAACATAAAGAATATCTATAGATTAAAATAAAGCTCCTGAGCAGTTAGAAGTTATAGTTATAGTATTCTAAATACTACTCACAAGGTTGTATACTATTTATAACGTGTTTTTTTCTCCCTTGGAATTATATGCTTGATTCTTTGCTAAGAAAGTGCATGATACTTTTTTTTCCCTGTGAATCATTAGTATCTCCTAATGAAGATTTTATGTACAACAGCCATGAGGTTAACTCTGTATAATACACCCCGAAAAGTCCTGAAAAGAAAGAATTCTGCCCCAGGCAGAAGAGTTCAGCTGAGGTGCAGGAAAAAAATGGAGTGTAATAGGGTTATGTATTCCTCCACCTTGTTACAACTGCTGACATAATACTTTATAGAGACAAGCTGATATAAAGTCATATTTGCTTTGAGGAACCATGGATTACGATGAAGAAGTCTCAAGTAGGACCATGTTCATGGTGCAACGACCAGATGAAGGACTCCATTGTTTGTCCTCAAGGGCATCTTTAGGGCAGAATGCCATGGCAGAGTTGTGTCTGTTGTTTAGCTGCAGCTTGATTCTCCTTCTAACAATTATTTTGACCACTGGGACCACACAAGTGGTAAACCCAGAGGAGAACTACAATCCCATCCCCAGAGTCTTCAAGCTGTCAAGAGGGGAAAACCACTGAATAGTCTTTCCCTACTGCCTTGCCATTTCACAATACTTGTCCTTCCTGTAGCAAAATTGTTATTCTCATTGGGAATGAGTGATTCTAAGGACATGGAGAATGTAAGATTTCACTTTAAGTAATACAGAGACTAACCAAAGCAAAGCAGTTTCAACAGTCCCACAACAGGGGGGCACTTCCATCCCCATGGGTAGGTTGCCCATCGAGTGGTAAGGGAAGCTGTTTTAGAAGTTATGATTTTCCTTTGTAGAAGCGATTTCTTACAGTGGTGGCCAGAAAGCAACAGAGTAGAAAAACTATAGGGAAACGACTTGTTAGGAAGAAAGACATCTGGGTTAAATGAACTCTTCACATAATTAATCACTGGAATGTGTCATTCTAAAGAACTTTGTATATTAATTCTGATTGGGCAAAGAACTTTGTCCAAGTATAATATGGACACATCAAATGTGAGAACTTGAGTTCTTATATGACCTATAAAACCCACCATTACCCTGCTATTTATATAAACTGCTGTCAGTTCATTTTTTATACCGTGCACAGTGTATTTTAAAATAAATGATGGATGCTAAGTATGGTTAGAGCCATTTCTTGTCATGCGCCACTGGCGGGTGGATTAAATTACCTCTTTGTGTGTTCCAAGTTCAATATATCCACAGATAGGGTGGAAGGCTCCTGTTCCACAGACGTAAACATGGGTCCGGTTGTAGGGCTGAAGAACTCTGATAAAATTTGCGCATTCTGTCTATTGTGGAAAACATGAGGGAAATGTTAAGATTGTACAACTATGCCCCCAGCCATACTCACATCTCATCACTTCATTTGCCTCTCATGTCTACGTTTTACTAAGCAATAGCTACGCTAGTCCCACTTTAAAAAGAACTGGGAAAACATGAGCAATGGCTAATCCCCATACATCAGAGAATGATCTACATGCCTATTATGATGGTTGAAGGATGTGGGCCAGGACAAATTATGTGGGAATGGCATAGCTTTGAGAAGGATTTTGGTGAGTTTCAGTGAAGCAGGAGGATCATTCAAAGATTTTCACTGACTTTGCTGGGCTTTGGATCAGCTCCAGGCTGAGTAAAATTCAGGATATATTCACTCCTGAGAACAAAGTCTAGTTATACTTATGCATAACAATAGCTAAAGACAACTTCTACTCATTGCTCTGTATTCTATTTGCAACATTCACATTTGATATAGGGGATGAAACTAGTTAATGGTTTCAATAAATACTGGAAGCCAATACAACTAATTCAAAGTTCAAAGAAAAAAAAAAGCATACAGTATGCAAGTTTTATCTTCTATGCCTTGATTAGAAAAAAAATACTAAATGTATGTGCTTACCAACTCTTTTTGAGTGCAGTTTAATAATCCAACATAGTGCCCATAGAAACTAATGCATACATCGTTACTAGCTACAATAAAATAGAAAAAAAAATACTGTACTTACGTGGGGATCTTTCCCAGCTAATTTGCATAATTCCACCTTTTCTTTTGCTGCAGGCCAGTAAATCTGTAATTTATTTAAAGAGGCATTAAGTTCACTTTCAGCTTAAGAATTTCATTATTAAGCACAGCTAAAATAGCTTTAAGTCTATTAAAGAATTTTTAATATGAATAGGAATTAATGTGACTTTTCATATGTATTTCTAGCAGAACAGTTGGAGGGAATTTAAATGTGGTCTGCCATTAGTTCATGTCTCCTTTTTAATTACCCTTTCTTCAGTTTAATCATTAACATTTTCCCCCCTGGTTTCATGACTCTCATGTATTTTCAGTGCTGTAAACTCCCTTTGGTTTTCAAAGATGCGATGGGCCAAAGTAATTTGAAGTTAGCCAAACATAATTTTTGGAATTACGTGAATTTGCCCCACTGGCTAACTATTTGGCAAAGCAATTAAGAAATATTAGCTGTTTCTGCCAATTTTAATATGAAAAGGTGTTTTGTTCTAACAGCTAAGTGTAGTTTGAGGGAAATAGTCAGAACAAAAGTACATTTGTCAGAAATTAATAGCACACCATTTAATAAATAGGACCAATAAGCTAGAAGTGTATTATAGCTAAGCAAATAGGTTTAGAAAATACAGTCTTCAGATACCTGAATGATGATTATAAAGAGGATGGAGACAGCTTTTTCTCTGTTCCTATAGAAGCAAGACTAGGAGCAATGGCTTCAAACTGTAGCAGAGGAAATTTAGGGTGGAGATTAGGAGGAACTCCTGAATAGGGCAGGCTGATCAAGCATTAGCTTAGTCTATCTAGAAAAGCTGTGGAATCTCCCTCTATGGAAATTTTTAAGAACAGATTGTATAGATACCTGGCTGGGATGATTTAGTCAGGGATGATCCTGCTTTGAAGAAGGAGCTGGACTAGATGAACTCATGAAGGCCCTTCCAAGCATATTTTCCTATGATCCTATGTAATGCCACAGGTAGAGTAGCTCTAATAGGGTATTAGTACTAGCATTAGGGTAGCTTTGAAGATTGCCAAAGCAGTCTTACCACAGACTAGGATCTGGTTCCAGGAAACTCATTAAATTCCTGAACCACTCCAAACTACAACATCTGCAAAACCTGGGTGAAAGAAACCTTTCTGGGTGTATTTCAGCCATTTTTTGTTTTACTTTCAGACTGAAATGGACTATATTGGCCTTTTACAAGCAGGTTATCATAGAAATACAGACAACTACAATTGAAGGGTTATTAAGAGATCATGTCCTCCAACAAAATTCCTGTTCTTAAACTGGTATTTATCTAACCTGCTCTTAAATATTGCCAGTGATTCAGATTCTGCAATCTCCCTAGGTAATTTGGTCCAGTCTTAATAATCCTTATAATTAGAAGGGAGGAACTGAATATTTTAGAAACTTCTAACCTAAATCTCTTGTTATACTTTAGGCCCCTTCTTGTATCTACCGTGGACAAAAATAGTCTTAACTTTGCTGCTTCTCCTTGCAGTGCCCTTTTGCTTATTTGAAGACTACTGTCATGTCTCCTTTCATTCTTCACTTCTCTAAATTAAACCAATCTAATTATTTCAAAAATTTCTCATAGGTCATGTTTTCTAGACCTCTGCCTATTGCTCTTCACTGGAATATTTCCAACATGTCCATATCTTTCTTGGAATGAGGTGCTGTGAGTTGAAAAACGTACTCTAAATGACCCCTTAGCAGTGCTGACTAGAGTGGAAGAATTTCATGTGTCTTGAATACAAGATTTCTGTATATATACCAGTAGGATTTCTGAAATAGTATAAAGTCATTGTCTCCTGTTCAGTCGTGATCTACTGTAACATGTAGGCCCTTCCTCAAAGAACTGCTGCCTAGTCAGTTGTTACCCAATATGAACTTGTGCAGCTGATTATTCCTCCGTAAGTGTAAACCTCGCACTTGTTCTTGTTGAATTACATGTGATTTATTTCAGATAATTTCTCCAATATGGTTGTATATGAGACACTTTCCTGTACAGTATACTAATCTATTGTGCAGTAAAGTGACATCATCTACACGTGTGGCATTTACTACGCAGTCAATTAGTATACTCCGCAGTTAGCTAGTACCTGTAAATTTGGTCCTGGTCAGCCACACCAGCAGGGGGCCACAGGGGACAAGGAACTTCTCTGTCTCCAGTCTTGGCGCTGTTCATCTCATAGCTAATCCCAGGAACTGAAAACCAATCAGTGCTGTCATGGGGTGACTCTATGACCCTTGCCATCCTCGGGATGCATGGCTCCTGGCTCCCCAGAGGAGCTGGGAGCCATGCAGTGCCAGGGTTGGGGCCCTGTCTGCTTTCCCACTCAGCCAAGGGCTTGCTGGCAGCTGTCCCACTTGTGGAACAGCTGCTGGCAAGCCTATTTCCAGGCTGGTCCCTAGCCAGCACAGGGCTGGCTGGGGAAACGCTGCCCAGCAGGAGGCTCACTGGCAGCTGCCCCACAAGTGGGAGAGCTCCATGTGAGCCCCCTCCTGGGGAAGCAGGGAACCCTGCAGGGCATGGGGTTCACTGGCAGTTGTGTGTTCCAATGTGCACGGGGCCAGGAGAGCTCTGCCAGCTGCAGTGGCAGATGTTTCCTGGCCCCATGGACAACAGGACCCCTCTGAAGTGCATGGGGCCAGGAGACAACTGCTGTTGCAGCCAGCAGACCTCTCCTGGCTCTATGTATATCAGGACAGTCCCCCATGTTCCCTGCCAGCCCCCAGCCTAGCTTTACCTGGAGGGGGAAGAGCAGGGCAGAAGCAGCCCTGCACTAGGCTGCTCCCACTGGGAGCAGATTTGCTCCCAAAAGGTTGCACGTGTAGATGCACGTGACATACTGGACTACCGTGGAAGGTAGTGAGGTTAAAAGGAAGGGAGGCTGCTTTTGGGAGGATGCTGTTGAAGAAAGACAGAAGAAGAGTTGTGTAATAAATCTAAGGCCATGGTTCTTCAAAGATAAGAGACCTATTTGGGTGGATCCCAATGCTTATGCAGATCTCTTTTGCAGGACTGAAAACGGAGGTACATCATAAGTGTTCATTGCCTTGCTGACTGAGGAAAATGCCACAATCAGTTATGACTATTGAAGAGTCTGTTGGTTTAGTTTTGAAGATTTTACAGCCCCAGAGTTTAGCATTATAAATCAGTCACTGGAAGGTATAATTAAGTACTGAAACCACTTACAATTATGTACAGAGGATTTAATAGAATGTTTGTTTAATTTACATGAGAGAAATCAGAAGTTCCCAGAAAATGTTGTTTCTCAAATGTATCAGATCAACAAAACTACACAATAAATTAAAGAGTAATATCACAAGCCAAAGTACAGAACTATATTTTAGCTTAGCAATCAATATACATAATTATACCTGCAGACATTGGCACACATAAGTAACTTCATTCATAAGTTATCCGACTGATTTCTCATGAGTATAGGCTAATTTGCATGCATAATTGTTTCCCAGACAACAGCAATGGACTTAGTCTGGATGCTTCTCTTGGAAATACGTTTTAGTCACTGATAAGTTATTGGGCTCAGTCTCATGCAAACTAGACAGTCTAACAATTCTGTCTGGCCTTCAAATGCACAAATCTGTAGATGGTTGGCAGAGTCACTCTCTCTGATCTGCAAGACAAATTTCAGCTGAGATGTTTAATGCCAAATAATCGTTTTCAAATTTCTCAGCATTTTGCACTGGAATTCTGAAACGTGAGGGTCATAAATGTTGAGAGTGAACATGGACAAATGTTAAAATATGTTATATGGATATATTACTGTTACTACATATCATTTTCAAGTCTAAATGCATTAGGTTGAATTTAGAATACATAAGGTTGACTTTCATTTCATTAATCCATAGGGTTGGCTTTCATTCTACAAATCCCACCTATTAAATATTTATAATGTTACACATTTCACAGAGATCATCTATACTACAAGTATCTGTGACTTTTCAGGTTACGTAAGTGAAGAAAGAATTAAATTCATGTCTATCTACTTTAAAGAGGTTTCCCCCTCTCTCTCCTTTTAATTTTGTGTTTATTTTCTTGCAATGTATCTATGTTGAAGATTAAAAGGTCAGTGCTGCTATTACTGTCTCCTGATTGTATCTTGTGTTATTCTGATCAAAATGTAATATATCATTATTTTTAATTAGTTCTACAAAAATACTCTTTATCAACATTTAGGAATACCAACATTTAGGAACCTGATATAGTCTCACCTCAATAGCATGCAATGCTTCAGAATAAGTTTTGAAGGAAAAGTAATTAAACTGTCATTGAGGTGAATCTAAAAAGGGACAAAATGCTGTATGGGCTTACTAAAGGTAGATCGTGCCAGACCAACCCAATAACAATTAAAAACATATAATAAATGCAAGTTAATGTGATAAAAAAATTAGACCTACTGCTGTAGTGATTTAGAAGACCTAGGTATTTATTATTACTTGCTTCCACTGTACCTATTAAAATAAACAGCACTGACTAAAGCCTTTCAGTACTACTACAGTAAATATAATTACATAATAATAAATCAAGGAGCCATTCACCATACCAAAATTTTGAAAGAACAGGCCCATTACGTTCAATAGCAAGTTGTATTTGGGTTTTTTTAAGTAAACCTATCAAAATCCAAGGTGGTGCCATAAAAGTGAAAAACGGATCATGATCCAGTAATAAAGAGAAGAAAAAATGTGATCCATGTAACTATGGTCTCACCTCATTAGCATGCAATGCTTCAGAACACATTTTGAAGGAAAAGTAATTAAAGAGGCATGGAGGTAAATGTAAAAAGGGATAAAATGTTGTATAGGCTTACCAAAGGTAGATCATGCCAGACCAACCTAATAGCTTTTTTTGATAAGATACTCTACTCAAGAAAATTGCCTCACCTTCCTGCACCGCATTCCAGGGACTTCCTATGAAGGTCTGGTACTACTTAATACATTCATTTATCACTTGGCTGGTGGAATGAAGCGTGCACATTAAATTTGTAGAAGATTCTAACAAGTAAGAGGTTGCAAGCATTGTGAAGGACAAAATGAACTTCATACAGGGTGGCTCTACACATGCTATTAATGCAACTTAGGAATTTCTTGATAAAGCAAAGCTGCCCACATTGAGATCTTAGAATGTGTCAACATTCTGGGCATCCCTTCTCTTCTTAGCCAGAGTCAGCTCCAACGGCTTGGTCATGTGTGGGGAATTGCTGATGGGCATGTACCTAAGGAGCTGTCTTATGGCAAACTCTCTACAGGAACAAGGTCACATGGGCATCCTTATTTCTTGGAAGAAGATTGTTGAGGATAAAAGTATTTGAAAATAGTCTAATAAGCATAGAACAAAGGCTTTGGAAGAAAGAAGAGCCCAACTTGCGGAGGGAAGAAAAACTTCATGAAAGACCCCTCACCACATTCAGAATGGTTTGATATGAACTTCAGATGTGATAAGAATGGAAGAGACTGTTGCTCCAGAATTGGGCTCTACAGCCACACTCGTAGATGGTTCCATGAGCTGAGGTCTCTCTCGGAGCAATCCTACTATCTGTTGCCTTGCAAGACAGACAGATGCCTCCTACTACTACTGATTTTCTAGACAGAGGAAATTATCTTTAGTAAAGCATTTAATAGGTTGCCACATGAGATACTGTGCATATAGAAGATGAGTACTATAACTGTAAGGTGATTAAAGGAATTGGCTAAAGAGATTGTGAAAATCAGTTGTTCTCAGTGATTTATTTAGCCTAGCAAAACAAAGAGTGAGGGGATATAGGATTGTTGCCTATGAATACACCACAAGGGAAAACACAAGAGAGAGAAAAAGCATTAGCTAAATGAAAGGACAATGTTGGCACAAGAATAAAAGCGCATACTACTTCCCATGAATAAATTTAGATTGGACCTTAGAAGATTTATAACTAGCAGAGCAGTGAGATTCTGGAACAGCCTTCTACTAAAAGTAGGATGGGTAAAAAACTTGGTGATTTTAGCACCTTAAGAGAGCTTTACAAATATCAGCATCAACCAACCAGGTCACAGCACAACACACTGGGTCAAATTCCATCCTGTTAAGAGGACAACTTTTTTCCTAATTAAGGGTAAAAGTGGTGTGTAGGCTGGGGCTGGCCTTCTTTGGAGGCCTATTAGTGATGGGGAGAGTAAGTTTTACCTAGCAACACCCAAGAAAAACTTTGGTATGCCTTGACAAAACATGGAGGCTGACTGCCCAACCAGATCAAGCATTTAGTTTTTCATTTTTATGACACACAAAATATACTTTGTAAGAACCAGTAACCCAAAACATCCCCATGGACATCACCAGGAGCTCAGTATCTGAATCCAGGGAAAATCCCAACTTGGTCAATTTGGCTGACACATTACAGACATGGATTTCTGCTGCCTCCTTAAAATGCAAAAAATTCAAGGTAGACGTGTACACAACATACTTAAGTGAATAAACCTATTCACAGGAATAAGAATTGCTGATATGCCCTCCACTATGCTCATCAGAAATCCCTTGCACTTGAGGAGGATCATATTCCATGACTGCTATATCTTTGGGTCCAAAGATGGCTGACAAAGCCAATCTGGGATTGACAGACTCTGTTGCAATGCGGGCATGTGTTTCCACGTGGGGTGTGCGGCACTAGATTCTTGATTTCGTCTGCAACATGCTGTTTCTGCTGCTCCTGCTTTTCCATCTCTTGTTGTTGTTGCTATTGTGAGGTTTCAAGGTCCTGAAAGCCCTACAGCAGACTCTTCCCCATTTGAGGCAGTCCTGGGCAACAGTCTCCCATAAGTTGATGTTACATTTTTTCAAGTTGGCCTTGAGGACATCCTTGAAGTACTTTGTCCTCCTCTTGAGCATATGCCTCAATTGAACTGGGAGAATAAAACATGCTTCAGGAGTCTGGAGTCAGACATCTGGATGATGTAGCTGGCCCAGCGAAGTTGATGTCAAATGATCATTGCCTTAATGCTCATGGTTTTTGTTTGCAAGAGGATGTTAATGTTGACACATTTATTTTTCCACTGGATTCAAAGGATCTTCTGCAGCATGCGTTGATGAGATTTGATTTGAGGTATCTCCTATGTTGTCCACGTCTCAGCTCTGTACAGTAAGATGGGGACCATAACTTGATAAACCATGAGACTCATTTTAGATCTGACATTGCGATCTTCAAACACACATTTTCTCCAAAGTCTAAAGGTTGCCTGCGTTTGAGGTGATGTTGGATTTATTTGCCAATGTCAACCTTTTGTGAGAGATGGCTTCCAAGGTATGGGAAATACTCATCATTCTCCAGAGTCCACTGTATGTCTGAATTACCAGAGCTGAGGACTTCTCATTAAGAGCTTGTTAATGGAGGACTTTAGTCTCCTGAATGTTAAGCATCAGTCCCATTTTTTGGTTTGCCTCAGTAAAGATGTTGACGATTACATGAAGGTCTGCTTCCAAACAAGCACACACTACAGCATCATCAGCATACTGAAGTTTGATGATTGAGGTTGAAATGGTCTTAGTTTTGGCTCAGAGTCAGCTAAGATTAAACAGCTTACCATCTATTCAGAAGTTTAGGTTCACTCTGACTAGAAGCTTGTTGGTGGTCAGATGTAGCATCACAGCAAGAAATATTGAAAAGAATGTTGGAGTGATGATGATGTGGCCTTGTTTAACTCCCATCTTAACCTCAAAAAGATCTGTTATAGATCTCTTACTGAGGACCACTGTTCACATACTGGTCTGGGGCAGGCAAAGAATGGTGACAAATTTTGGTGGGCATCCACACTTCAGAAGGATCTTCCATAGTGTTTTTTGGTTGACATGAGGTCAAAGAAGGCCATGTAGAGAGGTAGAGAGGCTTATGTAGTTCCCAGAATTTTTCCTGAAGCTGGCAAGCAGTGAAGATCATGTCAGTTTTGCCTATTTATGCCTTACACCCACAGTGATATTCAGGGAGGAGTTGTGGAAAGACATGGTTCAGGAGGGTTCTTCTAATGATCTTTCTTTTGATGATTCCTCTGTAATTTCCAATTGGATCTGTTCACTTTCTTAAGGATTGTCATGATCACGGCATCCCTGAGGTCATCTGTGGACTCGATCAACTCCAGATGATGCTTTGTCATTCTTCATCTGCTTAATGGCTTTCTTCATTTTGCCAAGGCTTAGAGGGATTTGGAGACTGTCTCTAACTGTATGTTGAGGGATAGAGTTGAAAGCACTTCTGTCAATAACAGCATCTTAAATAAGAATGTCTTCAAAATGCTCCATCTGATAAACATTGATGGCTCTCCTTTCCCTGATCAGGTCTCTTCCATCCTTAGGTCTCAGGGGGACTGGCCCTGAGTGCTCAGACCATAGATAGCTTTGGTGGCACTAAAAAAAACGTGCATATTATGGATGTCACTGAGATGCTGAATCCCCTTCCCCTTGTTTTCTCACCATATGAGTCCTCCTTTGGACCTCTGCTTTGGCTTATTGGTGATTCCGTTTCTTATGTTTGGAGTTGATGCCACTGTACCAAGCACAAAAGGCCTTGCATTTCTGGTCAATCAACTCTTGGATCTCCTGGTCATTCTCATCCAACCAGTCTTGTTCTTTCCTGGCAGAAAATCCAAGTTCTCTTCACAGACACTGATCACAGCAGACTTGAAGACACCAAAAGCACTGCCAACATTCTCCTATTGTTGTCAATTGGAATTTGCCAATTTTTTGTTGAGTCACTAATGAAAGAGGTCTTGTTTGATTGGGTCCTTGAGTCCTTTAACATTGATAACTTTGAGCCAATTTGCAAAGCTAGTAACTCACATGGATAAACATCATGACTCAAAAGAAATGTCTATATGATTAAATAGTTACAAGTCTGATAGAATAAAGGACACGGTGTACCCCTAAAACACTAGCATCAGGGCAGAATGTTTTTTTCCCAGATTTTTCAATGAAGTGTTAACATTAGCTAAGTAACCTCAGCCAAGGTCCCTTCAATGTTTTACCATGAATACGATAGGTATAATGCTAATTCTTCTTCTTTTGTAAAACACTTTTGAAGTCCAAGGTTGAATAATACAATATAAAAGAGAATAGCATGACAGAAAAATGAAACAGTATCAATAAAAGGTATGATGAAAATTCAAACATGTTTTCTGGAAAATTAAAATTGTAACAGTGTGGCATTTAACCCTGTTATTGAAGTCTATGGATTAAAAATTATTTTCCAGAGATGATTTCCTATTGGTGCTGGCATATTTGTTATTCTTGTATTTTAATCGGTGGCAGAGATGGTAAAAAAATTGCATGTAATTTCTTGTATTTTTTTTTCCAGAAGGTTGGAAAGAATTTGGAAATTGGAAAGAATTGCTCACCTTTCTAAAATTCTTCCTGAAAAAAGAATTATAGCTCATGGGAATGTTAGTGAGAGCCAGAATTAATGCTACATATGCATGCCAGTTGCTCTTCACATATACAAACACTGTTTTATGCATGTGTCCAGCATGGGAAATTCATTATTTTAGGAATCTGCATATAACGGTCACTAAATATGGCAATATCAAAATCGGGTTGTCCAAAGAAAACTTCCTGTTCTTTTAAATCCAAAGCTATTTACATCATTAGGAAACCAAGAAGGTTTAAAAAAAAAACACCGTATTTATACATTTCCCCATATTTCATGTTTTAAATACAGTATATTTGAGGTTTTAAATACTTACTCTATTTTCTTTTTACCAGTTTTACTGAAGCATTTAGATTTAACTGACCTACAAAAAACCTTAGGACACTAAAATGTTAGGTATTCTTATACTTTGATGCCCATTTGCTGAAGGTCTTCTATGCTTTCAACAGATATTTACACACCTGACATTGTTTCCTTCCCCTGAAATGTATATGTAGAGACAAGCTTTTGACTGGACTTTGCAAAGTCAAGTACTTTAATACTGCCTGAAAAATGAATATAAGGGAAATATTTCCCTACATGGAATCAAGTATAAAGGACGCTGATTCTTCTCCAAGTCAGTGCAGTTACAACACTACAAAACCAATTGAAGAGTAGCAAAGTAGCGCCTGGTATTTTAGTACCTCCCACATATTGTCCATATTCACACCCTCATCAGCCTTTGTAACTATACACTGGAAGTTACAGATATAACCAATCTTTACTTGGAAGATTACACTTACCAAACAAGATGTAACTTAAAACAGGGGAATGATTTGCCTGGTGGATGCTAAAGAGCAACCTCTCTTTGGAAGCTGGTGAGACCATTGCATTATACCTCTGAATCTTATGGGTTAGGGACAGACATTCAAAAAGCCTGAATCTGAACTGATTCAGTCTTTGCAGGTTAGCCTAGCCTGGTAGGCTGAACTGGTTTGTAACTGCATAGACATGCCCTCTGGACTGAAGAAATGCAGGCACATGCCTGCTATGGCTCAGGCTAGAATCCGGGGGGGCACTAGAGAAGACCTCACTTCCCTTCCACAGTGCTGAGATGAGGCGGGCATGACCAGGCCCCAGCAGGATGGTCTGATTAGGGAAGGATTTAAATCCTCACCCTAGCCTGCTCTGTCTCAGGCTTTTCTCCTGCTTAAGGGGTAGGA
The DNA here is from genome assembly GCF_052110815.1 of Crocodylus siamensis. Classification (NCBI taxonomy): domain Eukaryota; kingdom Metazoa; phylum Chordata; order Crocodylia; family Crocodylidae; genus Crocodylus; species Crocodylus siamensis. The sequence goes on along the minus strand of NC_143398.1, from coordinate 15,825,577 downwards.
GTGTTACCAGAGCGCAGCCTAGCCTAGCACTCTGATGGGGAGGTGTACAGTGCGCACATCTGTTGATGATACTGAACTTTTCAATCTCTGTCTCTGCATCTGCAAACCTGGCATGGCTGCAGACCAGCAGGGAGCTGATAAAACCACAGTGTTATCAGCCCATCAGAAAAACAAAAGCCTCCCTCATTAGATCAAGCTCTTCTTAAACAGCTTTTTCCAAGGAAGGTCATTACCAGCTGACCTGTTGAGTAGCTCCCAAAAGCCCTAAGCTGACACTGTTCTGTCTGCCTGTCCCAGTGAAATTGGAGACACACACACACAGGCACCTCTCAGCATTAGTGACCTTATCACATGTCTAGGGTCCATGGGGCTGGGATCCATTTTGTGGGACACAGGAGTTCCTGCTTGAGGAGTGAGCAACAAGGGAAGCCAGACAGACCCTGCTATGCCTACAGTCTTTCATGAAACAATGGCTAGGGAGGAGAAGAGCAGGGCCAGCCTGTTCTGTGGAGTCCACAGCCCAGCCAAGCCCAGCCCAGCTGAGGGCTGCAAACCATCTAGGATGCTGGGGAACTCTGGTTTAACTTAAACCAGGAAGGGGTCTGAGACAGACATTGCATAAACCAGCTTGACCCAAATCAGTTAAGTCTGATACTACATTCAACTAGGTTTATCTTAAACCAGTCTCAGCCAGTTTGAAACTGATTCATAGATGCTAGGGCTGGCAGGGACCTCAATGGATCATTGAGTTTGACCCCCTGCCTGTGGCAGGAAAAAGGCTGGAGTCATGTGACCCCAGCCAGGTGCTTGTCCAGTCTCTTCTTGAGGACCCCCAAGGCAGAGGGAGAACACCATCTCCCTTGTAAGCGTGTTCCAGATTCTAGCAAACCTAACCATGAAGAAGAAGTTCTTTCTGATGTCCAACCTAAATCTACTGTCTATCAGCTTGTGGCAGTTGTTTCTGGTTATTCCAAGGGGTGCTCTGGTAAACAGGGCACCTCCTATTTCCTATTGCCCCCCCCCCCGGTGAATTTGTATACTGCCACAAGACCCCTTCTCAGCCTTCTCTTGTGGAGGCTGAAAAGGCCCAGGTCCCTCAGCCTCTCCTCATAGGAGCTTCCCTGCAGACCTCTAACCATATGAATGGCCCTCCTCTAGATCCTCTCAAGGTTGTCCACTTCCTTCTTGAATTGTGGCACCCAGAATTGGATGCAGTACTCCAGCTGCAGCCTGACTAGTGCCTCACAGAGGGAAAGCATCACTTCCCTGGACCCATTGATCATGCTACCTGCTAATGCATGACAAAGTGCAGTTAGCTCTGCTAATTACTTTGTCACACTGATGACTCATATTCATCTTGAAATTGACAACAACTCTGAAAGCTCTTTCTGCTGCTGTGCTGCTGAGAAGGTCATTCCCTGGCCTATACGTGTGCAGGTGATTCCCTCTCCCTAGGTGCAGCACCTTGCACTTGTCCTTGTTGAACTCCATCTTATTGTTCTCTTTCCAATTCTCTAACCTGTCCAGGTTTATCTGGATTTGGTTTCTTCCCATCAGTGTGTTTACTTCACCCCAGAGTTTGGGGTCATCTGTGCATTTGGACAGAGTGCTCTCCAGGCCCTCATCCAGGTCACTGATAAAGATATTGAACAGCACCAACCCACGGACCAAGCCTTGGGGGACCCCACTACCCACATCTTTCAAGGTTGATACCGACCCGTCCACCACCACTCTCTGGGTACAACCCTTAAGCCCATTTACCACTCACATGACTGTGTAATCATCTATGGCACAGCCCTTCAATTTGTTTATAAGAATAGGATGGGATACTGTATCAAAGGCCTTCTTAAGGTCCAAATAAATGACATCTACCTTGACTCCTGCATCTAAGCATTTAGTGGCCTGGTCATAGAAAGAAACAAAGTTCGTCAGACAGGATCAACCTACTATGAACCCATGCTGGCTGCCCTGCAGCATCATTGGGGGGTCCCTACAAACGCATTGGGGAGGGAGTGGTCAGGGGAATAGGGGACACTCTTCACCAGGGAGCCCCTCAGATTTACCAGAAATAATGGCCACAAACTGAAGGACAACAGATTTAGATTGGACATCAAGAAGAAATTCTTTATGGTAATGGTTGCCAAAATATGGAATGGGCTTCCAAGGGAGGTGGTACTTTCCCTTACCTTGGCAGTGTTCAAGAGGACATTAGACAAGCATCTGGTCAAGGTTACTTAACCCCAGCACTCTTTCATGCCTGGAGCAGGGGGTTGGACCCAATGATCTACCAGGTACCTTCCAACTCTAGAAATCTATGAAATTTATGGAATCATATTACCCACTGGACAAATATGATCCTTGATAATTTGTCAAGGGTTTTCCTAAGGAGAGAGGTGATACTAAGCAGTTTATAGCTACCCAGATCCTTCTTTCTCCCTGTCTTGAAAATAGGGACCACATTGGCCCTTTTCCAATCCTTTAGGACCTCACCAGAGCACCACGAGTTTGTGCACACTGAACTGGTTTATGTGCACTGAACTTCTTTTCTGTTAGAGGTTTAAACAAGTTTCTGATCACTTAAACCAGTTTATGTGTAATGTCTGTTCCTAGCCATGGAGGTCTCAACATGTCATGATTTCTACCTCAGATTTAATCATACATAAAACTGAAATAAAAAAAAAATGCTACAAAATGAGGTCCAATGATTTCCATTTTTCCTGCTTTTCATAGATCAGATGCTGATATAATGTAAACCAATATCAATTTTAAAAAGACTTCAGTGAACTTACTCTTGGCATGTATGTGAACATAATATTATCCTCATCTATTGCTTTTAGGAGAAAGCTACATATAAAAACTAGGGAAAACAATACCACATTTGACAAGATTCTCACCTCTTTTGCACGAATGCATATCTTTCCCTGCCATAACTTGAACAGAGCCCAAACTGAGCAGAATCTTTCAGACAGGAGGATACTATTTGTAATGACACCAAAAGCCAAAGTGTGACATCTGAATAGGGCGTTGGATGTTTGCACTGTAATTTATGGCAACAATGTTAAGGAAAAGAATGGTGCATTCTCTTCAACCTAAAATTCCACTGTCATTCTACTTAGATAAGACATTCTTTATGTATTATCCTGATCTGTTGCTTTTGTGTTGCTATGCAGGGTTTAAAGGTTGCTGTCTTTCACCATAGAGGTAGCTGAATTTGAACGACAGATGAAATCATTCCCCCATGCAAGGCATTGGGGTGGAAGGGAAATTCAATATATGTGGAACCAATGTCTCTAAGAGATGCAATCTTAACAATGAACCTGCTTCCCTTTTCTAAAGAACCACGATTCTTATTATGTATGTTGGGACTGGCAAGCTAACAAGCTAACCTACCTGTTGGGAAAGGTGAATCCATGCTTCAAATAATGCCCTGGTTCCAATTTTCTTTTTAGGCCCTTCTATATTAAAAAAGATTCATAAGAAAGCAAAGTGACCCAGGATAGTTTCACTGCCCCTCAGGATTTTGTCATAGCCTCTGTATCCAAAGTCCTTGAAATGTTTTCTTAGAAACTTTCTCAATTGTCTCTTCTGGTCTTTGGCACTGTGAAGCCTTCTATCCTTACTGATACAATGAACCCTGGCTCTGCCCAAGAGGTAGGAAAACTTTATACATGTTTCTGTAACACATGAGACTGGGCTTATGTATGTGGCCAGGACAAAACACAACCTTAGTGGGTATAAGGGCCCAAACAGGCACATCAGGCTGTGTGTATGCACCTCAACAGAACCAAAGCCTCATTATTCATCTAGCAAAACACCCATGGTGTACAAGCCCAGTTCAGTCCAGATTTAGACATAATTCCCCTGATTTAAATAAAAAAAAAGGTCTCAGAGACAACGGGCCATTATCATGTGCACACATGGTTGTTTGTGGGGGGGTTGTTTGTTGGTTTTTACTACCAACATGTGAGTTGAGGTCTTTCCAAAAATGGAAGGAGTCAAGTCAAAAGATTATCAATCCACATGATACCTTTAAAAATGCACCCGGTATTGACAAAAAATAACTTCAGATTAAAGGCACCCTAAACATCAAAAACGTGCGTCTTGGTGTCAGTGCACATCATGGCAGATCAAAACAGCTTGCTCCAAAGCAGCTAGATGGGATCTGATGTGTTTATCTCCTTGGCCCACATGTGGATGCTTCTTCTAGCACTGACAGCTCCTGAAGGTTGGCAGCATTTCAAGGGTTTGTAAGCCTTCGATAGCATTCCTATTTCTGCTGAGATGGGTGGGTCTCACCGCGGATTGCTCAGTGATAATCATGCTAGCGTGAAACCCTGCTTGTACTGCTGAGGGCTGTTGTTTGTAAGCACCACTTTAAGAAAAGCACAGAAATTCCTATGTTACCTTTTTAAAAAAATCTATAGGGCTGATCAAAATATATTTTTAATTTAAAAATATATAGATATATAGATTTAGATTTAAAATAATAGAACGGTTTATAGAAAGTGTTATAGAAAGCTAATAACAAATTATTAGCAATTCAGTAAATACAAGTACTGAAGTCATCATTTCAGCAGGAACTCTGGATATCACATCTCTATAGAGGCTCTTTTCCCACCTCTTCATGCTTGTAGGAAGCGTAGCCATGCCCTTAGTTCTGTGCAAAACCCTGCTGTTTTGTCACCCTCGTGCTATCTCAGTTATAACATGCAAGTCATTGTGTATGCTGTTTGTAGCTGGAACACTGGAGCAACCTGTTCTTTTAAGCTTTCTTCTGATCATTTTACTATCAGTCTCCGTGTTTTGCACAGAAAAGTATCGCAGGTTTCCTTGTGTGTCACAGTTTGCACTATTTGTCACATGTTTTGGTTCTTTGAATAAAAACCACTGGGATACATATTTGTCTGATCTTCTACAGGAAATCTCTATGGAGGGTGGCAAAAAAACCCTTAACATAGATTTGCATCAATTAAAATGAGGCAGAATATTCTGTCCCTGCTACAGAAAGACATTTACCATTCCTTATTACATTCTATACGTAACTACAATTCTTTGTATAAAATCTGAATAAAATGTTCCCACATGTTAATGGTTTTCATTCCTAGTAAATTTAGAGATTTTTCCCTCCAACATACAACAGAAATTATTGCTGGGGCAGGGGATTATACTCTGCATGTACTGCACTGAAAGCTGGGGAATTTCTTCAAGTAAGTCCCAGTTGTCATAGTAATGAATGCGAGTTTTCAAGCAACATCCACAATTATATAAACTAATTTGAGTAAAAGTTATAAGCATTGAAGGAACTGTAGACTCAACGTTAACCTGCCCCTCCCCCCAGGTGCTAAAATCATGATACCACAGGAAATAAAAGAATACAAGTTATAAATTATATATAAAAATAATACCCTGAATTTCCCAATACCTAAATGTTTCCCAGTATTTTGGTTTGTCACATTCAGATATATCCTATGCTGCAAGAAGGAAGTTGTTAAAAGATATTCTTAAAGGGAAAAAAGGATCCCTGCTTTTGAGGTTCCTTTAAATGCTCTTCCAGAAATGCTGTAATGTGTATGGCCAGACTCTACAGTAGTATTTGACAAGTGAATAGGTATCCAAAAGGGGATTCAGAGAGTGTATAAGGCAATACTCAGATCAAGCCATTTAGGGGTAACAGCACTGCTATAATAAAATTATCCCCCGAAACCGAATAAAAGGCTCAGCAGACAGCCCTGATCTACTCAATATATAATGCTCAGCACAGTTCATATTTATTTTTGTTTAAAAAGAATGAAAACCATGCATTAGTTACACAAACTTTCCTTCTGGTTTTCAAACCTCTTGCGCCCATCTCAGGACCCTGAAGCATAATATCCTTAAAGCATCCTTTCTTAAAGTCATTAGTAGCTGAATCATTTACCCAAAGAAATTTAATATTCTAATTTATTACTGCTATCCATAATGGCCACCTATAGTACAATATATTTTTTCAGATGACTCCTATTCCAAAGAGCACAAAGGACACACTTCAAATCCTTGTAGCTCCAACATGTGTGGTTTCCTCACACAGGGAAGGCCTGGAACTGAGCCGAGTGGCACAGAGCCAATCTAAACCATGGTCAGTCTAAACACAGCATAGACAAGCACTACTTTCTGACACTCACTTGCTACTGGAGAGTACCCTTTAGCACTGAAAACTTTTAAGTGAGTATGATATATATGAGTTCTCTCTTTCCCCTTATCATTGCATGTGTGTATATATATATCTATAATCGCAGACATAGTAATACGCATACGTGTGCACATGCGCGCGCCCACACACAGTTGTTAGAGTGCTTGTCACATCAGATTATCAATATTAGCATCCCGTTTGTCTGACGAAATTAGGTGCCTAGAACTAGACAGTTACATTGATGTATACCTCAACAATCATGATAATTGAGACAATGATAATTGTCTCCGTAATTTCAGCTGTATTCAGCTCTGTGTATAGAAACAAAATTCCCACTGAAGTTGGTGGGGGGGACACTTCCTGAAGTGCTCAGAACCTGAATTTTAAAGTAATTAGCATATGGAGCATTGCAGAAGTCAAAATCAAGAACTGGGTGTTTTTAAATATATATATATAATTGCCCTTTTTGTTTTGTTTTAATCAATTATATAGTTTAGCTAAAGAACAAACTTGAGCTGTAAGACTGAAGGTCTAATCCTGAAACATACTGAATAACTCAATTACCTTTAAAAAGAATGGGAGGGAGCCCAACTAGGCAGAAAAAAGCTGTCTTTGTTACAAGAAAAAATATTTTGGTTTTCTCCCTCTCTAGATGCTCCTGCCAGAAACTCAACCTGGGACCTGAAAATCTAGTTTAGGAATAACTATGTTAAAGATACCATTTTTATACTGTAGCTTTTCTGAATATGCTACTGTATTTCCAGATGAAAACTGACTGCTTGGAAAGTATACAAGGAAAGAAGCTTCCTGCAGTGTTTGTAAGCTGAATTTAAAGACACTAACTCTTTTTTTTTTTTTGCAATGAGCTCATAGTTTCCACTTACACATATGAAGCCAAAGTCTTTTCTGTTACACCTGTTAATTCCATTGACTTCAGGCAAACTGATCTGTATTCAGTGACACTAGTATATGACAGCAACATTTAACCATTTAAAAACTGCTGATTATAAAGAAATGTATGCAACACAACTAAGGATTTAATTTTACTAAATATCTGTCACAAACAAAATGCAGTTTTTGCAAGGGTTCTTGGCCAAGCAGCTGGTTTTTGTATGTAATGGCCAAAAGAGTTTGTCTAAGCATCAAAATATCATCCCCAAGAGAAATACTGACGTTTAAGAACTGCTTTCCATCTATAAGGTATGGTCTAAATGTAACAAGCCTAGTGCAGTTAAACTGAGACTTAACAAGACCTAATACATGTTTTACATAGGCAGTAATTCCAATTATTAACAGAATTGAGACTATTTAAAACAGCAAAGTAGCATATCAATCCTCTAAATTCTGCATGAAGACACACCCATGGGATCTCTATGAAGAAAACTAGCCACGGTTATCTTCATTAGATTAGGGCTGTCATGATAACAGAGGATATAAGAAACAAATATTCTGAGATATATCCTTGCCTTTGTGTTGATATTTTGGTTTCATGCAGTGCAGAACCCCTACAGGTATTTGACATATTACATTACTTTATTCCTATAAGAGGTCACATATACTGACAAACTCAGTTTATTAAAGAAAGCGATTGTAACAACAGGAGGTAAAATTATTAAGTCTTGTTACAACACGTGCACAATACTTTTGCCATGCAGCTAGTGAAGCAAAAAGGAGTAAGGGAGGGGCTGAAAACAAACTTATCAGATGAACTGTGTGGAAAACACACTGACCTTCTTTACATTTTTGTTTAAATCAACCAAGCTGAGCAGGAAGATGTGGTCTTTAGCTCCGATTAGCAGCCGACCCCTCTCCTCATCTAGCAGCAGGGTTCGAAAATCAAGCCCCTCCACTGAGCCCAGGAATGGGATGCAGCTGTTTGAGAGCAGCAAGTCTGTGGGAAAATGAAGAAAATCTTTATAATCAAAATGTTTACATATGACTCATCGGTGTCTTTTGTAAATATATGCACCCAGCATGGAGTTTGCCTGTGAGATAACTGCAACATATGCCACATCTTTCTGGAGCCATAAGATAGGTTTTGTTAAAATTTCAGCAACCTTTTCCTTTGCTTTAAATAGGGGGATATTTGTTTGCACCAAATGTTTGCATGACCGAAAACTTGTTAATAAATATAATCAAAAATATTAATGGAATCAAAACTTTTGGGAGGAATTGGAAATATGATGACAGAAAGCTGAAAGAAATTGCTACAATCTTTTTTCTTGTTGTAAGAAAATATGATCAAATAATGAATTATGTTTACATATGGATATCACAAATTTGGATATCAATTTAGTGAAGGATCAAGACCCATTGTGCTAGGTGCAATACAAATATTGGTGTATAAAATCCACAGGAAAATGATGCAGGAAGCAACAGGTGGATACACTGAACAAACAAGGACGGAGGATCTGTTAGGATGAGGTAACTGTAACCTTTAATAGGATTTAGTATAAAAGAAATCTCAGTTCACCATTTGGCTAACCAATACCAGGTGCCTGCCGATTTATAGGATAACAGGCTCAGATGTGCCTCATAGGATACATATACACAGCACTAAGGACCACCATGGAGGGATATATCAATGAGATAGCTCTGGACAAGCTAATTCTAGAATTGGAAACGTTATAGGTACATTTGCGCATTAAGCTAATTATCCCTCATAACAAGGAAGGTATATTAGTCTGGGCTAACTTAGGTAGGCTAACATAGCCACATTGCTTCCAGGGCCCAAACTAGTTGTCTGTATTGCACTAGATTGTGGCATATAGGAAATACCATAAAGCACAGCCCTGCAGTAGAAAGCAATCCAGAGGCATGCTCTCCCAGAACAAACATGAGGCAACATGCATACAATATGCCTCAGCTAAGCACAATACCTCCAGGGCTCCTGAGGAAGTTCAGTCAATATCCTCCCCTTGAAGTATCAGCAGGGTATGCTATTCCCAGTGTGGGATCACAGAAAATTAGTGTTGGAAGGGACCTCAGATGGTCGTCTAGTCTAACCCCCTGCTCAAAGCAGGGCCATCCTCAACTAGATCATCCTACCCAAAGCTTTGTCTAGCTGGGTCTTAAATACCTCCAAGGATTGATATTCCATCACCTCTCTGGGTAACTTATTTGTCCATCCACTTACCATGGGCAAGGCCCACCTGGCTAACTAGTAGCCCCATTTTACATGGGCTAATGGATGAATGCAACAACTAAATTCTTGGGACAACTAATGAAAAAAAACAGGATAGGAGTGCTGTGTGGGTCAAAGGGTCAATAAGTGAAAATAAGTGTGCCCGAGGGGGACACAGAACAGAGCTTCCTGGGCCACCCCCACCAGTACTCAAAGGCATCCAAGGAGCCAGTGGATGCTGCCCACTGGTTCTCTCCCTGGAAACATGCATGGACATGTGACAGGAAAGTGGCCCCGCAGTCTCTGGGCACCTTCCCAGCCAAAGCCTCCTTCCTGGTCAAGTACAAGGCCCACTTGGCCAGGGCTAGGAGTAGGTTGACCAGGAAGTCCCGGACTTGGTGGGGCGGGGGTGACCAAAAGCAAAAAGGTGGGGGGCGAAATTCAACCAGAATCTCAGGAGGAGGTTCTGGAGGTGGAGGGGTTGCAGCCTGGCACACTCCAGGGTTTCCCTCTGCCCATTCTCTGCATAACCTGTTCCAGTGTTTACTACCCTCCTAGTAAGAAAATCCTTCCTAATAACTAGTCTAAAATTCCCTTGCCACAATTTGAGACCATTGCTCCTTGTTCTATCATCTGCACCACTGAGCACAGTCTAGCTCCATCCTTTTTAGAACCACCCTCCCTGCCCCTCCCCCACTTTCAGGTAGCTGAAGACTTAAATCCCCTTGCAGTCCCTTCTTCTGTAGACTAAATAAGCCCAGTTCCCTCAGCCTGTCCTCATAAGTCATGTCCCCAGTTCCCTCACCATTTTTGTCACCCTCTACTGGATTCTCTCCAATTTGTCCACATCCTTTCTGTAGTGGGTGGCCCATGACCACACTCTACCAATGAAGCCCAGGATGTTGCCATGAAGGCTAGCAGCAAGTACACAATGTTCATTCATATTCAGCTAATTGTTCACTGTGACCCTCAGGTCCTTTTCTGCAGAGCTGCTTCCCAGCCAGTCAGTCCCCAGCCTGTACTGAGGCATGGGGTTGTTCTGTCCTAAGTACAGGACTTTGTACTTGTCCTTGTTGAACCTCATGATATTTTTTTTGGCACAGTCCTCTAATTTGTCTAGGTCACTCTGAATCCCAGCCCTACCCTGCAATGTATCTACTATTCCCCCCAGCTTGGTGTCATTTGCAAACTTGCTGATGGTGCACTCTATGCCATCTTCCAGGATGCTGATGAAGACTTTGAACAAGACTGGCCCCAGGATCAACTCTGGGGCCGTCCACTTAATACTGGCTGCCAACTAGATGTCAAGCCATTGCTTACTACCCTCTGAGCCCAATGATCTACCCAGTTCTCTGTCCACCTTACTGTCCATTTATCCAACCTGTACTTCCTGAGCTTGCTTGTGAGAATGCTGTGGGAGACAGTATCAAGAGCCATTCTAAAATCAAGGTACACCATATCCACCCCTCTCCTTGCATCTACAGGGCCAGTCATCTCATCATAGAAGCCAATCAGGTTGGCCAGGCATGACTTGCCCCTGGTGAATCCACATTAACTGTTCCTAATCATCCTTTTCTCCAAGTGCTTAAACATGGATTCCTTGAGGATCTGCTCCATGATTTTTCCAGGGACTGAGGTGAGGCTGACTGGTCTGTAGTTCCCTGGATCCTCCTTTTTCTCTTTCTTATATAGAGGCAGTATGTTTGCCCTTTTCCAATCATCTGGGACCTCTCCTGATCACCATGAGTTCTCAAAGATGATGGCCAGTTGCTCTGCAATCTCAACAGCCAACTCCCTTAGTACCCTTGGGTGCATCCCGTCTGACCCCATGGACTTGTGCATGTCCAGCTTTTCTAAATAATCCTTAACTTGTTCTTTCATCACTCTTGGCTGCCCACCTCCTCCCCAAACTGTGCTGTCCAGTACAGTAGTCTGGGAGCTGACTTTGCCTATGGAGACTGAGACAAAATACGCATTGAGCACTTCACCCTTTTCTGTATCCTCTGTCACAATGTTGCCTCCCACATTCAGTAAGGAACCCACACTTTCCCTGATCATCCTCTTGCTACCAACTTACTATACAACATACCAATATACAACAAACCCTTTTTGTTACCTTCATGTCCCTTTTTAGCTGTAACTTCAATTATGCTTTGACTTACTGACTTCATCCCTGCATGTCCAAGGAATGCCCTTATACATCTCCCTACTGACAGCCTGTCAGCAAGGTTGGTGAGGCTATAGCTATACCATTTTTGTGCTCACTCCATGCAATCTAATACTCATTTTTAAATTGACTACTGTATTGATCAGCCATGGGGAAATCCGCAACCTTGCCCAAAAATGATTTTTGGTCTAGGTCTCCTCTACAAGTGTTCACATTAAGGAAGCCAGCATATATCAAAACTGCACTCACCCCATTCATCCATCCATTTTCTGCCTGGCATGTCTCACCAATACCATCCTCCTCAACAACATGGATCCATTCTCAGATTCTGAAAGTGGACTTATTAAAGCAATTACTAAAGCTTTTATGAATTTATTATGATGTGAACAACATGCAGTCTGACTTCCCATTTACATGACAGACAGCCTTAAGGCCCATGAAGTTTGATGAAAAGGTGCTTTAACCTGTGCATAAATTATTCCACCACCAGGTGCTCTACACTAAGCCACACCCATCTGTTAAAAGAGACATGTAAATCCTTGAATATGTCTAACATGAAATTAAGCCTCTTTCCAAGTCCCACATTTTGATAATATAATACTATATCCTTTCTTTAGATAGGTGGACTTATTCCCATACATTTATGTAACCAAGATAATGTATTTATATACCTAGCGCATGACAAAAAAAGTTATTATTTTTCAAATAGGAACTCTTCAATGAGTAAAACATCCCATAGGGTCTCTTGCACAAATATAGAGAGACAGAGCCCATCCTACAGGGTAAGCAAAAAATAAAATGTCCTTACTGGGGAAAAAGCACAAAGGAAGAAAAGAATAAAGATGTTTTTACTAATCATAGTTACTCACGATACTCTTATTACAGTTGTAAATTGGCTTTGTGTCATCTGTACTTAGGAGGTTTGTGTGTTATTGTTTGGCTCAATGTTGAACTTTGATACAAACCAATCTGAAGACAAATGGTCTTGTATCTCAGCTCCTATTCCCCTAGGTGAAGTTTCTGTAGTATTATTTTGAAAAAGACTTGATTTAAACTGGAAACTAAATAAATTGGAGCAAGAACTGCCTTTACTTATATCTTTTACAGAGCTCAAAAATGTCATCAGCATGGAACAAATAAACAATATTTTAAAAGAAATGTCTGTTAACTTGGACCAAGATTACAAGAGGATAGTTTGGGATGAACACATTTTCAAGACAGAGAACTATAAACAACTGAGCACAGTCCAAACTGCTCTTTAAGATACAGTTGGCTGAAGTGTAGTCGCACCATTGCTGTAAAATGGTTATTAATCTCACCAGTAGTAGAGACAAGGCCCTGCAGCCTAAATTTCTCTACTACCTTAGTGTAGTACAGCTTTTGTGCTGAAGTTGAGGGACAGTTTTCCTTTCCAAGATTTATTTGTCCACCTCTCTTTTGTGGCAGCCAGTCACCAACACTTATTAAGAAGATGCTTTTCACATATCTGTTTTTCCATGAGGTATGGACATCTGTCTATTGGGAGGCAAAAGCTGTTCAAACTTTCATCATAACTCTTCTAAAAGTTATTTGTGGCAAATTGTGTGAATTACTGTAATGCCCCAATTCCAAGTTGGGGTTGGTGGCTACTATATTGGCTGCTACGGAAACATATAGGAATAGATTTTCTACTACTGAAAACAATGGAGCAGGAGGTTACGGCTAATTACAGAATGCTTTCTTTCACTATCTGATAATCCCTAAAGCACTGTATTCCAGATTAATGTTACTGAAATACATCAGGACCACCCAGGCTTCCACCATGGTTCTGGTCTGACTTTGCAGGGTCTGCAGCCTGTATATCCCTGCCCAGAACAGCCAGGTGGAAGAAAGCTTGTGGTGTGAGAGATGCCTCTTCGTGGACTGTCTCAGGACTTTGGTAAGAGAACTGCAGGGAGGGGTGGACTGGCTCAAAAGCATCCACAAGCATGAAGCCTTCATAAACTGAATTCACAAAATTACCTCCAGCTTCATAGAAGTTGCACATCCACAAAAAGCTTTAGAAGACACATGTGCTCCAGAAGGTAGAAGCCAACACCTTGTCACCTCTAGCAACAGATATCACTTCCCTTCTGAACCTGTGGCTATCCATATGGAGAACTGTTATGAAGCCCTGGCATTCATGTGAAAGAGCCCACTCCAGTGGCAGAAGATACCTCGATTTTAGCAAGGCTTTTGACACTGCGTGACAGTGCACCACTGGTGCCTGCAACTTTAAGGCTGAGAGCAAGCAATCGGCAGGTGTGGGACAGTCCTGATGAGGTGGCCATTCTAGATCCAGACTCACAGGGCTGAGCCAACAGTCAGCTGCAAGCAGCCAGGGAGCAACAACATCCAGCTGAGCTGCTGCTCATAACACCGTGAGGTAAGGGAGGACTATTGTGGATGGCAGGAAGTTCCTAGGGGCCAAAGCCCCAGAGAGAAGGCTATGGTCCTAAATAGAACAAGGCCCAGCCTGGGAAGGGGCTTATGGTTAGCAGGCCTACATAGGGACTAGGCAAGCTCTGGTTGTAGAAAAAGCAGGAGAGATGCCTGGGGCTCAGGTGAGATCAATTCAGAGGAGAGCCAGGTTACTAAGATCTCTGGGGCTCCAAGTAAACCAAGAGTGACGGTATAGTGGGGCCCAGGAGGGGACCCCTGTTGCCTAAGGAGGTCGGCTGCTGTGGTATTGGGACCAGAACACTTTGACTGGTCAATGCAAGAGGTCCAGGACCAGAAGGCTGAAGGGAAATGAAGCCCCATGAGAGGGGAAGGCCTGGGCTATGATGAGCCATCTGACACCCTGACTAGCCTGGAGGTGGGGCCAGAGTCTAAGGAGGCTCATGGTTCCCTCAATGAGGGGGACATCACTGTCTAGGGGTAGAATGCTCAGCAAGATAGCAGGCTGTAAAAATAACTCCTATCCCAGTAAGGGTCAGACCAAGGTAGGTAGGCCTTCATGATCCCAGGTAGAACTGAAAACTGCAACCTGCCAGGGATGGGGTGGTCTGGTGGAACTGGCCTTGGTGGGAGAGTCCCCCAGAAATGCCAGGCCAGTTACCTCCCAACTGAAAGGTGAGGAGGGGTGCCTTAAAATGCCACCCCCCACATCCTGGTGGGTTACTTACACACAGGGACAGGCACAGGGACCAGGCATGCCTTCAGACACCTGAGCCCTACAGGGGTGTAAGACCCTGGAGGCCCAAGAGAAGGGGACAAGTGGGGCCCAGGCACACCTTTGGACACCTGAGCCCCACAGGGGTGTAAGATCCCAGAGCACAGGGGCAAGTGTTGAAGCCTCAGAGTAGAGGGGCAAATGTAGAAGACCCTAATGAGAGGGCATGTGAGGAAGACCCTAGTGGGAGGGCAACTAGGCTAAGGTCAGTCTATGGATGCCTGAGGTTGCAGTTGGGCCAGAGGCCAAAACCCCAGTAAGTCCTCAGATGTGGTGAGGCCAAATTCAGGTCAAAAGGGCGAGTAGTTGACCCTAAGGAGAAAGTGAGAGAGACGAGTGGCCCGGTGAAAGGTCTAGGGCTAGAGTCAGCCCAGTGTTTGGTGAACTGCCCAATCACTGTGCAGATGAGGGTTGTGGGAGAGGCCCAAAAGCTGTGTGCTGACCAGCCAAGGAATGAAGAGATAATCCTAATGACTTATGGGAGCCACTCAAGGGAGCAGAGCAGGGTGAATGTGGCCAGTGAGGGGTGGCATGCAAGAGGCCTGGTGAGAGAGGGCAGAGTGGTAGAGGCCCCACTGAGAGGGGGGCAGTATGCATAAGGCCCAGAAAGGGGAAGTATGTAAGTGAACCGAGTTTGGCCGAGTCTTAAGCCTGGATGCAGTGATAGTCTGGATGCCATCTGTGAGGTATGGGCCACGGTATAGGGCTGGTAGGGAGCTGTGGATAGTGCCTCCTGGCATTGGGGCTTTAAAACGGGCAGCCTACCATATCTATACACCAGTTTTGTGAGCATCAAACTCATGGCAGATGAGACTGGTCGGACTGCCCTACTTAGACAGCTGGGCGGGCCAATGTAACACCAGGCCCCGGGATGGCCCCCTGTCACACACTGCCACTCACAATTTTGTCATTAACAAGATAGGGAAATTCTGACTACATTAAAATACTGGAAGGTGGATACATAACTGGTTGGATCATTGCTTTCAATGAGTAGTCATCAATGGCTCAATGTCTAACTGGGAGGAGATATCAAGTGGGGCTTCTCAAGGGTCTATCATGGGTAGAAGTCATCAGAATAGAATTCATCATTGTTATCAGTAATTCAGATAATACCACTGAGTGCTTGTTTAGCTAATTTAAAGATGATACAAGGTTGGGTAGAGTTGCAGATATTCTGGAAGGTAAGTCTATGATCCAGAATGATCTGGATAGAATGAAAAAAATGGCCAATGATCAACCAAAAGAGATTCAGCAAACACAAGTGAAAAATCCTGCCCTTGGGACAGAACAATTGAATGCACAAATACAGACTGAGGAATTACTGGCTAAGCTGTAGTACTGCAGAAAATGACCCAGGGGTTACAGTAGACCATAAGCTGAATATGAGCCAACAGTGTAATGAGTTGTATTAACGCAAGTGTCACTTGGGAGTCAAAAGAAGTATTCTTCCTCTCTATTCAGCACTGCAGAGGTTTCACTTGGGGTTGTGCATGCAATTTTTGGCCCCACACTAAGAAAGATGTAGACAATAAGACTTAGGCACAGAATAAAAACTAATTAGGGGCCTGGGAAGCAAGACTGATGAGAACAGGCTGAAGTAGCTGGGATTATTTAGTCTGGAGAAGGGAAAACTGAGGGGGGACTTGATAACAGTCTTCAAATACCTGAAAGGGTGGTTACTGAGATCTTCTCCCTGTGTCCATATGGGACAGAACTAGGAACAATTACCTCAAACTACAGCAAATGAAATTCAGCTTGGAGATTAGAAAGAGCTTTCTGCTGGGAGTCAAACATTGGAACAGGCTACCTAGAGAAGTTACAAAATCTCCATCTGTGGAAAAGTTTAAGAGCAGATTGTACAGATACCTGGCTGGGATGGTTTAGTCAGGGATGATCTTGCCATGAGCAGGGGGCTGAACTAAATAAACTCATGAGGTCCCTTCCAAGCCTACCTTCCTGTGATCTTATGATATTTATACTACAGGTATAGAGTTGCTTTAATAGGGTACTACCGTGTTTCCCCGAAAATAAGACACTGTCTTATATTTATTTTTCCTCAAGAAGACACACTATGGCTTATTTTCGGGGGATGTCTTATTTTTAAAACAGCATTTTTTTTTTTCCTGTTTTTTTGCACCAGTCCTGGAAGCACTGCAATACCAGGTCAATGCATGGAGTGGATGGAGCACTCTCCGGTTCCACCACCCAATA
This sequence comes from Crocodylus siamensis, assembly GCF_052110815.1. Taxonomy (NCBI): domain Eukaryota; kingdom Metazoa; phylum Chordata; order Crocodylia; family Crocodylidae; genus Crocodylus; species Crocodylus siamensis. The sequence goes on along the minus strand of NC_143398.1, from coordinate 15,808,713 downwards.
CCAAAACTATGTCTGATGTTAACCCAAAGCCGCAGCCACAGCTTTATTCTTCCCCCTGAGGACACACAATACCTAAAGCAGAACTTCTTGCTCCTCACTTCACTGAGGAGACTTTTACTTTCACTTTCTATTTCTCCCTCTCCGGTCACCTCCGAGATAGCAGCTGTCACGATGGGGCAAATGAGAAGGGCTGCCCGTCTTATTTACCGCTTCGCGCCGGTACGCTTAGCCACGCCTATCACTATGTCTTATTTTTGGGGTATGGCTTATATTGCGCAAATACGTAGAAATCCTGCTACGGCTTATTTTATGGGTATGTCTTATTTTCGGGGAAACACGGTAATACGAGCACTAGGGTAGCTGCAAGATTGCTTTGTACCAAAGCAGCCTTATCACAGACTTCAAATACCTAAAAGGGTGGCTATTAAGTTATTTTCTCTGTGTCCATAGGAGACAGGACTTCAGAAGACACAGGTACCTCAGACACAAAGGCCTCAAGTTGCAGCAAAATAAATTTAAGTTGGTGATTAGAAAGAGCTTTCCGACTGTGAGGGTGGTCAAGTAATGGAACAGGCTATCTAGAGAAATTGTGGAATCTCCATCCTTGGAAATTTTCAAGACCAGTTTGGACAGACACTTGGCTGGGATTTGTTTAGTCAAGGGACTAAATGACCTTGTGAGTTCACTTCTAGCCCAACTTCCCTAAGTTCCAGCTAGTCCTCCTCCTTCCTCTTCTTTGCACATGACATGCCAGGTAAGCTAAAAAGAAGGTGGTATACTTGTTAGCTGCATTGCTAAAGAATCTGGACTATAGTAGCTGTACTTCCCTGCCCCAAAGCTTTAGCCATCTAAATTAAACCTTATTTAATTGCTCAGAGTGACACATAATGGATGGGAGGAAAGGAAAACAATGGTTATACATACTTAATTGATCAACATAAGTATTTTACTGGTATTAATTTTACATGAACACCCGTCATGACCTTATGTTCTCTTGACTGCACATTTCCAATGGTATTAAAAACCTAGACCATACAAGTTGGCTAAACAAGGTCAAAAATAGTCCACCAACCTCATTTCCCCTTACCCAGCATATAAATCTGGACACTGAGCACATCTATACACATGATCTGGGGGTGGGGGGCGGTGTGGGGCGGGGGAGTGCTCTAATTAAAGGGCCACAACATCACATGTATTTAGTGTCCCACGCTTCACAATGGCAGCGGTGGTACTTGAACCAAAGCTTGTTCAATGAACTTCAGTTCAAGTGCCCCCACCACCAGTTTAAAGCATGGGGACACTGAATAGACGTGACACAGAGGCTGCTGGAGCATGTTAATTAACATGCTTCAGCAGACTTGATTAATCAAGTGTGCTCTGACATGTACTAATTAACATACGTTGAAGCAGATGTCCAGCACATGTATAGGTGCCCTTACGGCTGAATTACTAATGCACTGCTTTTGAACAACATATGGCTCCCACTGCCACAGAACAAGAAATCACTAAGTTACAAGTGCAATGCTTGATTTGCCAAGATATACAAAACTGACTCAACATATTTGCGAGAAGGGAACTGAAACATTGTTTGACTTTTTTCTTTTTCTTTTTTTTTGGAAGGAAATATTCCTGCCATAAGCATCCCAAAGGGATGATGCATCATCCATTCTTTACAAACAAATACTAGATGATTTAACTAATTATCTTCTAAGGCAGCTATCAACAGGAAGGGCAGCAATTGTCTCATGGCTGAAGCACTTGACTGGGGGGGTCTGAAGTACTTAGAGATGACTCCCCTGCATCCTGTGCCTTATAGAGTCATTTATCTCTTTTCACTCTCCATATTCAGTGGGTATAAAATGCAGCACTTCATTTTGCCCTGAAGTAAATGACAAGACAAACTGCAAGGCAATGAACAATCAGATATGCAGGACTTTTAATATATTTTTTACTGCAAATGGCTTAGAAATTACACTCTGTCCTCTATCACTGATAGGATTAGAGCTAGGAAGTGACCCGTTAAAATTTGGCAAGGAAACATTAACAGAGCACTGATTAAATTACCAGCAAATTAATCATTCCACCTGCTTGCATTAAAAACAATTCAATATTATGGGTTGGACTTATCCCTTATGAGTAAATCTATTAAAGATTATCAAGGACATTAAGTTGATCAAAGTTGTTATAAAAACAGACCTGTCAACTGACATCAAGAAGAATTGATGGCTCCTTAGAGGTAGACACGGATTTGCATCACTACACCTGCATCAGTTAGTGGCTGATTTCAGCATTTCAATGGTATACTCATATTACAAAAGAACAGAGTAATTAACTGGATGGTCATTTTTTAATGTACACTGACCATTCTCTTTAAAAGATATGTTTGCTATTATATTAAAAATTAAATATAATGTACGTCTCTCAACAGCTCCAGGTTAGTCATTATGTTGGTGCTCACCAAGTTTCCATCTAGGTTAATGTTTCACTGTTTTGTGACCGAAGCAGAAATCAGTTCATCCTTTCTATTAATTGAAAACAACTCAATAGGCCTGAATGGCCATCCCATTCCTACAACTGCTGTCATGTGCAGACAACTTTTAATAAAAATGTTTTAAATAAAACACCGCCATATTATGACCCAATATGCCTACAATGGTGCAGCTTACCTGGACTTTAAGACTGACTCCCTCCTTTTCTTTATTTCATTTTTCCCTTAATTGTATATGCAGTCTTCTGTAGTCATGATTACTTTCTATTTCTGGATCAAAGCTTCACCATGGCACGAGAAGCACTATGAGCTGAAACTCCAGTCATGTGCAGGCATAGAACTGCAGCTCTCATCAATTGCAACCATTTTTTCTAATTATGGTAGAATGGGTAAGGTTCCTCTGCTTGCACAGCTCACACCTACCAAGGCCCTTCCCTTAAAAGAACATTTTGTGTGTGTTTGCTCGCGCGTGTGTGTGTGTGTGTACGCACGCATGCGTGACTGCATGTGTGCACATTTTTATTTAAACTATTCTGTGGCTTTTTTCTCCATCGGTATCCTTACTAACCTGTAGATAACTACCTACTTACCAATCCCATATACTTAAAACTCCCTGCCATTTAAAATGTACAGCTCCTCTACTACGCTGGTTAGTGTTCCAAAGAGCCATCTTGCCTCACTCTGTTGGCTGAGAAATGATCCCTATATGCAGTTTACAGACTAAACAGTCTATTGTGTTAAGTACTTAAGGACAAAGAGATATAATAGGCCTAAACCATAGGGAATAATTCCAATATGATTTCTCATACAACTGTGAGCCAAGTAGTGAATTCTACCATCTTTGGCTGGCTAGAAGCCTCAGTAATGCACGCCTTATTACCTCCTGGCTGGAGTATGCAATCTACTAGGCCTTGAGGAAAACGACACCATAACAGGGAGCCTCGGGCTCCTGTTACTTTAAGAGGAAAGAATGTTGTAAATAGAGCCCAGGCGGTTGAATATAGGCTAGCTGGAAGGAAGGAGGCTACAAAGAAACACTGCTGCCTAGGCAGGGAGCTGCACATTAACGAAAAGGGGAACACCTACAGCCTGTCTAGGGAATACCATGCAGCATAAGCTGGCCACAAGAGAATAGGCAGCTAGAAGCCAAAGGCTAGGAGTACCTATTGCAGAGCTGACTGCTTTACAATAGGGCAGTAGGACAGAACATGCTATCGGCAACAAAGGCATGGCTAAAGTCTTGTCTGTAAGTTGCCACGAAGCCCAGTCATCAGGCCCAGGTGAAAAATGCTGGGCAGTTGGCTGGGCAAAGCCACCTGACCAGAAAGGGGCAGGGTTTGGGAAGTATATAGACCTAGGTCTTGAACTAGGCAGGCAGTCTGACCCTGGAGAGGACTGAGGAAGGAGCTCTAGAGCAAGAGGGATGTGGAGGAGCTTCTGTGGGGGCACTTAAACTACCCTGGGTATGAAGCTGGTAGTATTCTGCTGACTTGCAATAGTATAGGGCTCAGGATAGGGGAAAGTACTGCATGGCAGCAGAGCAGCTGATGTTAGGGGCTCAGACTCAGTAAGAATGGGTGTTATGGCCAAAGAGCTTTCTCTTATTTTACAGTTAAACTGGTGGACTGGGTTGGAAACTGATGGGGATGGTAGGAGGTCCCAGAGTGGCACGTGAAGCTTGGGCCTGCCACAGCAGGGTGCAAGCTGCAGTGTAGTCCAAGAGGACAAGGGCCAGTGAGAGAGAGGGTCATAGGACCCAGTTCCCAAGAGGGGCAGAGCCCAGGTGAGGAAACATGGTGCCCAAGAGGGGAAGAGACTATGGCCAGGGGCCGGCAGCCTTCAGGACAGGCAGAGACTGACAAAGGATGTAAAAGCACACCAAGGTGGAAGACGAAATTGGGGCTGAGTGCCCTCTGAACTGGTTGATTGCTGACAGCTGTAAGGATCAGGAATGGCTGTAGGGGAGGTCAGAGGCCACAAAATTAGTCCATAAGGTAACAGCTGCCCCCAGGGCATGTACAGGCTGGAAGGGCCAACTTAGTGAGAGGGATTTGCTGACTGGAAGACCTATTAGGACTTGGTCCAGCATCCTTGGGCAGCCTCCCTTTCCAAAGTTAAGAACATCCAGGCATGATGGGTGGGATTGAGGAGAAGGACCCTAGAGCCAGAGTAGAGCAGGCACCACATAGCCACCAGGGTGCATTACAAGCACCCCTGGAGCCCCAGCCCTCTTACAGATACCTAATTCAGAGAACAGCAGTACTCTTCCCTGATACCACAGGTTACCATGGGCATGCTGACCATACTCGATCCCCATAAACCACTGTGCCAAAACCTTCATCTTTGTTTTCAAGGCTCATAATAATTTTGATCTGGGATACCTAAAAGATTACCTTACATGCTGAGACTAGAACAGTCGCAAGTAATTTTTCTCTCCTCCCACAAAACAAAACCCCTTGCTATTAGGGTAAATAGCATCTCTGAAGCACACTGAGTTTTCGCAGGAATTTGGGCAAGTTCCAGAAGTAAAACTCAATCCTAACAGCCCTATGGCCCACTTCACACCTGACCACTTTCAAGAGCAAGGCACCTAATCCCCATGCCAACCCTTAACCTCAAATATAAGAATAATTTTATGTACACAGTTTTGCTAAATGCCCAGGACTGCTCTTTCATAGGCATTTAAGTGCAAGATGATTACACGTTGTAGTTACACTGTGAAATAAGAGCTTCGCTATTTGTGATGTTCCTTCATTTTCCCTGTGATAGACATTGAGAATACTGTGCACTCACTGGACTCTCAAATGGTAAACGGTAGCTTAAATAATGCTGACATCTATAATAGAGATCAAGTCATATTTGTATTCTTGTAGTGGTGATAAAGCCCATTTCTTCCTTCTTAAATTGCCCCAGTGAGCCATCTCTGGTTTTCAACAGGTTGAGTACATCTACATAAGATGCCTTAATGTGCACTAGATTATTCTAGTGCACATTACAGCAAAAATTGTGCGAATGCACTAATGCACAGTAGAATTAGTCTACTGCCCATTAAGCGTCACAAAAAGTTCACCTTTGCTACCTCATTAGTGTAGTTACTGTGCCGTTATCTAGTACCTCATATTAGAAGTACTGAACTTAGTGAGCAGGAGCAAAAGTGCATTAATGAGCGTATATCCCTTGACATTTATAAAGGAAAAGGCTTGATACAGACAGTTTATTTCTGGTATGCAATCGTTATTTGGTGCTGTGTACTTTAAATTTCTGAAAGAGCTGAGAACTACAGCATGAAATACATGGGAGTAATGTGCAGAGTATGCCCTACTTTGCAGAAGGAACAAAACAATCCCTTCTGACATTTATAGCTGCATAGTTTAGGTGTGTTCCATCTCCAAACAAATTTGACTAGAGAAACAGCTGCACAAATAACAGTTAGCGTGTTGTTATTTCAGAGATGATTAAAAGCTGCTTTGTGACTTCATGTTATTGGTGAAAAATGCAAGGGCCTAGTTCACAAACTCTATGCGGCCAAACAAAATAATTAGTCTGACACAGCACAAATGAAAATGTATCCGACCAAACCATTTATTATTACGAAGATGATTTCTGGCGATGGATTTGCACAGGTTCCCTCTTTCCGCAGCACTTTATCTTTCTTGCATTACTGCCAAATAAAGCAAAGTAATTGTTGTGACCAAGACAATTTAATTTACTGATTGATTGATTTATTTAATTGAAACCACGGCAGGTTTGATCCTGTACAAATTCACTACAGCTAAGCAAGCTCTGGAACATCTCTGAGGGTTGTTGACCCCATATTGTACCTACCTCGGTCAGCCTGGCATGACAGGAAGGAAACTCCACCCCTCCACCAAACCTCTCTTGGGGAGGAGACAAACACACTTCCCATCACATTTTCTTTCCCAGTTTCTCAGAATTGAACATCCTGCCACTCCCCCTTTGTCCTCCCACAGCTCTCTGCTGAAACATGCTCGTAAGCCCCAGGTGCAAGGGGTGGATTGTTTGCATTATTTAACTCTAGATCACTTCTCCCCCTTCTCTTCTCCTTATTTCAAATGCCATTTGAAGTTTCCATAATTGTGAGTCCTTACAGAGCCCTACTCTCTAACACTGGTTTCTTCTTTCTAATGGGGGTGAGTTTTCAGCCTGATGGATTCTGTTCTTCTTGTCAGTTATTGGCTCTTTCAAAGCAGTTATGGTCAGTATTAGAAAATCCCAAAGCCTGAACGCCTGTATTTTTTAAAACTTTCCCTCAGTGGCTAAGGTTCAGATATCTAAGGACGTACCTCATACCCTGCCACACTGAGGTGACTGGGCACTAAAAATGCTTCTTAACAAGTCCTGAAGGCTTTCTGAAGATCTGGATTACCATTTATCATCAAAGGGATGGTGTCCATCACTTTGTGAAAGAGAAGCTGTCAAAGAATCTAGGCTGTTTTCTAAAATCAGTACACCGGATTTAAAACAGATGGATTTTTTTATTGTCCTAAAAGGCAACTCCTTCATATATCCTGCCATAAATCTGTCTCTTTTGCCCACTATGTACCTACAAAATAGTTTGTATAGAAAACAAGAGCCCACAAGGATCAGTTAGGAGTGGTCCAACAAGTTGGAAGTTGAACAGAGGGACTCATAAGTTAATACTGGAACTCACATTTAATAAAAGTTCAGATCCTCAAAGATTAATCTGACAAGACCAGAATTGGAAGTAGCCTCTGAGCTTGGACAGTGCAGGGGTTCTATAAATCAGTCGCAGTTATTCATTTTGCCTACACCAGATTTTAAAGCGGTTTAGCTATACTAATCAATCGTCAATGCCTTAACTATGATAAGGCAAGTCTACATGAGACTCTTGCCGCACATTGGCCTAATAACACTGTACAGTAGCATGTCACAGCAAAAATCATGCTAATAACCTACTGTGCGGTGTCATTAGGCTAAAGCACAGTAAATGTCACTAAAAAGCATGTGTCGGCACTACTATGCAGTACCTCTAGTTACTGTGCATTCAGTTAGTACTTCACTATAGAAGTAGTAAAACTAAATGTGCAGGATCTAATGAATGTGTAGACACAGCCATTGAAAATGAATCTTAAGATCTCATTCTTCCACTTCCAAATTTCTCAGGTCTGGTATGGAAGCTCTGAGAGCACTAGGGGAAAGGCATCCTGCATAACTTTACAAACAGAAAAGTTCAAATTCTGGAAGAGGAAGGCAAAAATCTCTCTTTAGCTGGTTTACTCAAATGATTTACATCAAACTTGTTTATAGTGAACTACCCCAACCGCAATACCTGCTCCCCATCAGCCTAGTTTGTCATCTCTGCTTTTTAAAATCGCCCGTTGCATTTGTGTGTGCAATCATAAGACCTCAGATTCAAAACAGGCTGCATTCCCGTAGAGATTCTGAGCCACAAGAGTACAGTTCATCCTAGAAATTGCTTAGCTACCATAGTTACTGAAACGTGCCTACTAAACAAACTAGGACTAGTAGCACTTGCACAATTTAAAATTGGCAGTAGAATGGGCTTACCAGAAAGCTGATAGCATCAGAATTAGCACAGGCAATCTGGGTTTTGAATTAACTTCTATGAGTTAATATAGAGCACACTGCAGCAGATGCAATATTTGGCAACTTAACGATTAGTGGCTCAGCAGCCTGGTAGCTGTTCACAGCTCAGATGTGTATGTTGCACATTTCAAGCGCATCCAGGTGATAAAAATGCAACATAATGATGATGCTTAGCACTTAGACACATAGTGCTTTAGTTTTGTCATACCACAATTATTCTTGGTACTGCACCTCATTTTAAAATAAAATAACTGTCATTACATTACATATGTCTTCAAAATAGCACTAACCCTTCATTTCAAGACTTATTTTGCCTTAGCGTGACTCAAAGAGACCTGGATTATTTTTAAGCACCGAATCCCTATAATCTACCCTCAAAAGATTGTTTGTTTGTTTGCAGTAAGTTTTTAGATAGATGCGTGACTCAAACTGGCCCTCCTGGCCTTCAATATTTATTCTTCTACAAAAATTTGTAGAATTGCACTATTTGTCTAGTTTACATGTTGAATACTAATTTTGCTAACTGCTAGCACTGTAGGCTCCAACTGGTATATGACATGAAACCAGGATTATTCTGCCACATAAAGCAGCCACAGAAAAAATGGCCCAGCAGCCAGGACATAGCTGCACATTTGAACTGTGAAAAGCTACCAAACTCTTAAGCCATGATGGTAAAGTTGCTACATCCTGCATTAACTCACAGGAGGCATCTGACAATGGCATAAAGCAAAAGAGAACCCACCTTATGTATCCCATATCTGTGAGAAGTCTGCAACCCAATTAAGGATAAACGCTTACCCTCCCTCTCCAGGAAAGCAACAGATGAGACAAAAATACAAGATAAAAAGCTTGCCCTCTGCCTTCTTTAGGTGTATATGAATAAAAAGGTTTTGCCGTGCAGTCAAGGCAGCAAGAATTGGGTATGAGAGAAAAAGTGGACAGTTGAAGACCTATATGCACCCTTTTTAGCGTGGAGACAAGCTCATGGCAAATCACCCAGCGTACACACTGAAGACAAGCAGAAGGAACACCCAGAACTTTCTCTACTGACCACATCAATTGGTTTAATTTTTCATGTGATAAATAGGATCTGGTAGGTTGTCATATGGTGATGGTATACAACAAATTTTGAACTCCTTGCTTAGTTTTTGTTCCTTTGGGCTTGGGCCAGAAATTACACATAAACCAGTTTAAGTGATTGGAAACTGGTTCAGATATGTAACCCAACAGAGCTAGGGACAGAAGTTGCACATAAACAAGCTTAAGTGATCAGAAACCGGTTTAAACCTGTAACAGAAGTTCAGTACACATAAACCACTTTCAACATGGCTGAAACTGGTTTAAGATAAACTTGGTTGAATGTAGTATCAGACTTAACTGATTTGGTTTATGAAACTTCTGCCTCAGACCCCTTCCTGATCACAGTCCCCCAGCATCCCAGCATGCTTTCCAGCCCCAGGCTGAGCTGTGCTGTCTGCTTCAGAGAGTAGGGCTGGCCCTGCCCCTCTGCTCCCTAGCTAAAGCAGTGAGATCTGGCTGACAAGGAGGTGGTGAAGAGGAAAAGCCCAGCTGGGATGCAGTCCAGTCTGCAGGGGGAGACTGTCCCCCAGGCAAACCCTGGCTGGGGTCTGGGGCCAGGGTGGGATGTTAAACACCTTTTCCCTTGCTCAAACTTACTTCTGGCTCTAACTGTAGACTACAAATCCCAGAGGCACCTGGAAGCAGGAAGAGGAAGTGATGAGCAACCCTGCAGAGTCCCACTGCTGCAATTGTGGACTGCAAATCCCAAAGACCTTGGGGGCAGCAGGAAGAGGAAGTGAACACACAGCCACAGAGCTGTGCTCTAGTCCCTCTCAGCTTCTGGCCTAAGCCACTGCAGGCATGTGGCTGCATTTCCTGAATCAAAGGTAAATGTCTGTTCACTGCTGTTTCAATTTCATCTGTGCAAAGACTGCATCGATGACTGATTCGATGCAGCCTTGGGCTTTTTGACTGTCTGTACCTAGCCCTGAAATTTAGTGCACACAAACCACATTCAAAATGGCTATAACCAGTTTAAGGTAAACCTAGATAGATATAGTATCAGACTCAATTGATTTAGGTCAAATCGGTTTATTGAAGATCCAGTCCAGTTTGAAATTAACTCACAGCCCCCCAGCACCCCAGGATTCTTTTCACATTTCTCATAAATCCGCCTTGCAGGGAGGGCAGGCTAGCTTTGGCCCAAGCCGTCTTCTGCAGCCAAGCAGGTAAACGTGCTCTAGCACCCCTCAGCTTCTGACCTAGGCCAATACAGGCATGTGGCTGCATTTCTGGAATCAAAAGTGAATGTCTGTTCACTTGCTTATCTGTTCAATCTGCGCAGCTTAAATTAACCTACAAAGATTGAATGATTTCAGCCTCAGGCTTTTTACCTGTCTGTACTTAGCCCTAGTGAAATCTTAGCCCCAGAGAAATCAATGGTAATTTTGCCACTTATCTTCAACAAGAGTTTGTGGAAGTAGACGGAGGAAAATTAGATGCTTGGCTCCAGTACTATGCCTGATTCTATAGGTAGGTGTTGACAGATTGGTTTCTGACTTACGCTTGCCTGACTTGCAACATGGATTGAGGGTTTGGTGCCAGAATTTGGCCCATTGAGATTAGCTCTGTGGAATATAGAAGGCAGAGTTTCTATAAAGTCACTTGTTAAAAACTATGTTCACCTTAAACTTCTCTCTCCAGTTAAAAACATATTTGCCAACTTCTTAATGAGGGTAAATTTTATACCACAGTAGACAGGTTTATGAGTTAATAGATGAGAAACCCTGAACTATTGTGGCATGAACAACTCTGCTGTAATAAAAGTGTCAAATGACTATGGCCTGTAAAGCACATTAATAACAGCTCTAACAGGCTCAGGAGAGCAATATAGCAGCACAAACCATTGCTGAGGTAGGTGAGTTGACAAAGTTAAGGAGGGTTAACACAAATCAGATTTATTTGCTTAGTTGTCTTTTAAGTACTTTCAACACCTTCCTTTTTAAAGTTTAAAAAATATTTTATGGAGAAAACGACTCAAATAGATACATTTTAAATTCTACAACTGAAAACAAAATCATAGTGTTTTCATTGGTGTAATAATGCTGTATGAACTGCTAAGGAAACTAAATTAGAATCAAAAAAAGAAGAGGAGGGATAGATTCAGTCCAGTGTTTAAAACTTCTGAATCCAGATGAAGTGTATTAAACAGGTTGATTTTGCTAATATGCTATGAGCTTGTCAGATCTCAAAAACTAAGTAGGAACAGCAGTCCTAGCAGTCAAGCACAAAACTTGGCTAGAAGAACAAAGAAGAAAGGAAAATCAGGAGCCAGATTAAGCTGACTCCAAGTTCAAGCTGTGATAAGTACCATCAGCTGAGGATCTGGTGTCAAGTGTGCCACAGGAAGGCTTGGTGGTTATATAAAGGCCATTTTTCCCTCAACCCACTGCTGAACTGAACTTCTGTCATGCTGCTCAGTGGCACTGTGTTTCTGAATAGGATATAAAAGTGAAATCCTGACTACTTTTGGTAAGGATATGACTTAGGTGTCCTGACCAAATCTATATTTAGATAATTACATTCTGTTTAGGCATTTCCACTTGAATGTGGTTAGGTCAGGGTTTCTGGTCTGAGCTTAAAACCAATGAAGCCACATTAAAGCAAACATCTGAGAACAGGTTACTAGACTGGGGGACCAATCTACATTATATGTACATCTGAGAAAACATTATTTCAAATGCTGCTAAACTATTTCCTCCAAAAATAAACCATTCATTTTCAATAAATAAATAAATAAAAATACAAATTGGGGAAGATACAGAAAGTGAGTGAGAGTGAATGAACTAGATAGTCTATATTTGATATTCTTAATTTTCTATCCTAAGCTGCTGTTTAAATTTGCTGATCACTGTTAAGTAGCTCCTGTGCTTCATCCCAGTCCAAGAAGGATGGTTTGTAGCTCGACCATTAGTCTAGGAATCTGTGCATCTACCTGCATGACCCTGGGCAAATGACTTAGCCTGCCTGTGCCCATCTGCAAGAGGAAAATAGTACTGCATGGCACATGATGGCAGTGCTGAGCCATTCAAACAGCCTTTTCCCTGCATGTAGAATAATTCATCACACAAGCAAAGTGATATAAAGTCCACTACAGGTATGTCTTAGGCCAGACCTGTCTAACAGCCAGCCTACAGGCTGCATATAGCTTCATCTTCTGGCTTCTGCTTCCTGTGTTCACTCCAGGGGACAGGGTGGCACAGTGGGGCATCTTTCACAGTACAGTACAATGGGGGAATCTGCAGCCAGGAAGGTGGCACAGTGGCAGGAAGCCTGCACAGCATGGTGTACCATGGATGAGGGTGCATACATGGTGCAGCTGGGTGAATGCCTGGCTCTCAACAGTGCGGCATGGTCTGCTAAGAAGTTGGATAGCCCCGTCTTAGGCCATATTCCTATACCTGGGTTTACCTTTCTCCCTCACAGTCCATACACAAAACCTTCATGAGCTTATTTGGCCTTTGAATGTGTCCACTTGCAGTGACCAGGTAAGGGCTAAGATCACAGCTGTATGTTAGCTTGACTTAGAAACCACCCACTTTGCAGCAAGAGCATGGGCAAGATCTCTCAAGTGCTGATTGTTCTCCAGTGCTCTTCCCGCACTCCTCCTACGAGGCAGACAAGTTCTTGGACTATTGAAACAGCTAGTTGGGAAAGAACCCACTTGGGAAAGAGCCAGTAGGCAAAGCCCCAAACACATACAGCTGAGTGCAGAAACGGAGTATGCCATAAAGTGTTTAGGACATTGTTATGGAAATACTCACACCTGGACTAGGTTAGCACTAGGTGCTGCTCAGACCTCAGTGTCAGTGGTTTTGGCTAACAGCAGTGCAAACATACCCAAAGGTTAAAATTTTGCTGCTTTAAAATACAAAATTATTTTATTGAGTAATTTATTGAGTTTAGAGCTAGATATGTTATTAATGGGGACTGAAAAGGAGGACTGTTTGGCAAAAATCTGTCCATATGAACTAAGATATTTCATTGATTCAATACTAGGGGATCTCATTAGTAAATTCCATTGAATTCCAATGGAAAGAAGAAAATCTCAAAAGTATTTTTTGTAGATGATTTTCTCCTTATACTCATTTTATTCCTATTCCCATTTGTCTCAGGTTTATTAAGCCTTGTCTAGCTTGATTTATACAATCTAACCCTACCCAACCTGCATGGATCTGGTTGGACACCCAGTTAGCTTTAATAGATTTTTAAATTGATTATTTTACTAACAGTTAGACTTGTACTGGTTCTGCAATGGTAATGCATGGTAAGAGCACAGCTAATTCCGGCAATGAAGAAACTGGCTTTGTATCGTAATAGCTCCGACTAGCATCATGCAATTCTGACACAGCAGTTAACAATAATTCTCAATTATCCTTTGTTATAGTGGTGTGAGTTGAAGTTTGGATAAGGCCCTTGGAACTAAATGTCACTGTATTTCTACATTACTTCTTCTAAATACCATTATTTGCACTGGAACAGTGCCCAGCAGGCTCAAATTTGGAGCCTGAGTGTACTAAAAAGCTGTACAAACACATAGATAGACACAGCCCTTGCCTCATATGCACTTGCAATCTAATGTAGGAGAAGACAATTAACTAATCAAAAAGAACTGGACAAGGAAAATGTAGCAAACGGTTACCTAGGCTAGTTATGTGCACTGTCAAATTACATTTTACCAACAAATACATCAGCTCAATATCAGAGATCCCTACAAGCTATTTTAACATTACAGGATCAAAGGCTGTTTTATTCCATTTTTATTTTTCCCAGTCATTAAGTTCATGTGCCTCAGCCCTTTGAAACCCACTCTATCATCCGTACCCTCTGATTTTAAACACCAGATCAAATTTTGTTCTCACTTGTACAATCCTTCAGTTTCCCTGATTTTACTCCAATGTGCTAAAAGATAATGTGGCCCCTCCCCAGGTCTGCCAGAGTGAACATTGCAAAGAAAGACTTTTCTTATGGCTGCACACAGAATGGAATAGGGACAGTCCTCTCTTCTATTCTAGTTTGCCTCTTATTTAAGAAGTCACTGCCTTCTGTAGCCTTTAAAGTAGAAGAACGTCTAGATGGTTTTTGAATTGCTGCTCTCTATGGGTGTCACGTTCCCTCTAGACCAGGAGTGCTCAGCCTCTCGGCACTCCGTCATCCAGCCTGCAGGGCTCCCCAGGAGTTTGGAAATGTGGAGACAGGGGTGACATCACTCCCCGGCTGCCAAATTCCTGGACCTGTTGGGATCCCTGGGCCCTTCATGCTGTATTGGGCACCTGGTCCTAGTCCATGGGGAGAGATGGGCTGATACTGAGCCCCATGGCCCAACCCCATCACATGAGGTAGGAGAAAGTGGTGCTAGGCCCCAGGGCCCAATCCTAGTGCTTGGGGTAGGAAGAGAGTAGCCGTTGGGCCCCAAAGTCCAATCCTGCTTCACAAGGCTCAGTCCAGCCATTGGATCAGTTCATGCCACTCATCTGGCCCATGGAGCCAAGCACTTGAGCACCACTGCCATAGACCTTTTCGAAATCCATTTGCAAACTAGAGTGTATGACACAAAGCCCCCCTCTGGCTTGGCAGTAGAGGAAGCCTCAAATATACAGCTAGCTGCTGACTTCTTAGGAGATGTTTGTCCTTGTATCTGTTTTACAGACACATAAAGAGCATGTAGCAGGGCACTAGGGTGCCTGCTACTGAATAGTAGTAAATGGACTCAGCTGCCACTCACCAGGGAAGCAGGTGGGAGTTGCTATGACAACAGATTGGGTCAGCTGACCGCCAGGGGGCAGGGCCTGGCCTTTATAAACAGAGAAGGCTAAGGCCAGAGGCAGTCCCCCTGCTGGCAGCCTAAGAAGAAGAGGGAGCTTTGTTAGAGCAGACCAGAACATAATATAGAAGCCTGATGGCTGGAGTGCGCTGGCTTGACAGTACTGGGTGGAGGAAACCCTGATGAGGAGATGTGAGAGGGAGCGAGGTTTGCTTGGAACGTATGTTGGAATCCCGGAGGGGGGGAGATTTCGGTTGTGCTTGGAAGTTATGTTGTAACCCCGGGAAGAGAGATTTTGGGTTCAGTTATTGTTAAAACCGGAGGACTGGGTGAGGCTGTAGGGGTGGAGAAGGCCTCACTAGGAGGTCCCCAGTAAGATGGGGGTGTTCCTAGTGCCACAGGGGTGCTGCATTTTGGGGTGTCCTGACCCTGGCCCAGTGTGGGCAGCTTTGGGAAGAGCTCGGTGTTGTGTGTAGGCAGAAGCCCCAGTGGGGTATAGGCCCGAAGAGGCGGGTCTGGGGACCAGGTAAGGCTAAGGCCGCCTGAGCCCCAATCCAGGGAAGCCCGAGTCAGGCATAGAGGGCCCCAGTGCAGGCGGGCGTGAGAAGTGTGAGCAGGGCCCCAGTGCGGGCGGGCCCCGGTGGGGGCGGAGAGCGCGAGAAGCGCAAGCAAGGGCCCCAGTACAGCAAGGCGGGCACTGTGCCAAGGAGGGCAGGAAGGCAGCCTCCCATTAATAATATACCAGCAAGACATGGCGGGTGAGATAGAGGGTGCATTCAAGACCCAATTTGGCACGGTAGCCAGGGGGCGCTAGGGGAGGTCACGGCGCCCCTAGAAAGCATCCTGTCACAGAGCACAAACACATCTGAGCAAGTATTTGGTAAAATTGCTGCAGTGCATTCCCCTCCCCTGCCCCCTTCCAGGAGCTCCAGAAGACTGGCACGTCCATAGGTCTCAACTGAGGTGCCCTCTGTGGTGCTACAGCACAGGAGTCACCACTGCCGCCACCATCACAGCAGTCAGGTAAGTGCCCTGTGCACCAGGAAAGGCTGCAATATATGCACCTGCTCCTGCTTCATTAGTACTCTTTGATAAGCCTAAAACAGCTTGTGGCAGAGCCCTTCCAGGTCCACAATTCACCCCACACTCTGTGCTTGTCTCTTTTCAGGAGATGCAATTCAGGGTTGACCTGAGGAAAGCCGCATCACAAGCCATCTCTCCTGTCTGCTTTAGGCTTATCAGAGATCACTAATGAAGCAAGAGAGTGTGTGTATACCACAACCCTTCTGGTCTGGCTGTGCACAAGGCATTTTTACCTGACTGTGAAAGCCATTTGAGACCCACTGCAGTCAGCTGAGGCAGTGCAAGTCATTCGCAATGGGACATGCTGCCACCTTCAGAGAAGTTGAGGAGGAATGCCCTGATTCAAAAGAAGTTGAGAACTACTGCCAGACATGCATTACCAAAGTAATGCCTCCTGCTCAGTCCAATTTCTGTACCCACTGGCATCAATGCCTAAACATCCACTGGTATCAACTGGACAGGATCAGATCCTAACATTGGTGTTTGGTGAGATGTAGGTTATGGACAGCTGAACTACTTTCCATGAGGCCGTTGTGTGGGCAAATTACCACAAGTCCACTGCTCCATGGTAAATACATGTACTCCCATGCAACAGGTTAGAACCATTGTGATGCTTCATACAGACTGGTTCATCCCTGTCAGGTGCTCTCTCTCTTTTCTGTGTCTCAAGGTCTCATCTTGCATTTTTTCCTGCCATGTCTTGATGGAAACTTCATGAAGAAGAGGCTGCTCTCTGATATTGGTGAGCCAAATGTGCTCCCTCTTCCTCAGTGACTGACTCTCCCAACCTTGCTTGCCTTAAGGGCTTGACTTGTGACTTCCAACCACCCCTATAATCATGCCCATGTCTCGCAGATGTCCTGTATGATCACTCAGCTCAGACACTTGTCCCTCAAAGCCACCAGGCCCCCTCAGGCCTTTACTCCCTTATTGGGATCTTGGCCTTCCCAGCTTCTGCTGCTCCTCTACTCTAGCTGGTCTCTTAGCCAAGGCCCAATTCTAGACTGGACTTCTGGGTTCCAGGCCCTTATCTTGTCCTCTGGGGTCTTTATCTTTGACTTGCTCTAGCTTTAGGCCCTCTGGCCCCAAGTTTTGCCCGTCTCTGGGCTGTCTCAACCCTTCTTGGGCTCCAGGTCCTCTGGTACTCAAGATCTGCCCCATTCTGGGCTATTCCTGCCTTCCTTGGGTTCTGGACCCTCTGGCTCTGCCACACTCTGGGCAATCCTGGTCCTTATTGTGCCCCGGGCCCTCTGGCCCCAAACTCTGTCTCTTCCTGGCTATCTCTGCCCCTTCTTAGGCTCCAGGCTCCCCTGGCTCCTATCTGTGCCTTGAGCTGGGCCCCCTGCAGGGCTCAAGGAAATGAAGTGCCACTTGGGCACTCATGGGACCTCCAAGCCACCTCTTTCTAGTTCCACCCAAACTATCAGTTGAAACCCAAACACAAATTTAAGCCTTTCTGGCAGCAACACAAGCGCCCAGCCCACTGGCTGTCTACTACACTTCTTCCAGGCTCATAATGAGGTTCCTTGGGTTGCATTCCTAAAGCTCCCTCCCAGGCAGTCATCAGTAGCATCTATCTTCCTCAACCTGCTGCTTCCCAAGTCTAACTCTCGTTTTGGCTCTGACTTATACTGCTAAAGTCCTGCCCCTTTCTAGTCATGTGATCTCCCTGTCAGCTGACTTGCCCACAGGGCTGTTCCTCAACCCCTGCTCTGCTAGTTGTCTGTGCCTGTGTTACAAAAACCCTGTCCTTAAAGGGGCCATGCCACTCTCCAGTAACAGGGCAAGGGTTTAGTGTTATAGCACCCTGTAGCAGGGGTAGCCAGAGTTACTCACCCTGGGAGCCACATGTGATCTTCCACAGAAATTCAAAAGCTGGAGGAGGAGAAGGGAATGGGTGTGTGTGCTGAGCAATCTGGATTGGAGGTGACCACCCTGCCACTGCCGCAGTGTCGAGCCACTCCAGCTTTCCCCGCAGGGAACACACCCTGGGGTAAGCGGCGTGGTTGCAGCCCCCTACCCGGCAGCCCAGTGCCTGAGCTAGCAGTCCTGGGAGAAGTGGGAGAGCCACAAGTACCGTGCCAGCAAGCTGCATTTGGCTTGTGAGCCACAGTTTGGCCACCTCTACCCTATAGTAAATGGAAGCTAAACCAGTGCAGCTTGCATTCCTGAGCTCTTAGATATCATTCATCTACCAGAATCTTGGAGTATTAGTTACACTGAGTGGCTGATGCATGGTAATTCCCCATCTCTTTTTAACTCCTTGTAAACAGGTCACCTGCTGCCCTAAGGTATTCAGCGCTGGTCTTTGTTCACATGGTGGTAACATTCCAGTTAGTTTCTAACTAAAATACTTTAGTTAAGCACACACTTTTGAGAACCCCACCCTAAAATGCTGCCACTGATCCCATTTTATCCCTCATTCTACTCTTTTTAGAAACGTGTTTCTTTGTGCTTTCTCCTCCTCTGCTTTAAACAGCCCAACCCTGCATCCCAAGTCTTGTTCATTTCCTCTGTCATCTTCAGAGATCTAATCAAGGGAACATTAAGCATTACTGCATGGTATCTTCTGGACAGAAGATGTTTTCTCATCCAACTGGGGCCCTTTTAAGATTATGAAAAGAGAAAACTGTTGTGAGCTACAAGCTGTTTACACTGTTATGAGGTTGATATGGGTCAGCTCTTTAAGGTTATTCTTAGTTCAGCTGCTATGTAAACTGTTGATGTCACTGAGCAGAAGCTGCCCTACAGAACATAAATATATGTTATAATTATAAAGACAGAAAATACAGCATATAGCCAGAGCTGACCTTCAAGTTCAATGGTTAGAGAAGGGGGTGGGGGAGGAGGGCATGGATCTTGGTAAGAAATGTGTTAGTTTTCTAATTACTAAAACTTTTCAGGAAGTCCAAGTGAAAAACAGGTTGATTCAATGCATTTGACTTCAGAATGATCTTTCTACACAGGACATCTTTGACTGCCCACATTTCACACAGTGTTGACCCAAGTTTCCATGTTAGCTACTTTCAGAGCAAAAGACAGCAGTTAAAAAAAAAAAAAAAGCCTACATAAGGGCTAAACAATGTCCATAATTAGGACCCCTAAGTTGAGGATGTCACAGATGTTCTGCTTGTTTTTTTCATGCATCTGTTCTGGAGGACCCTGCACCAAACGGAAACACTGCGAACCACAGCTATAACGCTTTGCATTTATCTTGCATTTCTCATCTCCAATTTCCTCTGCAAGGGTGACTAAAGCATACTCCTTCTGTGAAGAAAGGACTGTGTAAAATGATGCTCTGACTCATTTGCTGGTTCCCTGCCTATAGTTACAATCATATCCGTGGACCTGCCACTTAAGTATATTTTTACCTCTTTCTTCCTTCTAATCCTGCACTGCCAATGCAGGTGCAAGAGCATGAGCTCAGTTCTGTCTTTTCTTGTATATCATCAGTTTACTGAGTTACAGCCAGCTAGTCTTCTGCAACCCCTTGCTGATGATGTTTCGATTATAAAGATGTCAGTAAGAGCTTAAACCATGATAAGGGAGCTGTGCTGCTGCCACTGAATATTACAGGTGTAACT
This sequence comes from Crocodylus siamensis, assembly GCF_052110815.1. NCBI lineage: Eukaryota > Metazoa > Chordata > Crocodylia > Crocodylidae > Crocodylus > Crocodylus siamensis. The sequence continues at coordinate 15,789,125 of NC_143398.1, read as the reverse complement.
AAATGGCATATGGCCTGGAAAGAAGCCGACATGACAGATATAGCACAGCTAAGTATGCAGAGTAAGAGTTAATCATCTTTGACTGATACGGTATTAACCAAAAGGCAATAAACTTGGCAACTTGCAAAGATATTTTTACAAGATACTTTAAAACCATTATTATTAAACTAATTAAAATAAAGAAACTCAGTATTGTCTTTCAGAAACATTTTCAAAAGTACCCCCACCTTCTTTGTTGGCTATGTGCACAAGAATGGATTACTCTTCTTGTCAAGAAGGAACTTCACTCTTGTTCATACAAAGCTAAAAGCTTATAAAACAAGACTAAGTCCTATTCAGGGCTGATGATTAACTTGTCATCCTACAATATACAAAGAACCCCGCAGCTTCAATTCCCTCATATAAAGCTGCATAAAAATGTGAACAACTGGGAACACAGTCCTGCCCCGAATGTTGTCAACAGTAAAACTCCTACTCGCTTCAGTGACAGTGGGAACAGGCCACTACTAGGCACATGGCATCTTCATTCACACAGCAGGATCCTCATGTAACGAGAGTTGGGGAAAGCTGCTAAAAACACTATTTCTTTTCAATTAGAATTAGTTAAGGTACCTCCAGAGCCGTCTTTAGTAGGGGCAAGTACACAGGAGCCCTGATACTCTCCTCTAATATCCGAAGACAAATGCCATGAGTTGAAAATAGGTTTATAAAAATACCAAGGCTGGGCATACTAAGTAGCTGCTGCTATTGATCACTGTCTAAACAAAATATGTTCAAGCAAAAAGCCTATGTAAAAAGAACGTGAAGCTTGCAGAAATCAAGCACTCAAAAGTTAATCAATACCAGCACTAAAATCTCCTGTGTAATCTTAATTCAACTTTCTTCTGAATATGCATGAGACAGTTTTTGATTATATAGTCATATGCTGTTTTCAACAGGGCCTCTGTAGAACGATATCATCTGTTATATATTGGAACTTTGCCTTATTTGTTGCAGACATTGGAAAATGTGTAGTGAGTAAGATCAGGGTTTAAAATAAGAGAAAGGATGGTGTCATGGTTAAGGAAGTTGAATGCCACCCTGGAGATTTATGTTTTATCCCTGTCTGCTACAAAAAGCCTTTAATGTAAAACCAAGACGTCTAGGGCCACATTAGCAGAAGTGCTCAGTGTTCATAACTGCACCTGAGAACAATCTTGACTGTGTTTTCAAGCCATTAAAGGGATGTTAAACTCCTAAGTACTCTCCAGAATCAGGTCATACGTGCCTCAAAGGAGGTGCATAAATTAGCAGCCACTTTTAACAATACTCTCCCTTAATCTCTTAGTTTTCCAGCTATGACATGGAAATAATAATGCCTCAACTAGCCTTGCAGTAGTGTTTAGAGAATACATTTCTAAGCCACTCAGATACTGTAAAGAGAGCACTCTAGAAACATACCTGAGGACATTCATAGTTTGGTACTTAGTACAGAGTGTGAACAGGATGCAGTACTAATGGCTTGGAGCCAAACCTCAAATGAGAAGGATAAAAAAGAAATATTCAACCACTACATAGTCACTTAATGAGACTCAGGACATGTGGAAAATAGAATGAGATCATATAATTAATGTATCATAATCATTGCGTTTGCAACCCTAATTGTGCTTTTTGTTTTTTCCCCCTTCTCAGTTGCTGGGTGGACAAGACCATTGATTTTTATAACAAAAGGAAGAAATAAATTCTATCACCACGGGCATATACACATCACCATTGTTCACTAGAAGGACTGGAGCCTTCTGGCGTCCATCTCTGACACAGGTGCTAACTAAATGACTGACAGCAATAGGACCTTGTCCTCTTCTACCTGGACAACTTACAGGGAGGATGAGAGACATGGTCAGATTTGCTGATAGCAGAGGACTGGTAAGTATCAAGATTGCTGGTTTTCACTTACAGCTCTTGAAGAAAGTGCACTCTTGCAGTTATAGGTCTATCTTTCCCTGTATCCCAGCCTGTTCTCCACCCTGTCTGCCTCTGTCTATTGCATTCATCCACTGGCTCCTATCTTCCTCTCTCTCTCTTCAGTGTGACGTTATATATTACACTTAGACCATATTATATCTGTGGATGTTAAGTGATGTTAAAGTTAGAACATGCTGTGAGCAGTCACACTTTAAAGTTAAGAGTTAATACAATTTCTTGCCTGCTCAGCCCTGATTTATCACTAGAGGGTTGGCAAGCAGAGGCATGGCTAGGAGCCAGGACACCTGGGCTCTCTCCCTGGTCAGGAGCAGGGAGAAGATGGCTTGGAGTGGCACATTCTGGGGTGCACGAGGACTGCAAATTGCCTATTTTATCTCTGGAGCAGACTGAATTAACACGAGCTAGGTAGCATGGCCCAGAGTTTACCCTCACCTGAAGTGGGCACTTAACGTAAGTTGAGGCAGGGGTGGGCAGTTATTTGGGCTGGAGGAACACTGCACAGCACTGGCCTGGCCCTGGCTCAGCCCAGCCATGTGCTGGGGACTCAGGGCAGGGGAGGAGGGTGAAGGGAAGAGGGGGCTGGGAGCCACAGACCCAGCCAGGATGGTGCCATGCTGTGTTCCCCTGTTCTCCCTGCACCTCCTCTCCCTGCCCTGAGTCCCTGGCACATGGCTGAGCTAAGCCAGTGCCGCACAGTGTTGTCACATGCCACTTTCTGAGCCACATGGGTGCAGCTGGAGTGTCTCCTGCCCAACCCAGCCACGTTCTAGGGACTCAGGGTCAGGCAGGAGCTATGTCAGCCACTCCAGCTGTGTCCACATGGCATAACCCAGAGTGGTGCACAGGAACACAGCACAACACCGCGCTAGCAGTAGGGTTGTGCAAAGCTTCAGTCCCTGCTTTGTTTCAGTGGAAATTCAGCCCAATTTGGTGGCCAAATCTCCGAATCTGAATCGAATCCTGTCAGACCAACCTGGTGTGACCTGTTATAAACTAGTCGGGGGGGATCAGCAGGCATTGGGGGAGTCACTGTTCCCCTGAGCACCACCAGGAGTCACCAGGAATAACGGTCACAAGCTGGCAGAGGGTAGGTTTAGGTTAGATATCAGGAGGCGCTACTTCACAGTCAGGGCGGCTAGGGTCTGGAACCAGCTTCCAAGAGAAGTGGTGCAGGCTCCTACCCTGGGGGTGTTTAAGAGGAGGCTAGATGAACACCTTGCTGGGGTCGTTTGACCCCAGTATTCTTTCCTGCCATGGCAGGGGGTCGGACTAGATGATCTGTTCAGGTTCCTTCCGACCCTAGAAACTATGAAACTATGAATCAGAGGACCCTTTAATCTCTCTGGATTGAATCAGAATCCTCCAAATCGATTTGGAGAGATTCAAAAAGATTTGACGATTTGCACATAGATGCAGCCTTAAATGTTTTTCTACATACCTCAAGGTACCAGGCAGCTTGTGAATGCTGCGATGCTGGATGGAGTGTCCCACAGGAGCATGGGGGGCTCCCCAGCATGCTCAGTAGCAGACCCAGAAATGGACCCGAAGCACTTCTGATCCACTTCTGGGTCCACTGGGGAACACGCTGGAGGACCCCCACACTCCCCCAGCTCAGCAACTGGTGCATCCTGGGTCTGAGGGGGCACCCAGGGTCCTCCCATGGCTGATTACTGAGCCAGAGGGGCATAGCAGATATGTGTGGGGGGGGCACCCCTGGTGCTGGACCCAGAAGTGGACTGGAAGTACTTCTGGTCCACTTCCAGGTTTGCCACTGAGCATGCGGAGGGCCCCCCTGTGCTCCTGTTGGGTGCTCCATCTGCCCTGCCATCACAGTGTTCACAAGCCATGCCTGGTACCTCAAGGTACCTAAAAAAAAAAAAAAAAAAAATTTAAAGCTGTTTCTATGGCCGAATTGCTGATTGTCTGAATCAGCATCAAATCTTCAGATTCGGATTCAGACGAATTGAATCAAGGATAGTAATCCAAATTAACTAATCAAATTGCTGTCCTCGATTCAGGCTGAATCTGAATCCAAATTTAGCCCATTTCACACACCCCTAGTTAGCAGCACCTGAGCCCCTACTAGGCCCTGGATCGGCATGGCAGGAACCTGTTGTTCCTCTTCTCCCTGCACCCCCACCCTCGCCATTCCCAAGCTTTGACTCTTGCCAGGGGCTGTGCTGTTTGGTCTGTGAATGGCTGCAGGGTCAGAGCTGTGCACAGACATCCTCACTGGGCAGGAGCTCAACACCCCCTGCCTTGGACCAGTGGTGGGCAGCAGGGCAGGGAGTGGATGCCTGGCTGCTGGAGCTGCTACTGCTGCTGCCAATGGCTATGGCACAGGGAAGGGAGAAGAGCAATCAGGGCAGCCATAGGCTGGATACAATTCGCCTCCTTCAGAAAAGCAGCCATAAGTCACATAGAATCATTTAGTGGGCTGAATCTGGCCCGCAGGCCAAATTTCGCCCACCCCTGAGTTGATGAGTTTTAATATGCGGACACTTGTGTTTTAAGTGCCCTTAGTATGATCTCAGTGTAAAGTAACGTCACCCTCTCCCTTCTTCCCCCAGGCTTTGGCTTCTTTAATATCCTTTGTATCCTATTACAGTGTATTATTCTTCTCCCATGCCCTGGCACCTTCCTCAACCCTCTGTATTACTAGCAAGTGGCTTCCTCTTCCTCTTCCCAGCAGAAAGGCCTTCAAAATAGATAGCAAACAACTGCCCTGCTTTCAGTGCCTATGCCCAACAGTCCAGCAGTCTACATTTCTCAGGGACAGTAATTTTAGGGAAAGTCCTGCTCGGGCTTCGCAGTCCCAAAACATTGTACGCTCAGTTGCTCTCAGTATGAACATGCTCTGTCCTAGCAAGAGACTGGATGAAGAGATGAAGGAAGGCTGAGCATGCCCATGAAAGATCTAATCTTTACAGAATTTAACTGTTTGAACAGCAGTTTTTCAGGGACTCTTTAAAACGCAAGATGTTTTCCAAAAAAGGAACAATACAGGTTTTCTGTCATATTTCAAAATGGAGAGACTAAAAACTTTTCAATGAAATGGGTTTAAGAATACTGGTGAAACAGCTGGTTAAGCTGAAAAAGGATAACAATTTCAATGTGTTGGTAGAACATGTATTATGTCAAATTTCAATCAAAAGAGTGAAGATTCGGTCAATGTATAAGCAATTGAACACACGGTCTTGTCATGGCAAATGTCAGGTACCTTTAATTGTAGGTGTCACTATATTTTCCACTGTAATGGAAACTAGATCACTTACTGAAAAGTCAGTATAAAGCAGAGACACCAAAATTATCTCATGGAAATGAATGTTTGAACACATAAGGGTTGTTTAACTACCATCACAAGTATCTACATCATTAAAATGACCATATTTACCGGAATCCAACATGATTTCAAATTTAATATGACCCCCCTCCCCCTCAATTTATTAGATTCTAGACGTGGGAAAGCAGAAGGAAAGCAGCAGCAGGGAAAGCCGTGGCTGGGAGGGAGGCAGCCTGCCCCATGCCCCTTGTTTCCCTTTTCCCACATCCTCTCCCCTGGCACTTTCCTGTGCAGTTGCTCTGCCTCTGCCTGTGTTGGGGGCACAGAGTATGTGGCTAGGCCAGTCAATAGCAAAGCTTTTGGCTTCAGGCTTCAGCATGGACTGGGGTCAGGGCTAGAGCAGCTCCCCCTACCGCTGTCTACGCCTTATCCTCAATTTCCCTTGGCTCTGTGTGCTCCTTTCCCCCATGCTTCCCCCTAAACTGTGCACCCTTTCTCTGTCCTCTCCTCACTCAGTACATCCTTTCCCCCACATGACCCTTGCTGCCATGTCCTCCATGTTTCTCCTGCACCATGCACCCTTCCCCATGCTACCCACAGCAATGCACAGCCTTTCCCATGCACTCTCCCTGCACTGCATGCCTCCTTCCCTGCACCCCCCACACACTGCACATCCTCCCCTGTGCTCCCCCCAGCACCATGCACCCCTTCGCTCCATGCCATCCCATACACTGTGACCCCCTCCCTTCCCCCATACTCCCCCCTCTCCATGCATCCCGATCCTGTTGCGTGTGCCACCCTGCCACAAGTGGACCTGCAGCAACTGCCTGCCTGGTTCACACTCAGATCTAAAAACAAGGGTCTCCTCCCACCTTTCTCATACTGAATGGGGGAGGGTGGGGGGAGAACTCATTCTAGATTTGAGTAAATATAATAATCACTTGACAAATGGCACCCTCTGAATTTTAGGAACTAGCCCAGTTTTTCTTGCACATGCAACTGGTGACCCAACTGTCTGACATTCCTACAAATGGTTTACAAAGTTGCTTCATATTCTTAAAAACTGAATGCAAAGTCATAAGCAACTGATGTAACCCATTTAATTCTATTGGGTGGTATGAAGTTTACAGGTGTACATTGAGTGCATGAAGGATGAGTATCATTCCTCTATTTTTCACCTCTCTCCTTTATTTATGCACTATTCAGAAGCCTTAGAAACTCAAATCATAGAATTATAGACTCAATGAGTTAGAAGGGACCTAGACAGATCATCGAGTCCAACCCCCAGCCATGGGCAGGAAGAAGCACTGGGAGTGGCAGGGGTCATAAGACCCCAGTCAGGTGCCTATCCAGTCTCCCTTTGAAGATCTCCAGGGAAGGTGAGAGCGCCACCTCTCTGGGAAGCCTATTCCAGGCTCTGGCCACCCTTACAGTGAAGTAGTTCTTCCTAATATCTAACCTAAACCTATCCTCCCTCAGCTTGTGGCCATTGCTCCTGGTGACTCCAAGGGGGGCCTTGGTGAACAGACTTTCCCTGAGTCCCTGCTGGTGGCCCCTGATAAGGCTGTAGGTAGCCACAAGATCCCCCTTCAGTCAACTCTTGCGGAGACTGAAGAGATTCAGGTCCCTCTTCATAGGGCTGGCCACAGAGGCCCTCAACCATACAAGTGGCCTCCTCTGGACCATCTCCAGGGTCTCCACATCCTTCTTGAAGTGCGGTGCCCAGAACTGGACACACTACTCCAGCTGCAGCCTGACCAGCGCCGCATAGAGGGGGAGCAAGACCTCTCTGGACCTGTTAGCGATGCCCCTGTTGATGCAGGGCAGGGTGCGGTTGGCTCTGCCTATTGCTTCGTCGCATTGGCGACTCATATTCATCCTGGAGTCAGTCCTGACTCTAAGATCCCTCTCTGCCGCTGAGAGGGGCAGCCCATAACCTGTAACCATAATGCTGGTTCCCTCTCCCCAGGTGCAGCACCCTGCACTTGTCCTTGTTGAACCGCATCCTGTTCAGGTCCACCCACTTCTCCAACCTATCCAGGTCTGCCTGGATGCGGTCCCTGCCTGCCGGCGTATTCACTTTACCCCACAGCTTGGTGTCATCAGCGAACTTGAACAGGGTGCTCTCCACACCCTCGTCCAGGTCGCTAATGAAGATGTTGAACAGCACCGGCCCAAGGACTGAGCCCTGGGGGACTCCGCTGCCCACACCCTCCCAGGTCGACATCGACCCGTCCACCACCACCCTCTGGGTGCGCCCCTGGAGCCAGTTTGCCACCCATGTGACCGTGCATTCGTCAATGCCGCAGTCCCTCATCTTGCCCACCAGAATTGGGTGGGACGCTGTGTCGAAGGCCTTCTGGAAGTCCAAGAAGATGACATCAACTTCCTCCCTCACATCTAAGCTCTTTGTTGCCTAGTCATAGAAAGAGACCAGGTTAGTCAGGCAGGATCGGCCTTGCATGAACCCATGCTGATTACCCCTCAAACTTTTAAATAATGTTTTTTTCTTTGCTTATTTTTAATTTTGTTTCATTCTTCTGTTCTACATTAAAAGGAAGAGTAAACACGGCAATCAGTATTCTTAATTGCATGTCTGCCTTATCTGTCTCTTGAATTCCATGTTAGCTTATCTCTCTCTTCCCACCCACACCTCCTTCTGTGTTATTTTTCCTGCAGGGATTGGAGGGTGAGCTTGAATAAAACCTATCCCTCTGACCAAACCCAAAGTTTTATAAAGATGCTAATAAAAGTTTGGTGTAGCACTTCCATATCAATCATCCGTGCATGTCTTTTTTATTTAAGAATGAGTCCATACCACTCCTAGCAAATCTCTTTCACTATTTTAAAATAATATTCCAATAAATACATTTTTTCCTATGCTGACCTTGATGATCTTTATCTTTTCTCCTATCCACCAACTGTGTCCATTATAATTTTGCAGGTAGTTGGCTGCCTTTGAAATACAAAGGAATTCATTAATCAGGATGCTCAATCCCACAGCAAACACCTTCAACAGAGGCAATATTTAACTTTGGGGCACTGCTTAAAATCCAGTGGGACAATGAAAGAAAAGTTTGAATATAAGCAGAGCTTTCTTCCTATTAATATCCATAACTCTGTGTTGGATCTTTTAGTTTCTGTCTTTGTTGGCTTAAATGACTGTGTTTCCCCAAATTACACACAAACTGTCAAGCTCTCTCTCTTGCACACTCGTATAAATGGATTTACACAGATACAAATGTGCATGTATACAAATGCAAGGAATGCCAAAGAGAAACTTGTAAACAGCTTTTCATATAAAACAATACTTATTCAATAAATCTTTGTACATGTTACGGCTTACAGTAAACACACACTGGACTCTCTAATGATGGTTTTATGGTCTCTCATCATTGTAGATCCCCATGAACCTAATAAATTTACCATCGGTTACATGCTGAGAATTTTGTCCATGTAACTGAATGCAGAATTGCTTCCCCTCAGTACAGGACGCTGACGTGATTTAAAAAAAAACTACAGAATTGTTATTCTACCTAAGGTATCATCAGATAAAGTTGTGAATATTAATGAGATTAGCTTGCTAAACTCTGCAAGCATTCTGTGCATAAGGCCACATACCAGATGATCATAGTCACTAAACATATTAATGCATTTCTATGTTAAATTCATCATTCTTGGGGTGGCTACCAGTGACAGAAATTGAAGACAAATGGATGAGTTGCCTGACTACTATATTCTCTGATCTAAAATATGTTTGGTGTGTGCTAAATGTCTGAAAAACCAGTGAAAAAAGCCAGGGTATGAAAATGTGTAACCATTAGCTATAAAAATCCAACATCTATATATTTGTATAAATTGAACATATTTCATATGGAAATAAGCTGCTACACAATCAGAAAACTGTAAAATATAATTTTGTTCATAACTACTTTTCAGAAAATTGCACTTGAGCTTTTATCCAAACTTTAATGAAAAGGGGGTATCAGACAATAAGACACACTATGAAAGAGCAGCCAGAGGGAAACATTTAGTGAGGCTGCATAGAAGTATTTGCAAGTACAGGAACTGTTTTCTTGCTTTTCACAAGGACTCATTTAATTCATCTAATTCCCTTCCCAGTGATATGCTTGCAGTTTTTCATAAATGCCATTTTAGTTTTAAGGAAAAAGCAAGTCAAAGTTCAACAATTATTTTGCAGTTCTTATGGAAAATTATAAACTATGTCCCTTCAAAAATGAATCAGAGAAACTTTCCTTTTGTAGTCAACCCCCTAAGAAAGGAAGGTGGTTTAATGAGTCTTTCCCCCAGCAGAACTTTTATCTTTGTATCTTTAGAAACAATGGTGACAACTGGGCTCCATGTTGTTGCTTAATACGTAAAAAAAATGAACTGTTGGCAACACCCAACCAAAACATAAATGGCAGAACTAGAAGCTTTTCTGAAGAGTTTACCTTTATAGGAAAGCTTAAGTCTTGGGATATTTTGTTTTGAAGTTCCAGTGACTGGAAAGAATAGCATTAGCAAGGATAAGAAGCAGGAGGCATGTGATGCTTGGGAAGCTCTCATTCTGCTCTTCTCTCCAGAATCTTGTTTTGAAATTGGGTAAAAGCCTTTCATTCAGGAAATCCAAAGTCAATCTGAAAACAAAAAAGAAAAAACATCTGTATGTCTTTTGCATCATCACACAAATCATGTTCACGAAGACAAGGCAGACCTAATTGTAGTGAGGACTTTAAACTGTAACCATGCTTGCCATGAGGGATTTTTTCCCTCCGAACCCTGTACATCTGTTTGCATAAAATCATTCTGGTACATTTGGAGAGAGTAAAAATATGTGAGCTTTCTAAACAAAGTTAAGCTAGTAGCCAAATACAAATTTATTAATAGAACATCCATTAAAAATAGTCCATCATAAAAAATAAAAAAAATTACTGTTTTCCAAGTTACCACACACTGGGTGCATATAGATATGCAATTAGCACATAGAAATCAACTGCAGTGCAATTTATGGCAGAATTTATTGCTCCTAGGTGCTGCATTTACACGTACACCTGGGACCGCATCAAGTTGACCTGGGCTGGAGCAGCCCTGGATGACAGAGGACCCAGGAGAGGAGCAGCCTGCCAGGCTGGGGCTGCTCCACACTGGCTCTGGGGCTGCTCCACACTGTGGAGGGCGGAGGGGCTGGCTGGTGCATGAGGGTGCTATAATACGAGGCTAACTGGTAGGCAGCCCCCACACAGCATCCTTGTACCCCAGCCAGTGCCAGTCACTGCCTACACATGCACTTCAGTACATGTAACTCAGGGCTGGGCAAAATGCAGCCCAGGGGCCAGATGCAGCCCTCCAAACCATTCTATCCGGCCTGTGGCCCCCCCCCAGAATTGAGAAAATTAATATTTATCTGCCCCTGCCTGCCTGGCATGTGGCCCTCAATGGCTTGCCAAAACTCAGTAAGTGGCCCTCCGCCCAAAATAATTGCCCACCCCTGACAACTCGTCTCAGACAGTACTATTCTACAGAAGAGTTAATTAATTTACTACACCCTAATAATTAATTTACTGCACATGTGTAGATGATAATGCTTTACTGCCCAGCTAATTAGACAGTTCTGCAGTAAAGTTCACATGTAGATGCACCCACTGATATGTCTTTGGTGCCCCTTTACATTGCTCCTACACTTTTACCCAGCAGAAGGCACCTGGGACTATGGTGAAAGCATGAATGGGAAGAGGAAAGATTTCCCCTCAAGTATCTATTTGCCTGGTGTATCTTTCCTGTCCCAGTACAATAAGCTTCTCTGTCCCCAAGAATCATGATTCTATTGCCAGTCAGTACCTAAATTTACCTAAAAAATAACTAAAGAAAAAAAAAGAAAAAGGAAGGATTGTGAATAGATGCCCTGGCTTTCTCCATATTTGGAAAGTAAAAGTTGTAATCCTAAAGAAGAGATTAAGTCAACAAAGATTACAAAGGACTGATGACTGGGAAGTCAGAGCCAATAAATACTCTACCGGAGGAGTGGGTGCTCAGCTCACTGACAGAAGAGTGTAATCAAGATCTAGGGCCACAGGTAGGATGCAGCATTAACTTGCAGACTCACTGACTTCAACTGATTTGTAGCCATGGAGCCAGCACTGATCTGGAGCTTTTGGCAGAAGCCTGGCATGTCAGAGTTTTCTGGCCCGAAGAAATCTTCCTCCCTTGTTTTATCTGCCCTCTGACTCTGGAAAGCCATTTGCATTAATGCCTGACACAAGGAACTTAGTTTACACTTGACACAGCTGTTCTATGAATCTGAGCCAGCCACGTCCCATGCTGGACACGCTGCAATCTGGCCAGATTTCCACATTTATTTTTAGGTTACGATTGATCTTATACAAGCACGCCTCCAATACAAGGCTCTTCAAGGAGATGAATAACTAGCTCAGGTTAATGTACTTCGGACCAGCTAACTGGTCATTAATCCCCCAGGAAATGCCCTTGCACCTCCCATGGTATCAGTTAAATTAATCAGGGCTCTGCATTTAAATGAACAGTAATCACAATGTTCGGTATAACCAAATCAGTAAGGACTGGTAAAAGAGTAAGCGAGTTGTATCAGAGAGAACGAAGAACTGTCCTGGTTCCTGCCACTCTTTGATGTTAAGCACCTGCACTTGCTTTTGTGAGATGTCCTAAAGCAAAATGGTGGTGGTGTGGAGAAGGGGTTGGGAGGGAAGGGGGGGAAAACAGGAACATCGCCCAATTTACAGAGCAAGATTAAGACCAGGATGCATCTCCTTTTGGTTTTATGTTTCTGGTTACCCTAGTCAAGGCCCTGATCCAAGTGCTTAAGAACAAATCCAACTTTAACCACAAAGATATTTCCACTAAAGGAAAGAGTGCTAGTCCTGTACACACATGTGTGTGTCTGTAAGTGCCTCATTACGCTGGGCTGATGTGCTTGGCTCCACAGTGGTACTCATAAACTTGGAGTAGGTCATGGGCTAGCAGAGCAGCTAACTGCCAAAGTGTTCATTTGCTGGTATCCTACCATCTTGCAACAGCCAGGGAAGTCCGATTGGGCATAGCTGGTATTTGGTGATACCATATCCTCAAAAAGAGGTGTCATCTCACTGCAAGTGATCAAATTTTGTAACACTTGTAAAATAGATGACTCTGAAGCTACTGTCTTAGACAAACCTGGAGCCAATTTACAAAACATAATTTATTCCAGGCTCTTTGTTGCAATAAACAGAGTTCTTAAACCTCCTCAGACATAGGAGCCCAGCCAATAGGGAGCTGTCTGACTAAATGAGTTTTAACACATTGTTCAGCTAAAGCTGGAATCTAAATGAAAAAGTCTAGCACTTGGAGACACTGAGCGGATGTCTGACATTCCCTGGTACTGTATCATGGAGCCCCAAAGCAAACTGACTGTCTCACTTACAAACATAGATGTTTTCAGCCAATGACTGGTCTAATACTCATTTTAATATTTAATAATCTTTACTGACTGATTTTAAAATATTTATCAAGGAGATCATTTTAAAATGATGAGTTCATACCACCTGAGAGAGAAAGATGAGAACAGCTGAGGGAAAATAAAGTCCATTAACTAAATTGCAGGGCTATGCATGCTGAGCTCAACAGCAACGGGGGAAGCTGAAGGAATAGCATCAAATCCAGGTAAAACCAAAATTTGGGCTGTTGTGATTATGACCGCAGAGTAGGGAAAATGGGGAGACAATAGTTTTCTATTTTAAATATCTTTACTCCATTCTTTGTCCCTTAGGTTCAACGTGTTTAATATGAACCTGGAGCGTTGTATTTAGCTTTGTTTGTAGAATGAGGAAGAAGGAAAGAAAGTTTGTCCAGTAAAGGAAACCATTTCCACTAGGTGATCTAAACTGATGTACATGGAGGCTTGTTCTTAAAACTACAGCGAGATCCATACATGAGTGTAAAACACACATGGGTTAAATGCTATGCTTAGTTGAAAAAAGATTGGAAAAAGTATCCTATCTACTATTAAAATTGCAAACATGCACACACAAGTTACAAGTATAAATAGATATGTATACATCCTAGAGATGGCTTATAATTAAAAGAGCTATATGTGGTCCAAAAAGAACATGCCTGCTCTTGACTGGTTTGAACTTCAAGACTGCACCGAGCTCATGAATGAGGTATTGAAAACACAGTTTTAATCAAAGGGGAAATGAAAAACATATATATGAATTGGGTTAAAAGTCAGAGAATAAACCAGACTAAAGGTATAATTGAGTCTTGGGGGTCACCTAGCATCCAGACTCATTCCCTAAAAAAAACAAAGATGACTTTGATCCAGTGCACAATGAAACTGTGGTCTTATCCTCCTTAGATAGACATTCTGTTGATACACAGTTCAGTCTCTTTGCTTCAATTAAGAATCTGATTTTAAAACTAAATCCATCTAAGAACTGGTAAACAGCATCTTTCATAGCCATTCTCCCATTTATTAAGCAGCTTTTGTACTGTTTAAAGAGCAGCAAATGTTCCCCTTTATAGAAAGGAAAACTATTTCTCTGAATCTACAAAAACTCCAGACCAGTATTGGTCCATTTCCCGACATTAGCACAATTAGATACTTCTGGCATTTGTCAAGTGGCTGTGCAATATGCTAATTTTTTCTTCATGTCTCTATTTCTTCCTTATTTTCCATTTAGATAGGACATTTCAATGAAGAAGAGTTTGGCTTTTAGACATCAGAAGACTCTTTAAAAGCCCCAGTCTTTCAAGGATACATTTATTATTTCAAAAATAAAATTTTTCTTCAAGGATACATTTTTTTATACATTCTTAAATAAATGTTATATTCAAGGATACGTTTTAAAATACATTTATAAATAAATGCATTTTCTATTAAAGGACACATTTTATCATTTCAAGGATAAAAATAAGTATCCACTAATTAATGCATACGAATATTAATAAAATTATTAAATTAAATTCAAGTGGGATTGTCCCCTGTGTTTATAAAACAAGTTGCATTTTAAGGAGCCATTCCATCAGCTACCAGATACCACCGCTTTATTACCAGTATCTCAGGGGCCGTGCATTTAAAACCATCTAACGCCACATTTGCTAATTAACAAAACAAAGCAAATGAGCAAAGCGGTGTGAAGCAGTTATGTAGCTTACACAAGACTAAAAGAGAACCCAAGGCCAAGCTTCTCCAATATGTTATTTTCATTACAACTCATTCACTCATCAGACTGAATGGAAGGAACTATAGAAACTATCAGGCAGTATGAAAATATTTTTAAAATATCTACAGCCTTGGTTGGCATCCAAAACAAGGAGAAGCCAGTACAAATAAAGTCCCTTGAGGCACTAAATGAAAAGTGTGGAGTTGATATCCAATAAATGGATGCTGAAAACTGCCTCCCTCCAAGTGGCAAGGGTTTTGTAGCATTCCTAGCAGAGGCAAAGCATTTAGACAACACCTGCAGCAGTGAGATAGGTTGGCTCAGCTCTGAAACGAGTGGGCAGAGAGAGAAAAGGCAGGAAGCCCTGCCTACGGAAGCACCTTGGCCTGCTATTGAGAAAATAATGGGAAGCCAAAAAACTGTCATGATGGCAGCAAGAGAAAATAAAGGCCCTTCCCCTTGGGAAGACCTGCCTCTGCAGTTAAAAAAATCCAGATTTGATGTGTTCTTCTAAAACCTGAGAAACCGCAAACAGTATTTACAGCCAGCTAAACCACTGCCCCTGCAGCCATCATTATCCTGCTGGCACAGCAGCATACCTGCAGCAGCCAATTTGAACGTTGGACTCTGCTTCGCCTGCTCCCAAGGTCTTGCCAGTGGTGTACTGAGAAAACTGTGTGCAGGCTCCACCAGAGATGCCTTTCTCCAACCCCACCCCACCTCATCAGCACTCAAGAGAACCTGAGAACTCCAGGATCAATTAATGAGGTGTGGGCTTTGATGCCAGAGTTTATGGGACAGGTAATTAACTGGTAATGATAGGCTGTTACAAGTAAGTTATCCATTATTCAGGGTTAGTGTTCCCTAGACCTTCCCAGACTTGAATAAGCCTACCATGACAGAGATGTTACATAACATGCTAAGTATTTCATGAACCTTTTTAATGACCAGTGTACAAACTGGATAAATGCCTACTATGACTTTCAGAGAGAGGAGCTACAGGACAGCTTTGGTGAAACTTATTTCTGAAGATGAAAGAACTGCACTCTGATTCCTCCCCATGTTCCAAACTGGAGATCCATTGCGTTCTTGCTATTAGATTGAGAAAACTGGAGGAAGAAGCTTGTACGTAGGACCTTGCTGCTTGTATAGCAAGTAAACATGCACATCGCACCTAAAGGTCTCAATCAGGCCACAGCCCCTTCTTCCCAGCCATTGTACCATAATGTAGGAAATGACAATCACTACCTCATAGGGTTACAACGGGGATGGGCAAAATATGGCCAGCTGGCCAGATCTGGCCCGCCAAGCACTTTCATCCAGGCTGCAGTACCCCCCAAGGAATTGTGCTCTGCCCAGGCCCTTTGTCAGCAATGGAGGAAGTGATACAGCCTAAGTATGCTAGGTTAAAACTGGATGAAACAAATGACTGGGCAAGCAGAAGAGTCGCTTGCATTTTCATTTATATTATTTATTACAACTCACAGCAAAACACTTTTTTGCTTTGTATGTCTCATATGTTTATAATATGATTTGCTTCTCTGTGAATAGAAAATGTAAAACATTAACTACTTTATTGCTGCCTCAGGAAATCTGAAGAACTTTTTGACACAGCAGAGGTACTGAAAAACTTGCCAGTTCTACTGAGAAGACTCCTATGGGAAATATTTGAATGCTGCAAATACTGAAACTAACTGACTGCATATTTTATTTATATAGCTACGTTTTTTTAATTACCTTTTCTGTACTACTACCAATAGGAAGCTCCATTATTTGCTGGTAATCACCAACATATTATCCGCTTGCGTGGATTATTGCTTTGAAAGTTTGCTAACAAGTTCAGTCATTTATTGCACCTTAATTGAAGTCAGCATGTTTTAGCTTCTACTAATTATAGCAATTTATAAATAATAGTGTGGGATCAAAATGTCTGCTCTACACTAAACTATAAAGTTTAATTTAGTGCTTAAACTCAGTGTATGCCTTTATGATTTGATGCACTGCCAGTGAACTCTATACAACATGGTTTGCTTGGATTTAGCATGTAAACTACAAAGTGGGGATTTATAAGAAAAGGATCTCCAAATTTACAATTGTAACAGATTTTGGTTTCTTTTTATAATTCATGATCATATATCTGAATGCTTTTGGAGGAGTTGTTTGTGTTTCTTGTCCAAGGAAATTTTGGATCAACATTTTGTGCAGCCTATGTGTAAAATGATATTCAAGAAAGCCTAGGCAAGGATATATTACAGCAGGGTGATTTTTATTTATACATTAACCAAGTTATTTCCCTGCTGGGCTGATTGTATTTGTTTTAATTTTTCTTTTGTTTAAATGTTTGGATCAGGCATAAGGAGAGGCTGTGTGAGAGGGAAGTAAGAGAATCATTATGGCATATAGCATTGATAAGCTTACATAGAGTGAATAAATTAATTTTATCCTAAGTTAGCAATGTAGGCCTCTTCATATACACTGGGTTTCCAATTGTTTCCATAAAATTGAGCAGTATGTTAAAGCATTTGTCTTCGCAACATCATTGTGAGGCAATTATTTCTCTATTACCACAGAGAGGACATGGCTTCTATGAAGTCATTATTGCTAGGGACAGAAGTTACACATAAACCAGAAACTGGTTTAAACCTGTAACAGAACAGAAGTTCAGTGCACATAAACCAGTTTGAAATGGCTGAAACTGGTTTAAGATAAACCAGGTTGAATGTGGTATCAGACTTAACTGGTTTGCGTCAAACCAGTTTATGCAACTTCTGTCCCAGACCCCTTCCTGGTTCAAGTTCAATCAGAGTCCCTCAGTATCCCAGATGCTTTTCAGCCCTGGAATGAGCTGTGCTGTCTGCTCCAGAGAGCAGGGCTAGTTAGCCCTGCCCCTCTGCTCCCTAGCTGGAGCAGTGAGGGCTAGCTTACTAGCTGGCTTACGGCCCCTCCCCAGGCAAACCCCAGCTGGGGGCTGGGGCCAGGGAGGGAGGTTAAACTGCACTTCCCCAGAGTATGGAGCTGCACTGTGGAGTTGCTTACTGCTGGTTGTGACTGTGGACTACAAATCCCAAGGGCACCTGGAAGCAGAAAGAGGAAGTGATGAGCAACCCTGCGGAGTCTTGCTGCTCTGGTGCTGGACTGCAAATCCCAGACACCTTGGGAGGCAGCAGGAAGAGTAAGCAAACACGCCTCCCAGGTTGTTTTTATAGGTTTTAGTTTATAGTTATTCAGAGAAAGAACTATTTTTGTGAAAGCTTTTATGAATTCAATGCTACTACCTCCATCCCCTCCCCCCGCACTGCACAGTCAAAGCACAGGCTGGGATCTGGTCACACCCACTCCACTCCAGCAGGCCTTTCTCTGTTCCCTCACCTCTGGCAGTGGCTGGCAGGCATGCTCTAGTGCCCCCCAGCTTCTGGCTTCAGCCACTGCAGGCATTTGGATTTATTTCCTTAATCAAAAGTGAATGTGTGCTTATTTTCTAATCAGTTCAATCTCTGCAGCTTAGACTAACCTGCAAAGACTGAATCAATTTAGCCTAAGGCTTTTTGACTATCAGTACTTAGCCATAAGTTCTGTAGCAGAGCCTTGATCAGAACCCACATCCCTTCCTGTCTAGTTAATGCCTTAGTCACAAGACCATCCCTGTCCCCTTGTTCTATTAACTCTTCCTGCTATGCATTGTTGGCCATGACTCTTGTGGTCAGGGACTGGATGATTTACATTCCTTTGAACTTCTAACAGAATAAAAGAAGGCTCTTCTAAGGTTTTACTCTTCATTTAAAGCCCCTAGGATAGCTGCAAAGTATTCTTCTTCCTACTATAGCAGATTCAGTAAATCTTGGAGTAACATACTACTCATTGGCTGGATCTACCCAAAATGCTGACTATGCAGTCACCTTAAACTGCTACATACTAGTGCCATATGCCAAAAACAGTGACATGATGCTACTGTCCGATGGCGTCACAAAAAAGACATCCATCAGCACTACTGCATAGTAGTTCAGGTTACTGTCAGGGACAGTACTATCTTATGGCAGAGTAATGACATGTGCTCAAAGTCACATGTAGCCTATCACAAGGGCTGGCTGAGTCATGAAGGTAGCCCTGCCAGCTAGCCCTGCACTGTAGCGCCCTTGTGTCCCAGCCAACCCCTCTGCCACCTGACACTGTCACCTAGGGTCTGAGTCCTGAGCCCCCTGCCAAGCCAGGGCTGCTCCACTATGGCTTGAATTGCTGCAATCCTGCGTGCATGTGTAAACACCATGTCTGGTGAGCAGCTAACTTCTACGTGAACTCCACTGGAGTTTATTCTGTCAGGGTAATTCCATGTGTAGATGAACCCACTGTTACTATAACCCAGAGTTTTCTGCCTATGTTACAACAGGACTCCGTTTATCTTTAGAGCAGCAGAAATACAACAGAAAAAAAAAGAAAAGGCTGTTTTGTGAAGGGCATAATGTCAATGTCCTCAGGGACTAAACTTAAATCATTCTTGAAAAAAAAAAAAATCAGGGATCAGCATCCCCATTAAACTCTGAATTATTTTCCACTTTGGTTTCAAACCACAATAGTTTTTTTTTTTTTTTTTTTTGTCTCTTGAGTACACTGTGAGGACACTAAGTGCAAAGATGAATCAGTACTTTGATGGAACATAGCATAGCCTTTTCAGACATTTAACCTCTGAGTTGCTGGGTAGATTCATGCTACATATTCTGCTCTGCAACCATATGAATTCATAGACATTCGGGCTGGAAGGGACTCCACAGGATCATCGAGTCCAGCCCCCTGCCCCAGGGGCAGGAAGTCAGCAGGGATCATAGGACCCCAGCAAGATAAGCATCCAAATGTGTCTTGAACCACCTCTGGTGGCAGTCTATTCCAAACCTTGGGGACTTGGACAGTAAAGAAGTTCTTCCTTATTATGTCCATCCTGAACTGGTTTTGGCAGAGTTTGTGACCCTTTGGTCTCATCATCCCTTGGGGGGCTCTGGTTTACAGATGTTTCCCCAGATCCTAGTGAACACCCCTGACAATCATATAAGTGGCCACCAGATCGCCCCTGGGCTTGCGCTTTTCCAGGCTAAAGAGTCCCATAGTTCTCAGCCTCTCATCATAAGATCTGTTTTCCTGACCTCTGATCATGCACGTGATTCTTCTCTGGACTCTCTCAAGCTTCTCCACATCCTTTATGAATTGCGAAGTCCAAAACTGGATGCAGTACTCCAGCTGTGGCCTCATCAAGGCCTAGTACAATGGCAGAATGATGTCCCGGGATTTTCTTGAGAAGCATCTATGGATGCAAGCCAGAGTTTTGCTTGCTTTACTAACCAAAGCATCACATTGAAGGCTCATGCTCATCTTGTGGTCAATCGTGACCTCCCAAGTCCTTTTTCTCGATAGTGCTAGCCAGCGTAGCACTGCCGAGCCTATAAGAATGCTGCAGGTTTTTCCTCCCGAGGTGGAGAACCTTGCATTTTTCGGTGTTAAACACCATCAGGTTCTCGTCCACCCATTTGCTCAGCCTGTCCAGGTCAGCCTGGATCACCCTCTGTCCTCAGGTGTGGATGCTTTACCCAAGAGTTTGGTGTCATCAGTGAACTTGGTGAGCCCACTGCTGACACCAATGTCTACATCACTGATTGAATGCAATCCCTGAAGCCTTAAAAGTCTACCAGACAGGCAAAAGAAAAGGGTTTCCTTAAGAGTCTTCATTCAGAGACAAAAGAAAAGGAGGGTCCATCATTGAAGGAATAAGTGGACAAGTAGGCTTCTGGACTCTGCACACATCAGAAAGAGGACATCAACCCTCTGCCTCCTGACATGTCAAGATTATCAGTTGCCATCTACCTATCCAGGCCCATAATGCTAGATTAGTTTTATTATACTACAGGCATTGAAATAGATACTTTTTGTGGGACTGGAAAAGAGTTTTTCATCTCGTTACAAAATTAACTATGATTAAGTATGATTTTTTTCATTTTCCCCACAGCAGGTCAGAACCTTGGGTTGTTCCTGATAACCTGGTGCTGGAGGTGAATTTATGGGAAAGCATCCACTAAAGAAGCTGCAGAATAAGGTTAGGGCCCTTTCCTGGCTCTTTCACCCACCAAATGAGATGCAGGGGGGCTATGAGGTGCTGGTCACAAGTTAGGATGTACTTGGGGTAGGGCACGTAGACAGGCTTCCCATCATATGAAAACAATTAGGACAGGATTTCTAACCTTCCCTGTATGAGTTATTGCTCTGGATAGCTCCTTGCTGAGTTAAAGTTAATAAAGCCATGGCTAAGTTAAACTACGTGGTCTTTTACAATCACATCATATCACCAGATCATTAAATGCAGGGGTAGCAGTGGACATAGACTTCCTGGACTTCCAGAAGGCTTTCGACACTGCCTCTCACCCCAATCTCACTAAGAAACTGGGGGACTGTGGTGTCGACACCCACACAGTCAAATGGGTCGCCAACTGGTTGGAGGGCTGCAACCAGAGGGTGGTAGTGGATAGGTCCTTCTCAACCTGGAAGGACGTGGGCAGTGGGGTCCCCCAGGGCTCGGTCCTCGGGCCTGCGCTGTTCAACATCTTCATCAGTGATTTGGACGAGGGGGTAAAAAGCACCCTGTTCAAATTTGCTGATGACACTAAGATGTGGGGGGATGTGGGCACACTAGAAGGAAGCAACAGGCTACAATCAGACCTAGACAGGTTACAGGGGTGGGCAGACGAGAATAGGATGGGATTCAACACAAACAAGTGCAAAGTGATGCACCTGGGGAGGAACAACCGGCACCATACCTACAGGTTGGGGAACTCCCCTCTTGTCAGCACAGAGGCGGAAAAGGATCTTGGAGTCATCGTTGACTCCAAGATGAACATGGGCCGGCAGTGTGGGGACGCGGTCAGGAAGGCCAACCACACCTTATCATGCATCCCCAGATGCATCTCGAGCAGGTCCAAAGAGGTGATCCTCCCCCTCTGTGCGGCACTGGTCAGGCCACAGCTGGAGTATTGAGTCCAGTTCTGGGCATCGCACTTCAGGAGGGATGTGGACAGCATGGAGAGGGTCCAGAGGAGGCCACTCGCATGATCAGGGGACAGCAGGGCAGGCCCTACGAAGAGAGGCTATGGGACCTGAACCTGTTCAGCCTCCGCAAGAGAAGGCTGAGGGGGGATCCAGTGGCCTGTTATAAACTAGTCAGGGGAGATCAGCAGGCATTGGGGGAGTCCCTGTTCCCCCCGAGCACTGCCAGGAGTGACCAGAAATAATGGTCACAAGCTGGCAGAGGGTAGATTTAGGCTAGACATCAGGAGGTGCTACTTCACGGTCAGGGCGGCTAGGGTCTGGAACCAACTTCCAAGAGAAGTGGTGCAGGCTCCTACCCTGGGGGTTTTTAAGAGGAGGTTAGATGAACATCTTGCTGGGGTCGTTTGACCCCAGTACTCTTTCCTGCCATGGCAGGGGGTTGGACTCGATGATCTGTTTAGGTCCCTTCCGACCCTAGAAACTATGAAACTACGCCCTTTGCATCTTGTCATTCATCCCCTGTGTCTGGGACAATGAACATATGTCTTCTAGCATTGTGGGTCTTTTAGAAACAAGAACACACAAGCTGATTTAATCCTCAGTTTTGGCTTGCTCTTCAAGGGCATTTCTCCCAAGAATTTGGGTACTTTGAAATACATATAGAGAGACACCTTCCCTTCGTGCTTGCAGGAATCTGATGTATCAATAAGGCACTAAATGCCTGACCAAAAGCTTATGGTGAGACTCCCAGAAAATTGTTTGCAGAGCAATTTCTAAGTTTGCACAGTACAGTGATTTTTTTTAAAGAATTTAAGATTAAACTGGCTAAACTGCTAATCACACAAGTCTTACACTATGGGTAGTCCTTTTTCAAGGAAACCCTATCCTCCCAATTTCCCTTTAATAGAAATATTTATATGAATAAGGGAGTCTCATGTGAGAAACAGCTACCAGGATCAGGCCTTCAGACCTTGGCATTTGGCTGCTGACAAACATGAAAAAAACCTTTAAAAAAGCATCACTTTACTGGAAGAGGTATCACATTAGTTCAACCTGTTTCCACAGCACCTGTGTAGATCGGGTGCTTCAGTGGGAGCTTTTGGCACTTATCTAAAGCTGATGCGAGCCGGGTCCAAGTAATGCAATACCTCTTCTGGGCATGTGCTGCACTTGGTGCAGGGGCACACTGGGCTTGAAGTAAAGCCCCATTTTCCCCAGGATTTTTGAACAACCCAAGCCGAGTAGCACAGGTATCACAAGACCTCTGGTAGCCTTTTGTACATATGGACAGAAATTCAGCCTCCAAAACACTTTGGAATCTGCATGATTCATCATCAGATACAAAACAGTCCACAATGCTTTAATATTCTTAAACTCCTAACCCTCTGAATTAAAGAGGTATCATTCTCTTCTTACAGCTGTGGCTCAGCACAGGCAGGAATTGAGATGCCCAAAAATGAAGCCAGACAAAATTTAAAACAAAATCTTTCTGTGACAGATTTAAGAGTGATGGATACATCTGGAGCTTACAAACAGCCAATTAAATTAGCATGTATTATACAACGGTACAGGAGCTCAGTTCAAGAAAAACAGTTTCTTATAGGAAATTAGAGGGAACAAAAATACTAAGGTTAAATGAGATCAGATAATGCTGACAACAATGGTGACGAAGCAGCAGCTTTAAAAAAAATGCTATTCATTCTCTTACAACAAGACGCCTAATAAAATATAAATCTTTGAACCATTCCTTGGGTACACGTAATTATCATCCTCATTTCATCACATGGAAACTAAGGCAGAGAGTAGCTAAAACAGGGGTTAAACTTCTCTCAAAGCTCTTGCAATGAGTAAAAAACAGAGATGAAAACAGGTCCTAGAATCTTCCAAAGACCAAAGCTACAATTTTACATTTTTAGTAAAATGGTCTCCATGACAAAAGACATAGCATAAGAGAATAATAATAATTAAAAAAAAAAACTCAGTATCTCCAGAAAAAGGTCATCTAAAATGTTCAAGAGGCAAAAGCTCAGAAAAAGATGTTAGTCCAAAACAACGGATAGAAAGAAGCACAGACTTATGGACCACATTATCCTCAAGCAGAATTGAAAAAGGGGTTAAATAGTTGCAGTGCCTCTGGCCCTGGAAAAAAAAAAAAATCAGACATACATTCCAGAACTGTGAGTTTTATAACTGTAGATTCTTTTACAAATTAAGAAATTTGAAGAAGAGAGAGAAAGACAGAGAGAGAACATACAGTTCCTCAAGAAAGGCCTTCACAAATGATCTCTAGAGGAGCCAATAACTTGGGCTGTAACCAAACTCACTGCAATTTCTTATCCTGGTTTTCACAAAAACAGTATGAGATCCACAATCGAGTACTTATGAAAATAGGTTTAATCACACTAACAAAAATGAACCTCTCTACCAACAGAGCTGATAAGACATCCATACAGCACAGAATCACCATGTGCGTAAGCTCAATGGCTGCCCTACCAGGGATAGAAATGTGCATCAGAATTGACTGCCATGCTGGTAATATGCACAAAGAGATGAACACAGCGGCAGGTTTTGGAAAGTCGATTTTGGAAAGAAGCATAATAATCATGGCAATGATATTCATAGTGTAAACACAGTTTTGAATAAGTTATCAGTGCAGGTTAATTCAGAGACAAATGCAAGTTTTAAGGAGAGGGGGAAGTTGGCTGCTTCCAGGAATGCTGAGTCATACATGAAATAGGTTCTAATGGCTACAGACCAACCTCATGATCCAGAGATGAAGAACAGGTTACTCTGATGAGTATATTCCAACTTTGCTGCCTATATCCATTTTTAGGCACCTAAAAAACAGCCTTAGTTACAGAAATGTTGTCTAAACAAAGTAAAAAACTGAAAATAAAAGTCCAGTAAAACACTAGATCAGGCAAGAGCAACAGAATAAGTGAAATAAATGCCCTATGTGTATAATAACAAAATTACAATATTATGAGTCATTGAACTGGCTCCTACAATACAGTTTGGCTGTGACCCTTTAATTACCCTAACGATCTTTTGTCAAAAACATGTAAATGGAAGTAAGTGCTTTTAAGCCTATATTTTTGTTTTTATTGTCAAGTCTCTTCTGTTCATCAGTGATAGGCAAATACTTCAGTGTAATCGATGTCATTTGCTCAGGACAGGATACAACTGTACAAGCATGAACACTGCATGCCCCTGGAGCCTGGTGGGGGGGGCACAGCGAGCTCCCACAGGCGGCAGTGGCACTGTTGGCAACAGGAGCATGGTAGCGAGCGGGGAGCTCCCGCAGGTGGCTTCGGTGCTGTTGGCGGTTGGGGGTGGCAGACCGACCAGTAGTCGGCAGCAGCCAGTGGTGATTACGGACCGCCCGCAGACGGGGGGGGTCGGTGGCACCAGCACACTCAGGGGGAGCATTTGCACTCCCTGCGCATCGCCAATGTGTACAAGACTCTTCTCAACAGCAGATTTCTATCTGGATCACTCAGGCTAGGAACAGATGTTTTAGAAGGCTGGAGGTCAGAATGTATTAAAAATGGCCACCTGATGTAACTGAGTTTGCCCGGGTACAGATCTTACACTTTGGCTAGGTACAGAGGTTCAAGAAACCCGAGGTGGAAGTGATCTAACTTTTGTGCTTTACTCTTTCAGTGTCCTACATTAGGTCAGGTCACCCACCACACGCTACTCTGTCAGCCACAGGAATCTGTCAGCCACAGCCAGGCAGAGAGTGGAGAAAATCCCAGAGTACATGTCCCCACCTGACAGAGAAACAAGGGGTGGGGGACACTCCCACTGTGACCCCTGCCCCCTACAAAACTGTGGCTGTATCTGTGTCCCTGTATCCACATCATAGAAAGTTAGGGTTGGAAGGGACCTCAGTAGGTCATCTAATCCAACCCCCTGCTCAAGGCAGAAACATCTCTAATTAGATCATCCTAGCCAAAGCTTTGTCTAGCCCGGTCTTGAAAACCTCCAAGGAAGGAGCTTCCACCATCTCTCTGTTTAACCTGTTCTGATGTTTTACTACTCTCCTAATGAGAATTTTTTTTCCTAATATGTAATCTAAACTTCCCTTGCTGCAGCTTGAGACTGTTGCTTCTTGTTCTGTCATCTGCCACCACTGAGAATAGTCCAGCTCCATCCTCTCTTGCCCCCCCCTCCCCCCCCAGGGAGTTGAAGGCTGCTGTTGAATCCCTTCCAAGTCTTCTCTTCTCTAGACTAAATTCAGAGAAGTTAGGGACTGAAAGGGATTTCACGAGATCATCAGGTCCAGCCCGAATAAATTGAGACTTAAAATCACTTGCCCACACCCAGACTTGAACTAGCAGCATTTTAGGTATCTGCTCACAACTCAGACCTTTCAGCCACAAAAAAGGCCTACCTCAATCACAGAAGAGGCATGTCAAATAAACCTAGTCCCCTCAGCCTGTCCTCATAAATCATGTCCCTAGCCAGTCAGCCCCCAGCCTGAGGTCATTCCCTCCTCCCCCACTTTGCGGCTCTGCCATGCAGGGACACAGATGCCAGGATTTCAACCACTCCTCTCCCCCGCCTCCCAAACTATATGCAATTTGTCAGAGGGGCCCAATCCTTCCTTCTGCAGAGTGACTCTCCATGCCAAGGGACATTGTATAAAGATAGAAAACTACTGAACTACAGATGCTCCCTTCCCTGTCCCCCTTCCGTCCACAGCTGACAGCTCAGAGCATCTGAGTACAGCCAAGTTGCAGGACACCTCCCTGCAAGGACGGGCTAGCAGGAAGGGCCACAAAGCAGCCTGGGATGCCAGCAGCCTAAGTTAAGTTGGGATGGGATCTGGTCCAGAAGTTATATAGACCAGTCTAACCAAAAACAATTAAGTCTGCTACTACATCCATCCAGGTCTATCCTAGACCAGGTTCCACCATTTTTAAAACAGTCTGCGTGTGCTCAACTTCTATTCTGTTGCAGGTTTAGACCACTTTCTGATCACTTATACTAGTTTATATGTAATGTCCTTACCTGATCTTAGATTTACCTAACTAGTGATCTAAGTGTTAATCATACAGAAGTTCAGAAAGTTTAGATCAGTCTAACAATGTCCAACCAATCTAAGTGAACCCTACCTCTGAGGTAGTCTAACTTAGATCAGGTCCAGAAAGAATTTCTGTGTAGTTCCCAGTGCATCCCAGCCCTGACACTGCATTTCCTACCTCCCCCTTGGCACCAAGATATTTTTAGCCCCTCAACCCCTTTCCTAGCTCTCAGATGGACCCCCACACCCCTCATAGACCAGCCAACCCCTGCACAAGACCACAAAACCCAGGATATTGCGAGCCACTTCTGGTACCAGTTTTACCAGCATTGGCCAGGCCAGGAGTAAAGTCAACTGGAGTTGAGTGGGATTGGGGAAGTAGGTTTGTGGTAGGGGCAGAGGATCAGTGGGCTAAAAATAGCCCCTGATTGGGAGGGGGAATGAGAGCGCCCTTCCATCCCTCCAAGCTCCCTACTAGCCCTTCTGACAATGCCAAACCCTCCCAGACCCAACCCCTCCAAGCCACCTGCAAATCCCACTTGCCCCAATTCTCCCTGCAGACCTAGCCTGCCCCCAAAAACCCTCATAGACCCCACTTTCCCTCCTAATCCCTCCATGGACCCCATGTGCTCCCCAACCCCCCCATCCCAATTTAGCCATTTTTACCTTAATGTAATCTCCCCATAATTCTTTGAATGTCTGTATCTACCCTCAATGATCATTATGGATCCCTGGAGAGAGAAGTTGGAAGAGAGAAATGTTAGCAAAAAATTGCAAAACCATCCCTTGCAGACCTCAAAAGGAAGAACTTAATGCTGAGGTTGCAAACCTGTGTCCAGGCAGCTGGGATAATAAAACTGGGTCACCTTTTAACATTAAGTAAAGCATTTTGTGTTCTCCGAGTCAAGCCTACAAAACTTAGTTTGCAAAAAAATGCTGCCTCTCCCTTTACTTATAGAAGACTGACGTGTTAGCCAAGGGTTCGGTCTCTCATTTCCAATATTTATTAGCAAGGAAATGGTTTATATTCTGTCCCCAAACTTTTGTTTTTACCAACTCCCCTCATCCTTTGTATGTATTAGACACTAAAGGACTTCAATCCTTTAATTTATTTCATCATTATGGTGTGAGACAAACATGTGAATCTCAATGGATTTTACCAAAAATATAATTTAATAATATGTCCAATGATTATTTACTCCAAACACTGATGCCACCATACTAAGGGACACAAAGAAAATCACAATGGATTCTGGGAATGGCAATGACTGATTTTGACTGGAAAATAACTAAGAGTATCAGTATATTTTGTCACATGATGTATTATGCACCATGCCCTGAGATGTGTATGCATTGGTTTTTATTAGATTAAGCACCTGAATGATAAAATAAGAATGGTATTGTATGTGCCTATCCCGAGTTCCCTCTGCCACTGCAGTCATCCTCATTGACTATTCCCTAAAATAACATGTACATTGCTACTATTCACAATTCCTTCTTTGATCCATCTCCTATTTATCAGAATGTCCCCATCCCAGCCTTGATTTTTAAAATAAGAAAAATCAAGTGTATTCCAGTTCAATAAAATAGCAGCTCAACACAAGGAATGTTTTAAGATCCTGGGTGCATCTACACATGCACTTTACTGCACAGTAGACACTTTTACTGTGCATAAAATGTCTCATAAAAATGGTGACATTACACTAATGTGTGGTAAAATAATCTACTGTGCATTAAGCATCACTAAAAAGCATGTAGATGTACTACTGCACCTTAGCACAGCCTAATACACATTAATTTAGTACTTCACATTAGAGGGTGTGTACAAAAATGCAGAGACTGCTCCGATGCGCTGGGATTTCAATGTAAAAGAGCAGACTCACTTAACTGAACCTGCTGCGGTGTTACAGCCTCCTGCATCTCAGTGTCCCTGCACTTGAAAATGGTAGCAGGGGTGTTTGAAGTTAAAGCTTGTTGAATAAGGTTTAGTTTAAGCACTCCTGTCACCATTTTTAAGTGCCGGGATGCTAATACATAAGATGTTGTAGTGCTTTAATTAGAGCTGCTCTAATTAAAGTGCTGCTCCTCCACCCCCAGAGAATATGTAAAAGTGCCCAGAGGTACTAAATTGAATGTGCATTAGAAAAGGTGCACTAATGTACATGTAGATACACCCCCTAACTATTTAGTCTAGAAAGGATAGGACTAGAAAAGGGTGTTATAGAGACTTGTTAAAACGACAAACAACATATAGAAAGTCAGACATCTATTCATGTTTATATTTTTCTATAATAAAAGTCAGATAATTTTAAAAATAAACCAAAGAAGCTGCACTTTCACAAGAGAAAAGATGTTTAGAAAGTTTGTTTCCCTAGGAATATAAGCACTACAGTAGCACATGATGAAATAATTTTTAGAGGCCTAATGCTTACAGAGCCTTGTATTGCCAGACATAAGCAAATTAATATAGAGAACCAGATACAAGGGTACCTTATAGACAGGCTTGGCAGGATTTAATTTTAATCAGTAAACGTTGATAAAACAGTCACACTCAGTGACCAATGAAAAAATATTTCCATCATTAATCATCAAAATTCATAGAAAGAGGACTTAAGAAAAATGATGGCTGATGGAGTGTGTCATGACAGGGGAAGCAGTAGTTTGGACTGAAACTCCCAGAAACCCCAGGGGACTTGGAACAAAGGAAAAGGAAGTGATAAAGTGGACAAGGGACCTATGGGTGAGCAGAGCCGGGACTGATGGCAGCTCTGCCACTCAGCTGGCAGCAGTCCTACAATACTTACATTTATTATCAATAAATTGTCTGCTCCCCACACCCTTAATTTTACACTATCCTGAAAATTAAAATTTATAAAAAATCAAATGTTTAAAAATAAACCTCAGTATTACCCACCAAAATTATTTTAAAATAAAAATTGAATTCTGCCAAGCCTACTTACAGACTAACTGAATCAGAGAGATGTATATGCTTTCACAGCTATCTATGATAAATATAGGATGGGTTAGGGATGTGAATGGCTAAAACCTGAATTCTTTAACTGATAAGCCGAGTGATAACCAGATATAGCTTACTGGCCATTATTTAGCATGGCACGGACAGTCTGGTAGGGGAGTTGAGAAGGGAAGCCATGCAGAGTGCCAGCAGGAACTGGAAGGCAGCAAGGCTGGTAGGCAGGAGGGAAGGAGGGAGAAGTGAGGAGGTGAGAAGGGAGAGGTGGGGACTAGTACCTATAGCTTACATCTGCAGACCCTGGTACAGCCACCTGCAGCCTCCCCACCACTTCCCAAGAGCATTTCAAGCTCTAGGTAGGCACCTGCTGCCCACCATGGAGCCTGAGCTGCCTGTGGCAGGTAGTTGGGAGGCTGCAAGCAGCTGAACTGGGTCCATGGAGCCTAGCTATTCAGTACTAGTCCCTCCTTCCCCCACTCCCTCCCCCCTACTCTGTTGTCCACAAGGAAACCAACTCAGCTTCCTCTCCGGGGAGTGTGGAAGTCAGAGGCCATGTCCTGCCTGCCAAAGGTTGGAGCCCCGCCCCACATGCCCATCCTCATCTGTATGCCTGGCTGGATGCAATGCC
This sequence comes from Crocodylus siamensis, assembly GCF_052110815.1. Lineage (NCBI taxonomy): Eukaryota > Metazoa > Chordata > Crocodylia > Crocodylidae > Crocodylus > Crocodylus siamensis. Next base: position 15,759,050 of record NC_143398.1, on the reverse strand, counting down.
TTCTGTTGCTGCAGTTGTTGCTCCTGGTGGCACCCATGCATGCCCCCCAGCCAGGCCCATGGTAGCTGCAGGGCCTGGCAGGTGCAAAGTGGAGGTAACCAACATGGAGTGGCTCCTCTGAGCCTGCAGCTCAGGCCCATGGTACACCCCACCTCCAGAGGACCTGCCCGCCCACCCAGCTCATCGTGAGGCAGAGCTCTGGGGAGTTGGGGCCCTGGGGAGCTCCCAAGTCCCTCCCACACCCCTTGGGACTAGAAGCACCCCACTGGTGCTGGGTTGGGCAAGAGTGCCCCTCCAGCCAGCCCAAAACAGGCCCATGTAGGCCAGGAAGGACGTCATCCTTCTCAACCTGGAAAGACGTGGGCAGCAGGGTTCCACAGGGCTCGGTCCTCGGGCCCGCACTGTTCAACATCTTCATCAGTCATTTGGACGAGGGGGTAAAAAGCACCCTGTTCAAATTTGCTGATGACACTAAGATGTGGGGGGATGTGGGCACGCTAGAAGGATGCAACAGGCTACAATCAGACCTAGACAGGTTACAAGGGTGGGCGGACGAGAATAGGATGGGTTTCAACATAGACAAGTGCAAGATGATGCACCTGGGGAGGAACAACCAGCACCATACCTACAGGTTAGGGAACTCCCCACGTCAGCACGGAGGTGGAAAAGGATCTGGGGGTCATCATTGACTCCAAGATGAACATGGGCCAGCAGTGTGGAGAGGCAGTTAGGAAGGCCAACTGCACCTTGTTATGCATCCACAGATGCATCTCGAGCAGGTCCAAAGAGGTGATCCTCCCCCTCAATGCGGTACTGGTCAGGCCACAGCTGGAGTACTGTGTCCAGGTCTGGGCGCCACACTTCAAGAGGGATGTCAACAGCATGGAGAGGGGCCAGAGGAGGGCCACTCGCATGATCAGGGGACAGCAGGGCAGGCCCTATGAGGAGAGGCTATGGGACCTGAACCTGTTCAACCTCCAAAAGAAGGCTGAGGGGGGATCTTGTGGCCTGTTATAAACTAGTCAGGGGGGACCAGCAGGCATTGGGGGAGTCACTGTTTCCCTGAGCACCGCCAGGAGTGACCAGGAATAACGGTCACAAGCTGGCAGAGGGTAGGTTTAGGTTAGATATCAGGAGGCGCTACTTCAGGGTAGCTAGGGTCTGGAACCAACTTCCAAGAGAAGTGGTACAGGCTCCTACCCTCGGGGTATTTAAGAGGAGGTGAGATGCACATCTTGCTGGGGTCGTTTGACCCCAGTACTCTTTCCTGCCATGGCGGGGGGTCGGACTAGATGATCTGCTCAGGTCCCTTCCGAGCCTAGAAACTTTGAAACTATGAAACTAGGATAGGGGTTGCCATACTGATTAATCATTTATTTATTATAATTACAACAGGTTAAATGGATATTTCTAAATTGGTATTTACATCCCTAGTTCAGGTTGGTACGAAGTATCTCCTTGTAGGTTGTATTACAGAATCAGGAGGATTAACATTTTTTCTGAACCATCTGGTCTTGCCATGGTTGTTGCCAAAGGAACACACTTGGAAGAACTACTTGGTAAGGCATTTTCTTTGTTTCTGGTCTTAGTATACACCCCACCAAACACACTAAAGATGTTTTATGTTCAAGAAATCAGTGGGTCAGGTTACCTCAGTAATGGCTCAGTAGGATTTATAATCTGAATCTATTCACGCACCAGTCAACACAAACTCCATTTCAATATATGCTACAAGTATGTTTTAAAGCTCAAAGCAACATATCTGTCTTTAGAGACAATCTCATATGATAGCCCATGAAAACCACCACTGTTAGTGACCTACTATCAGAAAAGATTCAATTATTTTATTATTATTATTTCTTGTGAAAATAATCCATTAAAAATAAAATTACATTCTGCTTTTCAGTTAGCTCTATTTTACAGGTTGTTCCTCATTTGTGTGTACTACAAATAGCTAACAATGCAGATTAGATTTTGCAGTTTTAAAATACAAGTAGTATCTCCTAAAATCAAGAGGAATATGAATGTCTGCAATACAGCAAAGCACATAATCAAACTATTGCTCCTATTCAGGATGAATTCTTCTGTAAAGCAGACCACAAATTAAGGATGGCGAAAAAACTTGCTAGTACTACAGTTAGATATTTAATTGAAGGAATAATCCTCAGAACACATTTATTTTGTCCTTTTTTCTGTGCTAGTATAGCTTTTTGTAGATGCCAAACATTTCATAATTGCATAAAACAGGCACATTAGGAATTGGAATACTTTAACCTTGATTCACAGATGATGATGGAAAATGGTTTAAGTAGAATCATACATCCAAAACTCCTCAGATTTCAGGGTTTGTGAGATCTGAATCTAAGCCACCCACTATGTTTTCAAAACCAAGGCTCAACTGGCAAGATTGCGTAACATTAACCACAACAGTCAAGTTACATTATTTTCTAGTGAGTGAAAGCTTGAATGTTGCAACTATTAATATGAGATTCTTAGTTGGAATAATTCACGGCATCAATAAACTTAGGTATAATGGCAGTTTTAAAACTGAATTATGTAAAGCCTCAGATTTTTTTAAAGATAATTTAGATTATTTTCAGGGAGAAGAAAAAAAAAAAATCAAACTGTTGATATTAAGATTTCAGCCTCAAGGAAGCTCCTCCCCAAAACATTCACCCACAATGATTCAGAAACACAATTACACAAGAGTTATACATCTTAAAACCAAAGCATTTCTTCCTCTCTGTACAAATACATGACATTTGCATAGTGGCAGCAATTTAGGATTGGGAATCTAGTGACTGTAACTATTTAACTAGTTCTGAAAGGGGCTGCAAGGGTGTTACTAATGTCATAACCTGCAGTAGTTCAATTTAAGGGACTGTAATTTAGCTTAGAGAACATCTTCTATTGGTGCTCATGAAGAAGATGGGAAGAACCCAGTTTTCCTATAAAAGCCCAGATGACCATCTGGAGAAAGTGCCTTTTAGAGATGGTATCTTTCACTTTGTAAATCAGGCAACTTCAATATAGGAAGCACTGTATTATAATGAATGTGCAACCCCACAGACCATAATTTTACAGTCATTTTTTTCAAGATTCAATTATAGACTTCAATATGTTATTTATTTAAAATACGATTTTTTGTTGCAATAGGGTCAGTTTTACAGAGGCTTAGCAGAAATTATCCTTCACTTTACTGACTGCCATCAATTCCTTCTGAAGGCCCTGAAAGCCAAGGGTGGATGGGATGAGAAGGGAAAGCAGAGGGCAGATGGGATGTTAGAGATGAATCAACCTCACAGTGACTTGTCCAAGCTCACTGATACTATAAAATTACCATTTATTTTAGATTTCCCTTATGTCAGAAAGAAAACATTAGGTATACATTTTGCTGCCTGTTAGGTAAAGGTGTGTTGGGATATGCGAGCCCTTAAATCTCAAAGCTGCACATCTTACTTGCTTTGGCTCTCTTCTCCTTAATGCTGGGGTTGCTAATAGAAAAGCAGTTTTACAATTATTAAAGAAGTTGCACATCTGTTTTGGTTTAATAAACTAATTGGACCAGGTGGCATAATGGTTCTTCACACAACCTGAGGATCTGGTTCACTATGTTCCTATACTTTATTATAAGTTAATAAAACATGCTTTATAGGACTTATGGCTTTCTATACCCAGCATTCACCAATCAATGGTTTTCTGCATTTTTGTTGGCATAATTTCTCACAAGAAACCTTCTGATGTCAAAGCATGGCTGAAATATCAAAATTCCTTCAAATATCTATTTCCATTACTATTATCTATAGCTGCACTTGAAAGCTGCTGCCCCTGGTATCACTTACATTTCCACAGAAATATAAATCTCTCAGGGAACAAAGGAAATAAAAAGGTATTGTTCTTGGACCAAAACAAAACGTACTATTTGATTATTTTGATATTGCACAATAATTTTCATGAGTTATACATGCTGAACCACATGTTCTTTGTACTTAATTGTGGACATTACCTCCCTCAAGACATTTACTTGAAAAAGGCCAGACAGAAAACCAACTCAAAGATCTGATTAATTCAGAATTCAAGCATTGTCACTGCAGGTTTTGCTATGGAGGCACTTCTAGCATAGGAATATTAAGGAAAACATTATCAAAAAGAGATTACTGAAAGCTGGATATTTATCTCTCTGAGATCAAATGGGATCAAAAGGATATGAAATGGTTAACTGTAGACAAACCAGTAATGGCTGTGGTGGTCCAATATTGAATTTTTTAATATCTGTACTTAGATATTTTATTTTAAGAGCTCTAAATTTGAAATCCAGCAGCACTACAACAAAGGAACAATTCAAAAACACAATTTCGATCAAAATTAAGGCTTATTAGAACTATGACACCTCTTTATTTTTTTGGGAGGGGTGCGAGTGGGACTCAAGAAAATCAAAAGGAGATAACTCAATACTTTAATGCTGTATTGATTTTAAACTTAGTGTCCTTATTGGTTTAATTTGTTAGGCTTGAGGAGCCAGGTACAGAAGTTACACTCATTGGTAAGCACACAGAAAGTGCTCTGCGGGCCCTAACCGAACAGACGGGCAGGGCATATAGAGTGCTATAAACATGGTGGATCCCTCTCTAAGATATCCTGGGATCAATGTTGTATCAAACTTCACTGCTGTGCATTACAGCACTGTAATGAACATCTGTACCAGATCCCATTGTGACTTAGGCAACCCATTGGACTTTGCGGCACCCCGCTCACCACCCCCTTCCTAGACCAAAGCTCATTTGGTTTGCCTGAGTGCTGGGCTGGCCTTGCCCCCAGACTGTCAATGACAAGAGTCATTGAAGCCCCTCCTGCTTCCATCCCCCCACCCCCATTCCCTCTGGCCAGCTATGAGCCACTGTCTAGTATTATCGCTCAGCATGTGGATCCATCTACCCCGTCTGGGCATTTGTAAAGAACGCAACTTTAAGTGCTGTGCTGTTTGCTGGACACCACATTCACACAGGGGGCTGTCCAAGATGTTCATCTTGTACAGTGTTGTTTTGAAGCATCCCTATCCAGTTCTCAGTCTGTTCAGTTTGATTCACGGTTCTCTGTCAAAGTCGTGCCCAACGGGGCACTCATTTAGTTTTGGTACAAAATGCTGTAGGAATAGATTTCGGACTGGATTGCTCTGAATGATCATTTCATTCTCATTCAACCCACCCCTTATCTAAATGTGATGCAATGCACACAGCCACAGTACCAGGCCTATCAGGCTCTCCATGGGCCCAAAAACCCAGCAACAGGGAAGCGGTTAGGGTCTGTCTTTTTATGTCACTTGTCTAATGCCCTAGAGCAGAGGTTCCCAAACTTTTTTATTGAGTTTCACCTTCCAGATTTACCAGCTTCCTTTTTATATTTAAAGTGTAATATTTAAATGCCAATTATTATTATAATGGAAATTAAATCCACCACTACACAATTTCTTCCATGTATCCTCTAGAGATGCCTTGTGTACCCCAGGGGTACATATACCACAGTTTGGGAACCCCTGCCCTAGAGTGCAGGCAATACATGTATGTGTGCGAACTGTGCATCCTATTATGAGTCTCTGCACACTGCAAGTTTGGCGCTGAGCTTTTTAGTATGTGCTCCTGGACTATACAGGAGCACATAATCTGTTCTGACCACTTTGATATTGGCACACCATGTCATGCTGGCTACACATCTTAAGGAAGATACCCATGTAGAGACTTCACTGACCTCCTGAATGTGCTTATATGCATTACACAGTACGGTCAATGCCAGGCTGTAAGCAGCTGTGCAGCTTCCAGCCCCAGGCAGGGAAAAGAGTGTGGACAGGGACTCACCATAGGTCTCTCGTGTCTCCCTTATCTGCAGACTCTACATTTGTGCATGGGAGGCCCAGTTCTGGAGCCCCAAATCCTGGATCCAAAATGGTCAGCCAGAGACGCATGTAGACAGCGCTGGCAAAATGAGGACAAATGGGACCTTCGATGTAGAGGGTTGGAATGGACAGGTTAGCTATTTCTTACACCCACACTGCTGTGGCACTTGATTGAGCCATCTAGGCCCAGGAATGTGCTATGAAGGTCCAAAAACAAGATCTACAGACAGCCACCCACTTTCTGAGGGAGATCACCCACACCAGTAAGGAACTGAGAGAGTTGCAGCACCAGGATAAGGTGTTTATGTGCAGGGTCAAAGACCAGCTGGGATGCAGCTACAACCCCCTCCCCCCCACCCCGAGTGGCATCAGCACCACAAGGGGAGACTGGTGCCCTTCTTGGCAGGAATGGTGCGGCAAGCTGCTGTCTACCCTTTCCCTGGCATTGACAGCCCTGCTCAAGGGTGACATGCCCAAGAATCCCACAGAGCAGGTGGGGCCAGATGGCAGCTGTGGGGGAACGCTCCACATGGTGCATTGATTTGGAGATGCTGGGGAGCAGGAGAGTCCTGGAATAGATCTGACACATAGAAGCCCATGACCTATGGTCTAAGGAGCCATAAAGGCATCCAGCAGGGCCCACTCTGGGGAACAGTACTGGGAGAGGTAAAAGGTACCAGGGCTGCCCAAGACCCACTGCCAGGGCCAGCACTGACGCTTCCCACCTTCCAGGGCCAACTCACTCCCCCAGCTGGAAGTCGCCAGCTTCAGCTTAGGGCCCCAAAGAGGTTCCAGGCCAATCCCTGAAGGGTGCAGGAATACTTAAAATGAGGCAGGCTGGGGAAACACCCCCCAGCCCACTGGGCCAAGCCAGTCCAGTCATTCATTCCACTGCAAGGGAGCAGCACAGTCTCTGTGAGGACAGGCAGCCCCATGGGCTTCGGTCCGAGTCCTGGAGCAGACAACATTCCACGATTTCTTTTTACTATGAACAAAAAACGTTTGGCAGCTGCAACATTTAATTAAGCCCAAGAATGGTAGTTTCATGCTTAGCATTCATCCTGCTGCCCCAAGGTTTCGTGTTTGTTAAATTGAGCCCCATTGGTTGCCTGCCCCTATCTTGCCCTCCACTCCATAACGACCTAGTGCAGCCAGGGGCTGTCCCCACTCTGTCACTGTTAACTGAAAAGGCTTCAAGTTCCAGAGCAGGCAACCTTCCACGGGTTTTGTTTGATAAACGCACTAAAAGTTTAGCAGCTTCAACATTTGATTAAAAGATGGCAGATCTTTTCCTCATGTTACACCCCCTCTGCAACCCAGGTGAGAGCCCCTGGGGGGAGCTGGAAAGGGAGAAGAAAACGGGACTGGTGCCTGGCCAGCTTGGGGTGTGGGCAGTACTGCCTGGGATGCAGGGCCAGAGAAGCCCAGGGCTGGAGACCCATGGCCCAGTATCACTTGAAGCCCTCCAGCTCTACTACTCATTTGGGGAGGGCTCCAGGTCTATGAAGATGAAGAACTACTTGTCCAGGCCTTCAAAGATCCAGAGAGCCTGCTCCTGTCCAAGGCCAGGGCCCCCAGCATCAGCAGGAAGGGAATACAGGCATCCAGGACATGCATGTGCACACACACAGGGCCCAGGCATCCAAAATACACACATACACGGTGGGTGCAGAGTACATTGGGTGGCCATATATAGGGTGGCTGGCTGATGGCTTGTGCCCAAGATGGTGCATGCCATGATGAGGTGCTACCATATCAGGTCCAGATGGGCAGCTGGTGGGGACATCACAGCCAATCAGAGGTGGCTTGGCCATTCAGCTCCATTTGGGAGTCTTTGGCAGCCCAGGGAACCCACAGTGCAAGCAGGGAGGTGTGCGAGAGCCACCCCTATCTGCTGGACTCAGGGTGTGCGGGCAGTCTCTGAACCTCCCCCAAGGGCTAACATGTTCTGCTGGCTCCCAATCTAACTTTGGATGCTTAACAGTAAAGCTCAAAAAAGTTTGAGCACTTCTGCCTCAGGCTTCTGGAATGCCTGTACTTAGCCATGGATATTATAATATTACTATTCTACAAAATATCTTTTATTGGAGAAACTATATCCATGTTCACCAAATTAAAAACATCACTAAGATAATGCTACCCAAAATACCAATATTAGAAAAGCTGTTCCTTTAAGAAATATTAATCACATTGTCATCTTGTTTGGAATAGAAAATAAGCTTAAAAAATCATAATTCAAAAACAAAGAGTACACGCTAAACCAAACACATGTGTCTTGAATTCTACTCTGGTATTAATTAGTTTTGGGCTCTGGCAGAGTACCACAGGATGCCTCAGTTGAGAAATCCCCGACATTGGTCAAGTAGAGTTCAACCCATGGATGACAGCAATATCTTAAGTGTCATGGCAGTGACAGAGCTTAGAAACCAGACCATGCAAAGCTTTTATATTATCACAGGCACCTTAAATGACACAGAGAAGTGAACAAGGTTTAAGCACAAGTGAATGGGCTCCTTGCAGAATGCTCTGGTCAGAAGATGAGAAGCTGTTCTCTGCCACTGGTAAAGCAGGAAAAAATCAGAGTATGAAGCACATTAGAGCAATGGAGCCTGAAGGCAACAAGGAAATGATAGATATGAGGTCCATGTTAGGAGGAAGCAACATTTCATGGAGAGTTAGCAACCTGTCAACAGATTATACAGATCCACCTATTTTCCTCTCTAATTAACAATCATCACATCCTCTTTTTTCCAAACTGAGTCGTCAGCAGTGAAAACCAGACCATGAAATCTCTGGAAACCAAGTATAAGTGTAACTGGTCTGACATCAATTGTTTTTCAATAATCTTCCCTGAAAAAAGCACGAAGATAAGGCAGTAAAGCAAAATAAGGAATGTTATTAATATCAAACTATTAAATGCTTAACCAGAATTTTCTTACACATTTCTGGAAGCCTGGCCTAACTAAGAAAAAGAAGTAACTCCATCACAGCGGGTCCAAAACTTACACTCACCTTAGCCACCTATAAAGGGTCTGCATACATCTCCCAGCTGGTTATCTACAAATCCCTAAGGACATCTACAAACATAGGGACTGAAAGTGGAAGACAACCAACCATCTGAGAAGGTAAATGTTTTCCTTCCTCTATTTTTGCCATCAGACAATATAGATCTGATGCAGTGCACCCCCGAAACAGAATTAACAATTCTTTACAAAAAAAAACCATTTCCCTCAATTAAGCAAGGTTAGTGTCCTAATTTAGTAGTCTGACAATTTCAAGGAATTCTAGTTTGGATTTTGAAAGGCTCCTTGAGAAGCTGTGGATTAACTCAGTGAATGCCAGATTGTTTTGGGTATAACCAACACTTTGCCCCAAAAAGCACCTGGAGAAAATTGGGGTATACATTATATCAAGAAGGCAGCCTCTATGCATTCAGAAATTTGGAAGGGAGGGGCAGAGGAGCTGGGAGCTTTAATGGTCAGGGCTCTAAGAGTCATGGCAATTAACACTACCACTGCTCCCTCCCTACTTGTCTCCCTCCCCACTACCACATTTCTGAACCTATGGGAAACCCTGGATTGGAACAACATGCAGGGTTGGGGGACAGACCTGTCTGAGTCTGATCTATCACATGGCTCCAGATTTTGCCTGAAACTCCAAAGCTAGAGCACAGGTCAGACCCAGCATACAGCACCAGCACTGGCACACTGGAACAGGCCCTAACTCATGGATCCCAGTCCCCAGTGCACAGCCCCCAGCTACAGAGACCCCAGTCATCTGGTACTTTTCTGTAATCCATAGTAAGATTTTTTTTTCCTTCTCCCCAAACTAGGAAGAGCGTTAGGTTCAAGGTCATGCTAAACACAAGAAAATATGGTAGAAGCTGAAGAATGTGGCAGAGACAACACTACTACCCTGAGAGGGTGAATAGGTGTACATTTGCTATAGGTGGAAAATAGATGCTACACTGAGGGTGTGCTTTACTGAGCACTAGACTAATCTACTGAGTAATAAAGCATCATTGTCTACACATGCACAGCATTCACTGCACAGTAAATTAGTTTGTTGCACAGCTGGCTACTACCTGTAGATACAAGTAGTAGATTTATTGTGCAGTAGCTACTGCACAGTAGTGCACATGTAGGCATTGGTCTCAGTCAACCCAAGCAGCAGGGGGCAGGTGCTTACTTCTCAGCCCCCACTCCAATCAGTCAATTGGAGTGGGGCTGGGAAGCAGGCAGCTGCCCAGGGCAGGGGATGGTTTCACAGCACCAACCCCAGCCAATTGGGGGGCAGGGCTTGGCAGTAGGTGCCCCCTGAGATGGGACAGGTCCACCCACCATCCAGAGCCCAAGGCTCACCCCAGTGCCACTGCCAGCCTGGGGCTGGCAACCAAAAGAGCCTGGAGCTACTCTAGGTGTTATAAGGGGGCAGAGAAGAGCAGCAATAGCTTTGCAATGAACTGCTCTTGACGGGCACATGTATAGATGTGCTCCCGGGGAAAGGTTACTGCACCTCATTTTAATGCGCAGAAAGCTTAAAGCGTATTAATAGCATGTGTAGACATGCCCTGAGAGAACTGATTACAGGATGCTAATACATAAGCTAATTTTGAGAAACAACCAACATCTTTTCATGGATGGCCTCAGGGGATAACAGACATATTTATCTGTTGTGTTAAGCAGTGTTATGTCATGAAAAGAGCTCAGCTAAACACAATTAGCCAATAAATGCAATACTAATGTCATAAAAACAGTTAAATATCCATTTATAGCTGTATCTAAACATAGCCTTCAAACTGGCAAAATTGCTTCAAATAAACAAACATTTTTGTTTGTTTTTTAAGATTCCACGTTGAACAGTGCAGGCCCAATATAAGGAAAACTGGCAGTTTCTTCAGTCCATTGGAGGCAGAAACTGCAAAAAGCACATCACATTACATTTTTACTCCTAGAAAGACAAAACAGGAACTCTCCAGAGAGCAAAAACATTATTATAAATGATCGTTGCAAAGTGAGATAGACATGTTCTGGAATATTTATCTCTGGACATGTATTCAACATAATAAGCTAATTTAAAGTATACTTTCTTTCTAGCATCAAATTATTTGGCAAAGTAAAGGGGTAAATTCAATGGAAGTTACCAGAACTGCATTTAGTTACACAGGCAGACCATCTAGTCCTAAATAATGTGCATCATAAAACTATAAATCCTACAAACACACATGGGAATTTCTTGGTTCATGTATGTTACCCCATTCATAGTTTTATAGTTTCTAAGGTCAGAAGGGACCTGAGCAGATCATCGAGTCTGACCCCCTGCCATGCAGGAAAGAGTACTGGGATCAAATGACCCCAGCAAGGTGTACATCTAGCCTCCTCTTAAAGACCCCGAGGGTAGGAGCCAGCACCACTTTGCTTGGAAGTTGGTTCCAGATCCTAGCCCCCCCCCCCGACAGTGAAGTAGCGCCTCCTGATATCTAGCCTAAATCTACCCTCTGCCAGCTTGTAACTGTTATACCTGGTCACTCCTGGTAGTGCACAGGGGAACAGGGACTACCTGCTGGTCCCCCCTGACTAGTTTGTAACAGGCAACTAGATCCCCCCTCAGCCTTCTCTTGTGGAGGCTGAACAGGTTCAGGTCCCGTAGCCTCTCCTCATAGGGTCTGCCCTGCTGCCCCCGATCATGCAAGTAACCTCTGGATCCTCTCCACATTGTCCACATCCCTCCTGAATTGTGGCGCCCAGAACTGGATGCAGTACTCCAGCTGCGGCCTGACCAGTGTCGCATAGAGGGGAAGGATCACTTCCTTGGACCTGCTTGAGATGCATTTGTGGATGCATGACAAGGTGCAGTTGGCCTTCCTGACTGCAACCCCACACTGCCGCCCCATGTTCATCTTGGCATCAATGATGACTCCAAGATCCTTTGCTGCCTCTGTACTAGCAAGAAGGGAGTACCCCAGTCTGTAGGCATGGTGCCGGTTGTTCCTCCCCAAGTGCATCACTTTGCACTTGTCTGTGTTGAATCCCATCCTATTCTCATCCGCCCACCCCTGTAACCTGTCTAGGTCTGATTGTAGCCTATTCCTCCCTTCTAGCGTGCCCACATCCCCCCACATCTTAGTGTCATCAGCAAATTTGAACAGAGTGCTTTTCACCCCCTTGTCCAAGTCACCGATGAAGATGTTGAACAGTACAGGCCCAAAGACTGAGCCCTGGGGGACCCCACTGCCCACATCCCTCCAACTTGAAAATGACCCATCCACTACCACTCTCTGGGTGCGGCCCTCCAGCCAGTTGGTGACCCATTTGACTGTATGGGTGTTGACACCACAGTCCCCCAGTTTCTTAATGAGACCAGGGTGAGAGACAATGTTGAAGGCCTTCCAAAAGTCCAGAAAGACTATGTCCACTGCTACCCCTGCATCTAAGGATTTGGTGATCTGGTCATAGAAGGCCACCAGGTTGGTCTGACAGGACCTCCCGCTAATGAACCCATGTTGATTGGCCCTAAGCATAATCTCCCCTGCTGACCCATTGTGGATATGTGCCAGAATAATTCTCTCAAAAAGCTTGCCCAGGATTGAGGTAAGACTAACCAGCTTATAGTTTCCTGGGTCCTCCTTCCTCCCCTTTTTGCAGATGGGAACCACACTGGCCCTTTTCCAGTCCTCTGGCACCACACCAGAGCACCACGAGTGCTCATAAAGCCATGCCAGGGGTCCTGCAATGACCTCAGCCAATTCCCTCAGTACTCTAAGGTAGAGATCGTCTGGACCAGCTGATTTGAATACATCCAGTCCTTCCAGAAGTTGATCCCATGCTTGTCTCTTTTAAAGGCTCAGGCTTCAGTTAGTAAAGTACTATGTAAGCTACGTTGTATTGTGTAAGGGCAACAATACAGAACAGCATTGTTACTGTTATTGGACTATAGATTTCATTTTAATTCAAGCCTCCTTAAAAATGAAACACTGAAACGATACTTCAGCAGTGAGAAACAGTTAGGTAAAAAATGGATAATTTGTTTCAGAAATTCATTACAAGTTGCACAGATTTACTCCAGGGAAGTGTCTGACCTACAGCATAAATGCATATAAGCACACAACAACAGAATTACTTTATTTACCCATCATTTTGAGTCATCTTAATATTTTTATTATACTCTAGACAGAATACTTCGTGGGCATATATTTTTAATTCAGTTGGGTGAAAATACAGAGCTTTTCATTAAAAAAAAAAAACAACCAAAAAAAAAAGAAACTCCCAGAATTTCTACTCACTGTTGTGTTTACTGGCCTGACTTTACTCTTCTCAGCTAAATATTTCCAAAGACAACATTTCAGGACCAACTGAAAACCTTTTTCCTCATGTATAATGCATTGCACACCCCAATTTTACCTAGCTGGGTTTGAGGGGAGTAGGTTATAGGCAAGAAAACATAGTATTCACCAAGTTGCTTCACAGCTTCTCAAGGGCTCTTGCACAACTTGAACAATTACCACAATCTGGAACTGAAGAAACAAAAATACAGTCATTATGTAGCGTGTAATTCCCTTCAACAAGGATCACCTGCTGGAACTAATCATGAACCATAAGTACAAAAACATGGGTCTCTACCCTTGAGGTAAAGGACATCAGCTGGGAGCAGCAGTAAGCACTTACACTCCATTTGGACTAGGGAATAAAAAACACATTAGACAGTTGTTACATGTGCATGTTATTATGGTGACATTTTAGTCTCATTTACCATTCCCTCTTGTGCCAATTTGAAGGGACATAAAAGCAATGATAAACCAATCACAGATAAAATTGCGTAAAATGCATGATAAGAACAAAGACAAGCACTTACAGTGGGAAATGACAGAATTATAGCTGTTGCGTAGGTTTGCATGCACACATTCAGATTAAATCTTGCCCCACATCATGTAGTAAATGTGTCACAGCTAGAAACAGAATGCAGTCAACTTCTCTCTCTCAGTATGCATTAAAAACAATTGGACATCAGTTTTCTTCCTACAGCCTTCTGCCCCATCCTCTATCCTGAACGATCTAGAGATCCTGTAGAACAAGCACTTTGTGATCACATGATTGAATGTGTATCACAGTCACATGTGTGGTAGGGAGTTGGAGGACAGAGACAAGCTCCCCATGGTACCCTGGTAAAAAGGTACTCGCTAGGAATTTGCAATAAAAAAGACTGTCTCTGTTTTCCCTCTAGCAAAGGATATCTGCAAATCAACCAGGCTACGAGTAGGTAAATATCCCTTGGTTCTCCTGTGGCTTATTCCTATAAATTATATTTTCTCCTTTTGTAAATATAACCTGTGTGCTTAATGTAGGAAAGGGGGATCTAGAGTGGGTCATCTATACAGACGTATGCATGGGTGAATCTAAAATTTTCAAGAGTGGCAAGTGTAGATGGTGTGATATATCACCACATATTTCCCAGTTAAAGAAAAAAAAAATTAGAAGCTTTTCTAATATTATTGAGGCCTAGGAAAAAAGAGACAAATATAACTTTATTGAAATATGCATTAAATTTGTTATATTATATATTAAATTTAAAACCACAACACACTTGGCAAAAACACAAGTAGTTTTTTCATTAGTTTTGTAGTCATTAGAATCACATGTGCATCTCTGATTCAGATTCATAAAACAAACTTTAGTCACCTTGAACATCTTGACAGTGCATCCATCCAACACTTCACTGACAGTTATTTCTACACCTGAGTTAATGTCTATAAGGCTGTGACATACGAGAAGAGAAACATTACCAGGAGTAGCCAACAGAGAGCAAAATTGCAGAAGGTTTGATTAGTGAAACACCAAGACCATTTAAAAGGAGATAAGGGCATTAACATCTGTGGGTTGAAGAGCTATTAGCAGGTATCAGGTGGATTATAATGAGTCGTGAACTCAATTGACTCCATCAGCATTGCCTAAATAATACTGCTACTCTGACCAGGTAGTTGGTTTTAAACATTGGGTGGAGCAGGAATCAAAGAAGGGTGCATTTGCACCATTGCATCTCCCTTAGATGCACCCTTGGACCCCTGGAAGTATGAACAGTCTATCATGAAATGAAAGGCAACAGGGCTTAATGGAAGTCATTTCTTCCCCAATAACTACCTGCATGAATGCTTTTTTAGGATAAATGAAGACTGCCACAGTAGCATAGTCATCTTCTATTAAGGGCTACCCTAGTATGGTTTAGTTTCCATAGGGTAAGAACACACATATGGCCAGTCATTACAGAGTAGCTGATGCTTGGTAAAGCCCTGCCTCCATTATTCTGTGTGGTAAGTTGTCCATACCTTGTCCATGTCTTCTCAAAGGTTATAATATACTATCGTACTGCAAAGTGCATTGTATGCTCTTAGGTTGATGGTCCTGGCCATTACCGATGACAGGATATGGAACTAGATAGATAAGACTGTCCTGACCAGATACAGGAAGTCATCAGGAAATAGCACGGGGATATTTATACTTGATGGAAAAGTATCCTGAAATTAAAAGTCAGAAGTGCAAGGCATCAGGTATTTAGGGGCAACTGACTCTCTTGCTAAGACTATAAATTGTAAATAAATTCTCATCTCTTTTTTAAAGACAGATTCTATTCCACCTATTAGGTATTTAAACAAAGTTTCAAGGTCTTGAAAAAACAAGTAATGCAAGGTAAAGTGGGTCCTTCGCCTCCCCATTGTTTTTGACTTGAGACTTATGGCTAAGAAAATGACTCCTCACAAAAACTGGAACATTAATGCTCTTAAAGGGGCTTGAGCAGGGTAGAAGAGGTTAATACTTAAGCACCTAAGTCCACCTTGGCAACTTACAGGTACAATAGGATCCGACCCTAAGGCCCCTGATGGACATTATGTTTAAGGCTCAATTAACTGGTTAATGATGTCTTAAGTAGTGACCTTGCCACATGTTCAATCAGTTAATGGTGTGATAAAATGGGGAGTAACCCACAAAGTTATTGCACAAAAATTGGTAATATCTTTGTGGCTGGTTTCTATCATGCCTTTAACTGAACATGTGGCCAGTGCCCAACCTCTAGAGCACACAGAAGCCTTTCAAGACCCTTGATTGGGGATCCCAGCCAGGGGAGTGCGCCATGTGCTGATGGGGCTCCCAGCTGGTGGGGCACAGGGAGAAAAGGCTGTCACTTGCCAGTGCAGCAGGGAACCCAGGATTTTGAGTCCTTTGCCCCAGCAATACGGTGTGATGGGATCTAATACCAGATCCCACATTCGCACCTCATACCAGGTGTCAGATCCCCTTGGTGCTTTTACTTGAACACTGCCAGGTTTCTGACTTTTTTCACAGCAAAGGTAACCTTTAAAAGGTAACCAAAGCAAACCAAGTGGTACAGTAAAGGGCTATCATTAACTTTTCTTTTAAGATCACACATTATACAGAGTCTCTTCATAGCCATACAGGACTAACCTTTAGCATCTAAATAAAACATCTTTTATGGCTGATGTTTTTTTGGGAGGAGCACAGAGTGTATTCATCAGGGTACTCTCTCCCTGTGGGGCCCCGCCTGTAGCTTTTAAGACTTCAGCTATAGGAAGGAAACAAATAGGAACAGGAATTCTAAAATAATCTGCCTGCACATATTAAATAATGTCCTCAGTTTGTCAAACACTAGTGGAATGCTGAGCTTTCGCCATTGTTATTGGTTTATCCTCCTTTTGAAATGAGAAATGCATACTTTTTATCCTACATGACCCGGTTCCCTACATTTAAGATATACACAGTGACCTAATAAAAAGGCATTAGAAAAATGTTAAAGTAAACACATGCTAATAATGACAGTGATAACAATGGGCTGCCATCTGGGTATGATTATTGTTTATGAACTTCTTTTGGGGGGAAAGAAAACCACACTGAATGCTTCCAGCTCACATCAATCTGGCTGCTTTACCTTTGGCTCAAGACTCAAGGTACTGTTAAGTTGATTCAGCAGGAATCCTTTCATTTTTGTCTCTGTGGCAAGTAAGTGTAAGCTTTCAAAGCAGGCTGGCGGTGGCAATACACAAGGGGATCGGAGGCATACTTCCGTCACAAGAGAAGGCAATTCAAACATCAGTGTGCCATTCTGTCAGCAGCTTATCACTCAGCGGGTGCGAGTATCACTCTCACTAGCAGATTTCCCTTTCAAACTTACACTTTGTCACAATCCTGACCTCGGCAGATAACACCCCTTCAGCAGAGTTCAAGTCTATATCAAGAACGACATGGAGGGATGATTATTCATTGCATCCTATTATCACCCTAGGGCTCTGTTTACTACCCACCACAATTACTTACTTTTCTATTCTTCTTCTTCAAGTAAGATTTGAACAAATGCCTCTCCCCCCCACACCCTACATGCACCCACAAAGCAAAAAACAAACAACCCCCCCTCCCCCCAAATCAGACCTGTCCTAAACAACAACAACAGAGGATTGGATCAACTACCTATAAGCATACATGCAAATGCCTGTTTCTCGGCTCTGCTTTGTATGTGCAGTCCAAAAATGGGCTGGAAACTGCCATAGCTGGCCCTCCCCTGCTGCACTTAGCAAAGTGTTTCAAATCCAGGAAAACAGGCAACTGCTTCAGACTGGGCTAAGCTGTGTGGAATTTTTTCCTCCTTTTAAATGTTCCCTTTACTATTCCATCCAAACAAAAAATGAAATAGGCTTAATCTGCAAGGTTTGAAATAAGACTTCAAAACAGCAGCAGTAACTAGCCTAAAGTTATTAAGGACTTAAAGTTATTTTGAATTAATTTGTGGTTGTTGCTGCTTAAATAAACACCCTCGCTTTCCCCCTAGATGATAAAATTATAATAAGAGCATACACTAATGCATATAATGAAGACCAGATTTGGCTACCCTTATTCACACTGGGTTCTACTGAGGTCAGGGCCTGATAATGTGTTGGGCACTGTAAGACAGTAATTAGTGTCAGCCCCTACCCCAAAAAGCTTACAGTCTAAATAGACAAGACAGATGGTGGGACAGGAAACAGAAAGAGAGATTTGAAGACGGTTTTTTTTTAGGTCACCGGCAGAAGCAGAAACAGAACCCAAGTCTCAAGACACTGTTCAGAGCCTACTGCATTGGGCCTACAATACCTCTCCATGGGTGGTTTCAATGGAAACAATAAGGTTACACACCAAGTTAAAAAATAATAATAATAATAATAGCATCAGTAAGGTGGCAGACCCACAATGAAAATGGAAACTGCAAAAAATAAATAAATACAAATAAAAGACAATTTAAGGGTTTCACGCAACCATATGGGAGCTGAAACAAATTCTGATGTGTGCTTTGGAATCTGATTTTTAAAAAGGTCAGTCCTAAGGTAAAACCCCTCCTCATTTTTACTTCCCCTGCCATGGAATCCCTTTCTTTTGAAGCCGTTGACAGATTCTTAAACACAGCAAAGCTGGCAGGTGCTGCAATGAAAGCAAATACAGTCTTGCAGACCCTTAACACAAGGTGTGTTTTTGAAATAGGACTCTGTCTATGTCTGTTTGCTCTGAGTGCACATTCCAGTACTCAAAGTGGACTGCAGTTAAAAAAAAAAATATCACTGCTTGTGACACACACGAGATTACGGGCCACATTGCTTTTCGGTCTCCCCAGTCAGATGCTCAAGGGTAGGGCCTAATCCTCATTCCATTAAAAGGAATAGCATAACTGGTCCCCTCTTTCAGCTCTAGAGCTATATATATTGCCTGAAACAGGGTGGTCTGCTTCTGTTGCTAAATCAGTTCTTTGGAAGAGTTTTTCTTCTTTTTCTCCCTTAAACTTTGTCATGCCGCTTGAAGGAAAGGGAACTCGGAACTTTTTATGGCACAGATTTGTCATCAACAAGTTAGTTTTGTTTTAACAATCCACGAGAAAAGAACTTTTGCAATTTCTTTTCTCTTTCCTACCCCAAAGACCCTGAGGATATTTTTCTTTAATTGTATTACTCTCCTCCTGCACTGGGAATCCCCCCCCCATAAGAATTAGTTAAATGAATGGGGAGTAATTGTTATTGCCTCTCTCTTTCTTGCCTTGCAGCAGTTTTTTTTATCCTTCTAAGACTTTTTGAGAAAAGAAGAGGACTGTCCTTTTCTTTATTTCATTTATTTAAAAGGAGTTTTCGACTCTTTGGAAACGAAGGACATTTGTCTTTTTAGGTTTGGTGACAAACTTTACTGAAGAATGAATGAAACCATTTGTCCAAATCCCTGCTTATAAAGAAATTCAAAATAAAAGAAGCCCAGGGAGAGATGAGGGGTCCTGACTTTCATCCAGGCTATGAACTCACACTCATAGATACAGTAAATGTTTATCCAGGGGCTCAGCACTTTGGAAGGACAAGAGTTCCTGACACTGAGAGAAAAGGCCAGGATCTTTTGCTTACAAAGTAAAAACCTAGATCAGTCACTTTTTCCTTTATTTCCCTGTAAGAAAGCCTATCCATAGCAATGCCTTCTATTGACAAGAATAGACTAGAATAATGGCTGGAAGAGAAATATAAGATCATAGAAAAGCCTTCCTCCTCCAGTTCCAGTAAGCAAACAATCAAGAACCCCCTTTCTTCAACCTAGTTGCACCCTGAAGTTGCTGCTACAACCCAAATAGGTGCTAGGCTACATACGAGAGGCAGACAAGGTTCTTCGAGTAAATCTGATATCTTTTATTAGATGGTGCAGCAGCAAGCAGCCAAAGAAAGGCTAGGGAGATGTATTCACAGGGAATTTGCAGCAATGGAAAATATGGTGAGAAGGGGGAGCCAACAGGCATTCCAACCTCCTGGAAGGTGGGCTGCAAAGTTGTGTCAAAGGCAAGCTTTCCAACCAGGGGGCAACCAGGAACTTCACCCCCCTACCCCCATGGCAGGAAAGCTGTTTCAAGTTGATGCATGTGCATCAGCTGGTTCTGGCTGCAGGGAAGAGGCAGCCTCCCTGCTGCCTGGGCATGGAGGGGGCATCGTCCATGCCCCTACCAGTAGAGTTACCATATGTCTCGGTTATCCTGGACATGTCCTCTTTTTTGGCCTCCCGCCCTTGTGTCCAGGCAGGTTTTTGAAATGTGAGCAGATGTTCGAGTTTTTGCTTTGCCTCTGCTTTCCTGGGTTGACTGATTGGGGCTGGGAGCAGAGAGCAAGGTGATTAGCAGTTGGGGGTCATGTGGTCTGTGCGCAGCCCTGGCCAACTGCTCGTGTGTGTGTGCGTGCATGCACACGCTGCACAGACAGCAGGGCTGGGAGGGGCAGAGGCTGCAGGTCAGGAGTGAGGGCCACTGGCAGGGCTGGGTTGGCAGGGGTCTGCAAGTCAAGAGCAAGGGGAACTGGCAGCACTGGGAACATAGGTGACATGTAGGTGGGGCACAGGGTGGTATGTGCCCCCCCCCCCAAGATTGACTGCTGCCGAAGCCACTGCCAGCTTCTGTGGGCAGTTGCCGCTGACTGCGTGGGCAGTTGCTGCTCA
This sequence comes from Crocodylus siamensis, assembly GCF_052110815.1. Lineage (NCBI taxonomy): Eukaryota > Metazoa > Chordata > Crocodylia > Crocodylidae > Crocodylus > Crocodylus siamensis. Next base: position 15,738,677 of record NC_143398.1, on the reverse strand, counting down.
CCACCATGGTGCCCCCCGTAGTTGCCGGAGGCACCATATACAATTAATGTAGTTTTAGATGTTAAATAAAACAGCCCAAGATCACAGCATGTCATTTCATCAGTCAGCTTCCTTGCATAGCATGGATTTTAGCTAACAGTAGTTGCATGCAAAGCTTCTGCTACAGATATCAACTTCCAATCTTATATTAGAGAATTGCGAGCTCATGAGTCACTCCCATTAGACTGGCTGGGAATGTCACTTCTACCACTCAATAGCTTGTTGCATGTAGTTTAGAGTCCAGAAGTTATTCAAACCCCAACCTCCTACTCAGCAGGAAAAACAAAGACAGTAACTGAGCTTTGAGCTGGTGATATTTGCCTATTTCATCAAAGACTGTGAAGCAGAAAAATATTGAAGAGACTTTATAAATACGGTAAAGCAATTTAACTACATGGTCTTCCTGGTATGCCTGAGGCTACTGCATTGTCAAGTTCCCTGGCTCACAGCATTGGCAACCAAGTGAACAGGAAAGGTTTTGGACATGGGTCTGCTTGTGGGAACCTATCAGAGGTGCTACTTTCTACGCATCAGCTGCCACAAGAGTCCTAGTAGTAGCTCCTCATTTGGAGGCATGGGGTTGAAAAGAATTAAAGGAACACAGCAACTCTTGAAACCACAACTCCACAAAAGCTCTATGTTCAAAGTTTTAAGAAACTGCTGCTGCTAAATAAGGATGTCCCCCAAATGATAAGACTGACGAGAACATTTCATCAGTAATCCAAAACACTATCTACAATTTTATCAACTCATATGGGAAAGCAATGGTTAGCTGCAAAAAGGAAAGAACTACCTGTCCTCTAAGGTATGTCAGCCCTGCCCCCAGTATTTTGGGGGAGATTGTGAGCTGCCCACCTACTCCTGCTCATAAAATACCAAATCCACAAATGTGCCATTCCCTCACTCAGTTCTTGAAACATGATTCAGGGTGCCAGAGAGGAACTGTGGATTATGTCCACCCAGTGGATTCACTACTGCATTTCCAAATGTGAAGAGTGCAGAAAAGCACAAGCAGGTAGAGTACATTTTGAGCCCATTCCTCATCCAGAACAAGAAGGATGCAGCATAGACATAGCCCCAGTTTTCTACTCAGAAAGTGGGAATACTACTGTCCTCTTGATTCCTTTATACATCTGTACTATCTATTTAAATTGCAAGTTTTTCAGAACAAGTTTAACTCAGCCTTTTTCCACATATTTGTGTGTAGCACAAGAGGGGCCCCAAGGCTAGCTGGGCCACTAGGTACCTTTAAGTATTTATGACCAACCACCGGCTCCATTGTGCATTGTCACTATAGTCCTCCAAAATGTCTTGGTGTGTCACCAAGATAAATGCTTAATCTGATCCTAGTGGAGCTGCATGAACAAAATCAAAGCTATGCAAGAAGAGAGGAAGCTGCTGCAAAACCCCAGTGCAATAAAAAAAAAATACATGGAAAACACTTTACTGTTATTCAGTGCAATTGCTTCAGTCCAAAAAAAAGTTTTTAAAAGCTTGGAAAACCTCCAAAACTAACCTGATAAACTCTCGGGCATCACAGAAGATGTATTCTTTTCCATACTTGTAAGTCATCTCTGGAATACTTCCCAAATTTCAATAAATATAGATTTCCCCTGCCCACCCCAACATGCATGCACGCACGCACGCACACACGGCCTCATATCTTTCATGGGTTTTTAGCTCTACAAAAATCTGGGTAGGCAATTGCATGAAACGGTCATCATCAGACAACAGATTAGTTTCCTGCTAAGACACCACTTGGGTCTGGAGAACTACCTATAGTTTGTTTGATGGATGTTACATCATTAAGGTATTATTCCATAGCATTTGTTATTGGGGAAGTAATGAAAGGCCCCAATCAGGGGTGGGACCTTATTGTACTACAGAGATGACCAGGACAGTCCCTCCCCCTAAGAATATAATGAACTGAATGAAATGAATGCAATAATCGTGGGGAGCAAAAGGTACTATGAATAATGTAATGAACAGCCATCAAAGACACCAGCTGCTGAGTTATCCCAGCTATGTAGATGCAACCTTGTGTTCTTATTAATGTCAGCTGGGTCTTCCCTATGCCCTCTCTATTGTGTTTTAAAGCCACCTGTTGCTACTTATCCCCATACAGAGGCCTTCAAATGATTAACTCTGCATTGACTTCAAACAAGCATTTGCAGAACCAGATGCTCGGAATCGAAAAGCTCAGTTCACAAGGACTTTATGCCTAAAATAGCACTTTGGTACCAAAGTACCACAGTCACTTAAATTTCTGCTGCTGAGTTCACAATCAACCGTTAAGTCCTGACAATGTGGAGTATCTCAGCATGTAGCTTACACATAGGCCCCACCAGAATTCATAAATAAATGCTCCCTAATTATCTTGTGTGTGATCATACTGTGACCACATTAACCCCACTTAACAAATGGCCAAAGGAGGTGCTCTTTTAACCAAGACCCCTCCAACTTAAATACTGGGATCTGGGATACTAACACTCAAGTCCTTCCTCTGCCCGAAAGAGTTTGAACTCACACATCTTTGCCTCAAGTAAGTGTGCTAATCCCTTTGTCTATAAAGTCTCTCTGTTTTTGAAGAAATACATTTTCCCCCATTAATCAGCTTTAGCAAGTGTGGCTGAGGACAACTGTTACCTGAAAGACCTAAAACCTTTACCTGGGTGGAGAGATAGGAGAGTTCAAATCCCCCCAGAAAAAGAAAGGACTTAAACCTGATCCTCTTTCCTGTTGTAAGCTCTGGGCTATAAGATAAAAGGTGGGAGCACTTAGGCATTTATGCCAGGAGAGGCATCATGGCTGTGAATCACGTATAGAGATAAGGACCTAAGCCCCCTGGGCTGGGATTATATCCTTCTTGCCAGAGCATTTCCTACTGGCTAGCTGAGGTGGTTGACCTCTGTGAATCCCATTGCCTCCCCAGGCATAGCACTGGGAACCCTATTTGTGCCTCATAGGATGATGTAAATTCCATTAGGCAGCAGAGTGCCTAAAAGTCGGGCACTGTGATTCCAGCCCTAAACAGCGAGAGGCAGGGACTAGACACTGTTTTATATTTATATGACTCAACAGAGCGTGGGCCCCTGGGAGCTACAAAAAATAAAGTGGTGTCCAAATTGTGTGCGACAACTCAGGGCATTTATTAATGCCCCTCTTCCTTTCATTTCTACCCAGGAGAACTTTTACAGTCTTTTCTCCAATGCCTGACAAAGGGTGGTTGTGCCCAAAAGCTTGCAATTAAAAAAAATATTTTTGCAAAAATCTTGTTGGTCTAATAAAGCATATCATCTATACTAGGAGTCCTGATTGCCTTTTCCCCTAGACCAATATGGCTACAACCTGGATACCTCTTCCTAACATACATTCTTAAAAGGATGTTCACCTTGCCTGAATTTCTTGCAAGATAGCATCCTTGTATTGTTATATTTTGGAGCTTAATAGGATGGGACATATTTTTACAGTTGCGTGACAATCAGAAATCCAATCTGCATACTGAGGATCCCCTACTCTCTCCTAACCTTTAACTATGAGGAAAGCCAGCAGGAGACTAAGTTAATGTGGGTATAGAAACATCATGCTGAAGGGAGCGTATGCTTGCAGAGCCAGTAAAGTGAATGACCACAAACAGCTGTGATGAGAAGGTGGCTGTGGAGCCAGCTAGGAGGGCATGAGGTCCACTGGGGGTGGAATGGGTAGTTTCCATAACAACAGGGACAAGACATTAAAAGCAGGCATTTACTTTGAAGACTACAAACAAAAGGAGTAAACTAGACAAAAAAGAGAGAGAGAGAGGGAGAAGATGTTCTTCTCACGGGATAAAGAATGTAAAAATACCAGTGAGAAATCAATCACTAGGTCACGCCTATGTCGTTAACAGGATGGAGTAATTAAGCTCATCTGCCTTTGAAATGTAGAATCAGGCACTTGCATGGGATATAAGGGACCTCAAATGGGTTACCCTCCCATCATTATTGCTAATATTGCTTCAAAGACCCCCCTATCCTCCATCTGCTCTGCACATGGACCTCCCAGCTCCAAGCTTAACGGAGAGCACCAAGCATCCTTTACTTCTCCTTTGACATTTACTTTCCTTAAATCTCTTTTTTCTCCAAGGTGCTGATAATTGTTTCATCCGAGCCCTAACAAAGAAGGTGACTGTTGCTCATGGCAAAGTATCAGTAAACAATTTTGACTGCCAGGTTTTTTAATCCACTTTCCTTATTAAAATATTTAAGGCCAGATTTTCAAAACAGATTGGCTTCCATTTAGGCCCAGATTTTTTTGAGGCACGTAGGTGTTTAATGTTCTTTAAGTTACGTTAATGCCATTAAGCTTGGAAGATCTGCGCTGTAATGTTTGAAATAGTTTCTTACTCTAGTCCCTTAATACCCCTACCAGGTTCTTATAATATATGGATGTGAAATGTTTGTACCTTAATTCATATAATTCATCTCTTCCAACATGGCAAGACTTCTCCTGAACTTAAAATAACTAATGTCTTTTTTTTCCCAGTTCAGTTTTAAAATCACAGCTGAAAAATCCTCCCTCGCTATTCTTGGAAGAACAATCCCCAAGATAAATGGCAGGTAGATTTTTTTTCCCCCTTTATAGCCAGCCTAAATCTTTCTTCTTTTGTTTCATGATGTTAGACTAGCTATACTACCTTTTTACTGCCTCAGGTACTTATGCAAGTTCCATTAACATAGGGCCAGAGTACCACACAATCTTCTAGTATGTTTATCCCCACAACCCCCTTGGGTGGAAGGGATTGTACAAATGCAAGACTGGGGCACAAAGAAGTTAAGACCAGGATCAAAGTATCAAATACCTAATTCTCTTCAGAGAAAGGAAAAAAGGAAAAAATAGCTTTTGGTGGTCTGGGCCTAACTTCTGAAATTCACAAAGGATGGCTGTAGCAGAACAAGGGACAGAAGCTGGCATCTCGTGTGCTGAGCCATCTTTCCACTGTCCTAAATAATTCTCCAACTTTAGTGCTGACTTCAGTGGGAACTATACATGGGCTTCCAAAATAAGCACTAAAAGAAATGAATGAAAGGCAAGTTGCATTCATTTTATAAATGAGGCTCTATTAATTTTAGCTCGGGTGCTGTTATCAGGCCTTAGTATGCACAATTTCCCTACAGGGAGGCAGAAAATCAAGTTGTCCTTGAGACAAAATTATCGCCTATGTTGAACAAAGAGGTCCCTCTCTGTGACAGTCTCACTATCAAGTCAAGTGAGAATAGGAGCACTATCTCTGCTGCACTAGATGTGCTACTTTCTCATACTAAGCCAGTATCCTTGATCTTCAAACTATCCAAAATAATCCCATCCCATTTTCAAGCCACCAAAGCCAATCAATTCTTTGGTTCTCAAAAATTACATGCATACTGAACAGATCTATATAAATGAACTCCTGAAATAATTTTAACTGGAGTAACTTTCATTTTAAGATTGTAAACATGTTCTGCATATATTAATTTACTAAATTCCCAGTTTAAGGCTAGAATGGACTATTATCATGTACTGTGACCTCCTGTATTAAACAGGTCATAGAATTTCATCCAGATTTTCCACTATTGAATCTAGAAACTTTTATCTAACAAAAGCATGTCTTCTAGATGTTCCTTGATTTGAAGTTAGAAAGAGATGAAGAATCTATCAATTCCCTCCGCAAAATTGTTCAACATAGCCAGAGTCCCAAGTCCCAATCCAATGTCCTACCCACTAGACTGTATTGCCACCTCTCCTTTCTACAGAAAGAGAAAGGACAAATCAAGCACCCTAGATTAAAAATTATTTTATTCTCCAGCAGTCTTCAAAATGAGTAAATATTGAGTGCCTAAGGCAATGTGACACAGTAGATGCCAGAGTGGTCTGGTTTAGTTATGTGGATTAGGCTGACCGTCAGTCTGACTAGACAATTGCTGATGAAGTGAACTACTGTCCAGATCTCCTATCAGAAAGACATGTTGGTGGAGTGACAGGTACTCACGTATACAAAGCTTACTGCATTGTCAATCAATATATATCTGCCTCTGTTGCTGTTTGATATTTATGAAGACCTCCATCTATTGCTCATGTCTTCCCTAGCTTCCTCTGTTCCCCTTTCTTCTACAGACACATAATATGCAGTGATAAAGCGAAAACACAGGTCAAAAAGGTTTCCGCTTTCATATGTCAGATGTGCCAATCAAAAAAGAAGAATGAAAACAAATAGATAACAATGATAATACAGGTCTTTCTGCAAGTTCTGTGGTATTCTTTGTGTGTTGCCACAAAAGGATATGCAATTATCTGCCAGTCTTTGTGTAGCAAAGCTAACAATGCTACTCCTCCTCAAAGAACCTTGTCTAAGCATATGTGAGATCTTTTATTGGCACTCATGCTTAGAGTCACTATTCCTCTGTTACATTGGCTTTATGTACCAAGACATTAAAGTATTTGAGTACAGTACTTGTTATGAAGACCAACAGTTTTAACAACACAGTATATTTTTTATCTTATAAATCCCAAATAGAAAACAAGTCTAGCAAGCAGATTTACTTCCCATCTGTTTAACTGTGCTTTTTAAATCTTTTTTCCTCAACACTTTCTCTTTACTTAATTCAAGTATTTAAACCCAGAAAAAATTAATGTTTCTTTTTAAAAGAACAGGTTGAGAACATGCCTAACCATGTGCAGAAAGGAACTGGGGGACAAAGTGACCCACTTCTACCAATTCTTAGACACTCCCCTGCATGGGGACAAAACTTTTGCCCAATAAATCTTTAATATAAAACATTCATTAGGGCTAGGGACAGAAGTTATCCATAAACCTGGTATAAGTGATTGGAAACTGGCTCAAACCTACAACACAACAGAAGTTCAGTGCACATAACCTGCTTTCAAAATGGCCCAAACTGGTTTAGGATAAACCTAGATGGCTATAGTATCAGATTTAATTGATTTACTGAACTTCTGTCCCAGATCCCTTCCAAATTCAAGCTAACTGACAGTCCTCCAGCATCCCAGGATACTTTGCATTTCCCCTGCAAACCTCCCCTGGCAGGATGGGTAGGTTAGCTTTGGCCCAAGCTGCCTGCTCCAGCTGACCCGGGAGGCATGCTGTACTGCCCCGCAGCTTCTGGCTGGGGTCACTGCAGGCAGGTGTCTACATTTCTCGAATCAAAAGTGAATGTCTGTTCACTTGCTTATCAGTCAATTTATGCAGCTTAAACTAACCTGGGAAGATTGAACTGATTCAGCCTCAGGCTTTTTGACTCTGTATTTAGCTTAAAGAAGGCACCAGAAGCCAAACGTCTCCCAGATGACTGCCTTAACCACTAGAAACCAACCTCCCCTTCCACCCACTCTGTCCCAGGGATGTTTTATTATGGCGTTCCATGCAAAATGGAAATTTTGAAAGCTGAGTTGACAACATCCCTATCCCAGACTATCCTCTATCCTGCTGATTAGATCACCCTGGTGGGAGGTGGGAGCCAAAGGTTCAAAACACCTGAGGCAGAGGCAGAATTCCATATATCAGGTGTCCTCCAGACCCCATGTAAGAGCTCGAATCCCCGGGGTACCATTTCTCCCTCTCCCTTTCTTTTTAAAAAAAGGATTAATCTGGTTTTGGCCCCTACCATGTTGGTGAATCCCTAGCCAAGATGTATCCTCTCAGCCCAATATTAGGCATCGGAGTCTGAGAGGCAGAGTTTAGCATTGCCTTCCCTCAACTTCCTTTTAGCTAACTGAGGCAGTTTCTCACTCCTTCGGTAGGCTCATGTGAATCTCATTCTTAAGCAGCAGTGTCTCAAAACTAGGGAAAAGCAATGCTTGCCACAGAAGCCTAGCAGACAGCTCTACACCCAGGCAGCCACACCACATGGGGCAGCAGGATCAGCTGCTGCTGTGTTAATTGCAACAGGTGCTGCTACAGTGATAGTTATTTTGCCCCCTCCCCTCCAAGGCCACACCAGGGTTGCTACCCTGGTCACCCTCCGCCCCCAAGTTACAAAACCGTTCAGCATTGCCAAGTCTAATTCTTCTTTGCAAATATAGTAAAAAAAAAAAAATTTAAAAAAAAGGGTGTCCAGTCTATAAGCAGCAATCAAAAATCTGATAGCCTTCAGGAAACCATTGAAGTGGGGATGCCACTGGACACTTCTTTAAATATAGGGCAGTCCCCCACTGGTATAAATAAAATAGTGCTACTAACTTCAATTCAGCTACTGTGATTTACTCCAGCTGAGGTTGTGACTTGTAAAATCCTGAATACTTTGCAAATGTGGCTTTTTTTTTTTTTTTTTTTTATTCCCACTGCAGGCACAGAGAGCTGTTGTTCTATCTAATCTTTCCTTCCAGCAATCTTACCTATTCCTGCTCTGGCATGTCTTCATAACACTTTTTTTCCCCCCACCCCAGCTCTGAGTTATATTTATGGTGTGTATCTCAGCTTATACAAAACTGAGAACTACCCACACATATGGATTTTTAACAGTACAACCATTATTAAGCCACTCTCCTGCTCTCATTTTAATAGGATGCCACACAGGAAGTTTCCTTCTATTAGGCCATAAGTATTAACTTAAACTCCTACAGATTTCAAAGTTCAATTGACTTCTATTGTGAAACATTTGAAAAAAATATCCATTTAGGCAATTATTCTTATCATGTATTATTATTATTTTCCAAAGAGAAGTGGTTGGGACAATTTAGGGAGTTTCTTCTGTGCTTTTCTCATCTGAGGGTTTTGCATATACGTTTGTTTCTGGGTAATGTATTTGACCCTATTGCTTAATGCTCAATTTCTCTCAAAAATTCCTTCTATTGGAGAAGATAACGTAAATCTTTGCCAGTTAAGCCTCCTACCTTTTCTGAAACCAGAGCAGCGTTGTTATGCCCATTTTATAGATGATGAAACAGAGAAGCATGTTTTGCTTGCTGTGGAGTGCATGGAGTTTCTGATTCTTTTCCCTGATCATTTAGCTTTTGCTTCCAGTTAAATGGGAACTGGGGGATAGCTCCCCCAAATCAAACCGCTACCTGGAATTCATGTGGGGGATAGCTCCCCCAAATCAAACTACTGCCTGGAATTCATGTGCATCTCAATAGATGGATGCTTTTCAGATGCACCATGTCAGCGCTCCTAATCTCTTCGCAATATTCTTCCTCAGAATAATATGTAGTCCTTGACACTGTACATCTTGGAAATATATTTCATAGCCGGTGGAGGCTTCTGAATTAGCAGGACGACCATTTTATTATTACTATGCTTATTTTATTATTTCATTTGGGATTTTTTATTATTTTACTTTTAATTATTGCTATTTAAAATGAATATAAGTATTAGCCTGCATTTCCTTTTTTAACATGTTCAATTTGTATCTCAATTGCTGCAACAGGGCGCTTTTTCCCCCCAAACCATTCAATGCATTGGTGCTAATATCACCTCTTTGTGTCATCGCTCTTATAGCTTTACCACTCCTGTCTTTGCCTCCCTTCAGTGGCTTCCCCTTCTCTATCATATCAAATGCTATGTATCACTCCACTCTACTTACCTATTCTAGCAATCAAAACATCAGCATCCACCTTCTTAGCACCAGCATAACCTTCTTTCATCTCTAAGAAAGAGCTTCTAGTAAAACCATTATTGTGTCCAGTTTCAAACCTCTCCTTAAGGTGCAACTCTCCAATAATACCTGCAAAATTCTCCAACACCCAGACGGCAGGCGTGTTGAAACTACTGTTTGTTCTACCAAACATATTTAGCCTCCCTTGTCTCACTTTGTACCTGTGTTTCTGGACTTCTTCAACTACCGTCTACATTATATGTTAAAAATGTTAAACTTTTGTCTTATTTTTATCGGCTATACATACAGTGCTTGGTATAATGAGGCCCTGACCACTGGCAGAGATCTCCAGATGCTGCTTCCACAAAAATAATACATTAATATTTAAAAATCACTTGGATTATAAAAGGACCTTCTTCGTGAACAGATGGTGAATTCCAAAGATTTTTGTATTTTGCAAACTTCCCTGCTAATAAGAACAAGCTTGAAGAAATGGAAAATGGATACAAATAAATATGCACGTAAATCTATTTCTCAACAGTTTCCATGAAACTTTAAAGAAGCTTTAATGAAAAAGAATAAATTAAACTCTGAGCACACTGTCCTATAGTAGCTTTAAAGTAATATTTTTGTCATAAAGATTTTCAGGCCCTCATTATCAAAACATAAAAATAAAAAAAACTGAATAAAGAGCCAATATTGTATGAAAAACTGAAAATTCAGAGACTAGTCACTGGAATGTTGTAAGAAAGACAACAGAAATATTGGCTGTCAAAAAACACAGGGTAAAAATCAGAGACTGTGGTCAGATAAAAGGCCACATTCTATTCCACTTGGGTGTATAAGTGGACCCTAGGTGCCTTAGCATGCTCCTATTTCATCCTGCCCAAGTCCCTTAAGAAGAGTTAATAAAAAAGTAGGGTGGGTTTTCTTATACTTGATGTTTTCTTGTGAGTAGATACATTAATGGATTTTTAGGGACTTGAACGGGGTGGAATAGAATTATTCCCAAGTGCCTAAATCTACTTAGACGCTCAGTAGGTAGAATACGGTATGGCCTGAAACAGCCATGTCATTTTTCTGTTTTGTTTGGAGAAGAGCACACTTGCATCACGACGCAAGTACCTGCCACTGCCAATATCCTTAATTTTTTTAGATGGGTCCACAGAGTTACTTTGGCTTCAAAGCATAGTATAACTGGATTTTTTTCTGTATTATAATGCATGTCCAGTAATCATAAAAAGCTGCAAAGCTTTTATAATCCCAAAGAGAAAAAACCTACATGTACAAAACAATATATTTCTTCGTTTTCTTTGGCAGAGAGTCTGACATTTAATTTTAGAGTAGCATACATTGTTTTTAAATCTTCTTTTGGGGGGAAGCAACAATTTGTCTTGTGGAGAGAGAGAATTCTTTGCATTCTCTTTTCATTAAAATCGGGAAATGATGGTTTTTTGTTTTTTAAAAAAAAGCTGAATTACATAGAGTCTGTCACTGATAAGTTCCAGTATATATTACAAGCTAGGTAGGCACATACCATTGGATTAGCCTTTCTCCAACCAAGGAGCACCCACAAGGCAGTGGGGGTCTTGAGGCCCTTTTATACTCACCTTATTCTGGAGCTTGCAATCTTGTGGTTGCAACCCCACCACAAGTATCCCCCACCACTTTGCGACTAGGCCCTCCAGTCTGACGCAATTTACAGTCATACCCAGGACTAAGGAATATTTGGGTACACACATTTTGAAAACCATACTCAGTATTTTAGGAACCTCACCTTACACTAGTTTTCAGGAAAATCCATTCAGGAACAGCACCCCTAACAAGAGTAACACTTAAGCTTAAGCTCTGTTAAATTGGGCTGAAGTCAGTAATTATGGAATGGATAGCTAAGAACAAGCTTACATCTGGGAAGTTAGGCTAGTACAAGTCTACTGATATTGGGCATTCTGCAGTGAATTGAGTTCGGAGCTATTTGGAACGAGATGAGATCAGAAGCAAGTCTACAGTATCTGGAATGTTTTTGGAATGGGATATTCCAGGAAAATGGGTAATTTCCTCCTCCCCTCTCCAAAAAAACAACCCATCACATTGAATTGTAAAAATAAAGTGTTTTACAGATTGTCTTTTTTTTTGCACAACATCTGCTTCCTGCAAGAATCCTGATTCACTGACCAACTTGATTGGAAATGATTTAATTCTGGGGTTTTTTTTCTATTTTAAAAGTGACCACATCAAGACAGCAAACTCACAAATGTTCTTCTTTGTACACACACATGAAAAACGTTAAAGATGCAGAAGAGGACAAATATTGCTGAAAACAGAATAATATAGATAGCACATTATATGCAAAATTCCTCACCATTAGATTACATAGATTATATGTGAAGGTCCTCACCATTTAATCCCCTAAACATAATTTAATTCCAAAGGATGAAAAAGTTCCTCTGTATCCACATAAATCCTGAACCACATGAGAGTAAAGGTTGTAGAGTCTTTATTCCTTAAATAGGGCTAATTTACTGTTATTCTTGACAAGGGTTTGATTAGTGAAGTCCAGTACAAGGTAGCAGTATCAGGGAAACTCCATATTTTAATCAGATTTTCCAGTTGGGTTGGAAAGGTTGAAGGGTGGTGCAATAATTTACTAAAGGTCACATCTAACACTCTAGATATTAACACCAGATCCCCTCAGCATGATAGCTGAACTGAAGCAATGATTCAACCCAGATGGTAATCCTGATTTCTTTTGGATTTCAGTTATTTGCCCGGTAGACCATACTGCAAATGCCAATTGGCTCAATGCATTATTTGGGTATTTCTACAAAATTCTATATTATCCTAAATTCAGCCACAATACAAATTGGATTTTTGAACTAGACATTGGCTACTGACTCCTTCTGGGTGCACTCCATGTTATGCCTGATCCATCTCTGCAGAGCACAATAGAATTTAGGGACTGTTATCATAGATAATTACATTGTTTGTGCAGTTTACTACCTGCTATCTGAAAAGAAAAATACAGGAGGGTAGTTTCAGATAAAACGCAGAAGGATGGAAGCTGAAATAGGAAAACACAAAAGGGTCCATATAGGGCTTTACGGCTACCCTATTTCCACGTCAAAAAAAGAGGACACCAGTTGTGCATGAGTGTGTGTGGGGGGGAGGGGGCAGAGATTTGCCAGTGCCCTGCCCCTGCCTATTCAGTTGCCCCTCCCCGCCAAGCCATAGCCCCCTCCCCCTGCCCCTGCCCTGCTGCTGCCTCTCACTCTCGACCCACTGACTTCAGCCCTGCTACTGCTCCTGACTCCCAAACTGCAGTACCATGCCCCCCTGGGCCATTACAGTGCCCATCACTTCCGATCCAATGCCCCCTAACACTGCCAGTGCCCCTCACTCCCAACTCAGAGTTGCTCGCTCCTCCTGATGCCCCTCACTCCTGATCTGCAGCCCCCTGACCCCCTGGCCGTCCCTGTCCTGACCAGGTCAGAGTACAGTGGCTCCGATTCATGCAGGCAGCAATGCAGTGTGTCCATCCCCAGCACAGGCTGGAGGGAAGAGGATGGGGGGCTTGTGGCACCCCCTGCACTGGGATGGGGCTGCTGCACCACACCAGGCAGCCTGGCCATGGTCTCCCTCCCTGCTTCTTCCCCCACCCTCCGGCAGTGTCTTCTGGCCGCTACGCTCCTGCGAGCAAAATAAAATCCTGGACATCTGGTCAGCTTTGAAAAACCCACCTGGATGGAGATCAGAGGGTTCAAAAAGAGGATATGTCCAGGAAAACCCAGATGTATAGTAACCCTAGCTAATTTAAACATTTATTCATTGCCACTGCTATAATATATATATATATATATATATATATATATATATATAGACAGAGAGAGAGAGAGAGAATACAAAGCCCAGAGTGAGATGTCAGATCTTTTACAAAGTATGACTAAGGTACAGCACTAAAAAAAGAGCAAAACAGCACACCATGGAAAAAAGGTTATTTCACAAATAAATTAAATGGAGTCATTGCTCTTCACACTTCAGATGCCTTGTGGGCATCTTTATTCTAAGCTTGTCTGTTGCCCATCTACAGCTGAGAAGAGTCCACAAACGAAGGAAAGCAAATAGTCAACACATTTACTGTATCTCTTTAGATTGAACAGCTCTCATCCTGGGCCTAAAGTGTTTGGCAAGGGTGAAAAAGACAACAGGGTAAAACTTAACTCTTGTCTTTCACTGATTGTCTTTGACTGATTTGGACTAACTTGCTACAGGAAAAGAACAGAGATTTTTTTTATTGTAAGGCAAGTCTTTAACCAGCTCCTAAGGATCCCCACAGTAGGAAAACCTCACAAGGTATATAGGTAGTATACAGTGATATTTTAATCATTACATTACCCTTGTGCAGCACCCCCAAGGGTTTGGAGGTGTACACCTTATAAGCAACATTATTTATATTTAATTTTCTAATTTGATTATTTTTAAAACATCACAAGTATTCTCCCTAGGGCCTTAACCCATTTAAATAAATTGAAAAATTCCAATTGAATTTACCAGGAACAGTATCAAACAGTGAATGAACACAATCACACACATAGGGAAATATTACCTCTGAAAGGCCACTGTGAATCAATTATAAGCCATGTAAATTAGGTCCATAAAGGTACTTGAGTGATATCACCTCTGAAAAACCACTGTGAATCAATTATAAGCCATGTAAGTTAGGTCCATAAAAGCACTTAGGTGTCATAACACTGTAAGCTGTAGCACCTAGGGGTACATGCAGATGTTTGCCACACTCGATCTACTTTAAGTCAGTGATTGTAGATCGGGAGAGGTTGTACACACATTTTCCGGTGCCAGAAGCCATGCCAGGAACCCAATTTAAGTAACTCTGGGTGAGGAGAGGGGCAGACATGATCAGGTTTTAAAAGGTACAGGGTGGCATGGGGGATGTTGGCAGGATCCAGGGGCCTAGTGGGTCTGCAGAAGAGGTTGCCAGGTCCACGGGAGGTTGACTCTGCAGGCGTGGGGATGTTCAGGGAGCTAAAAATAGTCCAGTCAGGGTTAGAGAGGGGTGTAGGAAGAGCGGAGCTCTGGAGCTGGGGCAAGTGGCTGGGCTTTTCCAGTCCCAGAGTTGCCTGCATATGCTTGGAGCACATTCAGTAGACTGGGCTAACCTGTACCCAATCTAACTTAGGTCACCACCTCAGATGAACTAATTATGATCAAGCCATTGGGTTTTTTTGCCCAATTTAACCTCCCTGTATATCTGCACAGATTCACGCTTCGATTGACCTAACCCTAGTCAGGCTGTTTTAAATGTAATGTCTGCATGTACCCTATGTGACCTGCCACATTATAGTGGAATCCAGAATCCCAAGTTAAGTATTAGTGTCTCTAAGGGTTTGAGGAGCATTAGATGCCTCAGGATGGCATGAAGAATAAGTACACTAAGTAAGGAGCCATCAAGAGAGTCGCACTAAGCAGGGAGATGCCTAGACCCTATCTAGGTCAAGTCCATATACACAGCAGCATCACAAGGCTCTTTCCTACTCCTGGGATTCACAGTCCAAAGCCTCCGCTTGAAGACAGATGCCAAAGCTTTTTCTTTCACATACTGAGCAAAGGTCAGTCTTTCCATTTATGACAGGAGGAACTGATGATGCCCTCCCTTTATACAATAACTAAGAGTGCAAACAAGTATTCACTGCATCCAGTCTAGGTGTAAGGGGAGGTTGGCAGGTTCGGGCTGGGACAGGAGGGTGGGAGCAGAGCACAGCCTGTACAATCAGGCATTCAGACTGACCTAACCCTAGTTAGGCTGATCTACATATAATGCTCATACATCTCCTAAGCCATTAAAGCACACACCAGGAGTTGGGAGAACCTGGATGAATTCCATTTCTCTTCATGGGACACATCTTCAGTCTCAGGAAAATAACTTAGCTGCCATTCTGGAGCAAATGATGACATGGCTTGGACCCTTCAGGCCTCCTGCTGAAGCTCTTCTGCTTTTCATGCAATAGCTGGGCTAGACAGAGAGCACCAAGGGAAGCATCTTTAGCTAAGTGATGGGGCCACTTACCTAGGATGGGAGAGTCTTGTTTGGGTTCCAGGCCTTGCTCCAAGGGCTGTTTAAGTTTTTCTCTAATGATGCAATGAATAAGAAACCTCTGAAGCAGGGACTGTAATGCAAGCCTCCTCTCTCCCAGGTGAGTGATCTGACAGCTATATTACTGGTCTTTCTTGGTTTCTCTCTCTCTCAGCCAATTCATTTGGAATCCTTTTCTGCACAATGGAGTATCCTGCAAATCCTACCACTGTGTGCAAGTCAGTGGGTAGCACACCTTTTAGGGCAGTGGGGGATACAGGCTTGAATCCTCTCTGGTAAGGGAAGGAACTGCATCGGAGTCTCCCACATGATGGGTGATTGTACTAACCACTGAGCTACTGTGTAGCAAAATGGGAATCCTGTTGCTGGTTCCTCCTCTGATTGTCTTCAGCTGGCCATCACCACTATGCAGCCTGATTTCTCAGAAGCACCCTTATAATATGTAGCAATCAGTGCCTGGCAAGAAAAGAATACCTAGTTTCTGGGCTACCATAATGTTTAGAGAGGATACAGGAGCCAGGCTGCTCTGCCCTGTCAAGACAGATGGGACAAGGCCTCCTAGGACTTGGGTACCAATGTTCTGATTAAACGTCTTCTCAGGAATGTAGAATTACAGAATCACAGAAAAGTAGGGCTGGGAGGGACCTCTGGAGGTCTAGTCCAAATTTCTTCCTGAGGCAGTATCATCCCTATCCAAACCATCTCACACAAACCCTGTCTAACCTATTACAAAAACTACCCCAACAACCCTGTTGCACAACCTCCAAGCACAGCACCTTAACTTGCCACAGGTAAAGTAGGGGGACAATGGCAGTCAGCATAGCCCTTTTCTGGATAGGATTCATAATCCTAATCACTTCCTCATCTTCAGCTGAGCAAACTAACAGACCAAGTTAAAGGCATGCATCATATTTTACACATGTAATAACACAAGGTAGAAAATGAAGCTCTGTTTTGTGCTCATTGATTAACTGAAGGTTCTGATATAATCCATGCCTCTCTTCACCTTGGCCAGATTGGTAATTAAGAGTAAGAGGGGGATACAATGTATTATTACAACTTAAGATCGAGTTTGCCTATGCAATCAATCTAAAGGCAGAGCTTTACAAATGAGCAGTCTGAGAGCTGCTCTGTAAGTAGACAAGGAAGCATTGTCTGGTACGTGGTTTGACAAGTGTTTTGATCTCTATTGTTCTTGGAAAACTTTTCATAGTTCAAATAAAAGTGAAGCTTTTTTTAAGGAAATCTAGGTTGCTGCTTTGTGATTCTTCAATACACAAAAAGCAATTACATCACACGCTGTGGAATGCTTCCTCTTTGGACACAGCAAATGCCATTTTCAATATTTGTAAGAAACACGAACTTGAATAACTAAACGTGGGCACCAACTATGCAAGTACCCAAAGCAATATACAGCTTGTTTTCAGTTTGAGAAAACTAGCAACCCCCTGCCTCTGACCACCACAGGTCGACCATTAAAATGATGGATGCATTTGAGCAATATAGTTAGCTTGACCATACTCATTACTATAGTATCTGTCTTTCTAGAAAAGGAGAATACTGGTCTCAATTGCTGCAACTCCAGAGTTCAATTGCTTCACGCTTCCACTAAGTCTAAGAATGCCCCTGCCATCTTTGCCTTCCCTTCTTTGCAGTTTCAAAATAATAATAATAACATTTAAAGAGGAACTAGTCCCACAAATGCTAAGAAAATGCCAGCAGATACCTAGTTTTGCCTATCTGTATGGCCTGCATCGTTGTAGTCTGATTAAACAAGCGATGGATCCACTCCTGTGTCTTCCCAACTTCTGGGCAAGAGCAGGTAATGCAAACATCTAGCCACCTTTGACTTCCAAGCCCGAATGGCCAAGTACCCATTTACACTGGATCATTTGGAGAAATTCAGCAGCCCAGAACAGAGCTCAATGTTATGCCCCTGGAGCCATAGGAAGATGCCTTAACCCCTCCAGCCCCCACACCTCGAGTGCATTCATCTGGATCACACCTACAGCTTGCCAGGGAGGACAGGTGTTCTTCTTCGACTCTGGACCTAGTGTGACGATCTCCCTAAATATCTAGCTCACCCTGAGTAACGATCAAAGACAAGAGGACTAGGCATGGACGTCATTTCCACCAAAGCAGGGTCCGAAGGTGAATGTACAGGCAGTCCTCGACTTACAACGTTTCACACTTACAACCTTTATAAATTGACACCCTATTTCAACTCTATGACATCAGTTTTGACTTTATAACGCTTGATCTAACGCGACGCCAGGCCAGAGAAAAAGTTCTCTGTGTCACCCATCTCCCCGGAAAACGTCTGTCCAAACTCCCTTGGACACTTTCTTTAAGAAAGCAGACAGGACTCCAGGAAAACCTGCAGCCAGGCTCCTGCGAAGGCTCCAGCCCAGAGCCCTTCAAAAAGTCCAGCAAAGTCACCTCAAAGAAGTCCTTCCCAATCAATATGCTTGCTATTTACGATGTAAATACATTCATGTAGCTATATCCTTCACCTATAATTGATCGAGTACACAATTCTGGGGTGTTTTTAGTGAAAAGAGGGTATCGGACCTTCATTCAGGAGCCAATCCCCCACTTACAGCACTGTTTCTTGTGAGAAAATTGGTTCTGCGTCGCACCGTTTCGACTTCGGACGCGGTTGTCAGGAACCGGCTGCGTCGCAAGCCCGAGGCCTGCCCCTGCCCAGAGTCCCGCGTGCGAGGGGAGCGGGAGCAGAGGGACACCCGCCGCCCGGCAGGGAGGCGGCACCAGGGCTGCCCCCGCACCCCTCCGAGGTGCCTCAACGCCTGCCCCGTGCGCAGCAGCTCAGCCCCGCGTCCAGCACGGGCGCCCGAAGCGGCGCGGCCGGGGGCGGGGGGGGGGGTTTCCCAGCACAAATGCTCTCCCTCAGCCACCCTCAGCTCAGCGTGCCCCTTCTCCAGGCGCGGGCGGCACCCCTCGGTCTCTCCCTCTAGGGAAAAAGAGGCAGCAAGAGCCACGTTTCTCCCGCGGGGAGCGGCGGAGGCAGCCGCCCCGGGGAGGAGGCACGTGCCAGCGGGAGCCAGGTGCCCGCGGCTCGACGGCCGCCCCCGGCTCCCGGGCGCGGGGGCGGGGCGGGAGAGGCCGGGTACCTGCCGGGCTGGACGCGTCCTCGGGCGCTGCTGCCGGGAGCCGTCCCGTCCTCGCGGGGCTCAAGCGGCGGCCGCGGGGTCCGCGCTCTCCGCCGGGGCTGGCCGGACTGGCAGAGCTCGCGCCGGCTCCCCCGCCGCTGCCATCCCCGCCCGCCCTCACAGGCGCACCCTCCGGCGGGCGCCTGGCGCTGCCCCGCCCCCGGCTCGCTCCGCTGCGCTCGCACCTACCCCAGAGCCGCCTGCCGCGCGCACGCACTCGCCCACACCCGCGGGCCGGGCGGCCGCAGCTGCTGCGGGGTGTATTGCACGCACGCACACGCTCGTATCCCCCCAGCACTGCCGGCCGCCAGGACGCTGGGCTTTACACCCAGCTCCGGCGGCGCTGCTGGGGTCCCAGGGGGAATCAGAGGGTTTATAAACACCCCA
The DNA here is from genome assembly GCF_052110815.1 of Crocodylus siamensis. NCBI lineage: Eukaryota > Metazoa > Chordata > Crocodylia > Crocodylidae > Crocodylus > Crocodylus siamensis. Next base: position 15,719,406 of record NC_143398.1, on the reverse strand, counting down.
TAGATTCACTAAGGGACTGCCCCCAGGACCAGGTTCACCCTGGGTCCTAAGGTGAATCGCAGGGCTATAGGGACCGCACAGAGTCACACCCACTCCGGGTCCTGGAGGGAACGAGTCATGGAGCTATAGGCACGGCGCAGATCCATTTAGAGGTGGTACCCCCTAGACCAGACCCGCCCTGGGTCCCAGGGTGAATCACAGAGCTGTAGGTACCACAGAGATGCACTAAAAAAGTGCTGCCCACCCTGGGTCCCAGAGTGAATCACAGAGCTGTAGGTACCACAGAGATGCACTAAAAAAGTGCTGCCCACCCTGGGTCCCAGAGTGAATCACAGAGCTGTAGGTACCACAGCGATGCACTAAAAAAGTGCTGCCCACCCTGGGTCCCAGGGTGAATCACAGAGCTGTAGGTACCACACAGATATGCTAAAAAAGTGCTGCCCACCCTGGGTCCCAGAGTGAATCACAGAGCTGTAGGTACCACACAGATGCACTAAAAAAGTGCTGCCCACCAGACCAGACCCACCCTGGGTCCCAAAGTGAATCACAGAGCTGTAGGTACCACACAGATATGCTAAAAAAGTGCTGCCCACCCTGGGTCCCAGGGTGAATCACAGAGCTGTAGGTACCACACAGATGCACTAAAAAAGTGCTGCCCACCCTGGGTCCCAGAGTGAATCACAGAGCTATAGGCACCACGCAGATTCATGCTCAGTCTGGGTCCAAGGATGAGTCATGGAGCTATAGGTGCTACACAGGTTCACTTTGAGGTGCTACCCACAGGACTGTGCCCACCCTGGGTGGGTGCAAGACCGGGTCACAGCACAGCAGGCAGCCCCCGGGTCAGGAAGGGGCACCGCAGACCCCTGGCTCATCACTGGCAGGATTCCCCCTTCAGAGGGAAAGGGCAGGAGATAAAAGATGCCCACGAGCAAAGGAAAGAGCCCATAATTTGAGCAGGGTGACCTTCACAAGCAGCTCGTCTGAACTAAGTAGTGGCCAGCATGGGTAGATCTGCCTTCTCATTTAGTTATTTTCTCCTTTGTCCGTCTCCAACCTTTTCATTCGGCAGACCACTTCCTAAGAAAGAATGCCTCACTTGGGAGCCACCCACTCCCACACCAAACCAACACCCTTCCCAGGCTTCCTTCTCAACATCTTTTATTCTGTGGCTGGCCAAGGAAGAGCCTTGCTGACCACAGCCTGAAAGATACTGCACAAACTGCATGGATGATATCAAACTTTCCAGACAAGACACCCGAGCATTCTTCCAAAAATGGCCTTGATTCCTCCTAGAAGGAGTGCAAGTTGAAAGTTTGCAGTTGGGTTATGGACCAGACCACCACTAGACTTCCACTAAAAAACCAACAAAGATCAGTCAAAGAATGGGATATATTAGGATTTCCACTTCAGGGAAGTTTTAAACTTCTCGACATTTGGGGTGAGAGATCACTTCAGTTATTAGGGTTGCCTCAGGAAACAGGAACTCGGAGTTGTCTTCTTATCACCTGTCAACAAATCTAGGGCGAGTTTTATACTAACTCTGTCACCACAGGATATGATGGTTATGAAGGTTCGGAGGCAGAGACCATATTTTTACCATGTTGCTTAAACCCTGAGCCATGAGTGTGGATTGTAGGCATTCCCTCTATATGGGGAAATTTTATATATATGTGTGTGTGTGTGTGTGTGTGTGTATTTATGTGTATATATATGTGTATATATATTATATATATGCATATATATACATACACACATATTATATATATATAATATATATAGTTCTCATATATATATATATTTCTCATATATATATATATATATATATATATATATGAAGGTTATTCACTGAACAATAGAACCTTGGAAGTGGCCGGCAGCCTTGACTTGTACTGTCTTGCAAACTTCAGAAATGGTTTTTCAACCTTATTTCCTCAACAGTTCACACAGAAAAGACAAATTTCAGCATCATAGAAAAATGTCTATGTTGCTCAACATGGTTTTAACATGGTTCATTATTGTTTGCTTGTTAGAACACAGTTGTGATTAATATGCTGGAAGCTAGAAGTCTGTTTGAATTTTAAATGTATAGAAAATTATTCTTCCCTTTGATAGCCAGGTTCAGAATAAATGTCAGGTAGATTACAGGTAACGGCACTTTTCCAACAGATGAAGTTCAGTAAAGAAATACTGATCTTCTAGGACTGGCAAAGACATAATTCCCATTGATTTTTACAGGTGCTTTCTGTCCACTAGAAAATGCCTAATCCTGAGCAGGCTAAGCACTTTGAAAAAGTTTTGTACATGCATCACATAGATTGTCTTAAATGCTGGTGCATTAAAAGATGCACTTAGCATTTTTTGAGATCTGCTTAAATACTGGAAATATTTCAGGCCATGTCAAATAACAAGGAAGCTTAAAGGCCTGCTTTTTAATTTCTTATCAAAATCCACAATCTCTATGTAATATAAGGGAAAAAAACATTTGGGAGTGGTTTTTTTATGGGTTTTTTTTCCTGAGTGGCCACATTTTCTCTTTAGAATACGGCTATTTACTGTAAACGTAACACAATCAACAAGTAAAGTTTAATCTTTCCAAAATATGCTAAGCAAATCATACAGTTATTAATCAATGCATATACTGAAACTGTTGAAAACAAGAAAAAGATGCCCTCTTGTGGCAATTTGACTATGATATTTAAAAGTGGGGGAAATAGTTCATAAAATCTCAGGAAGTAGAGTAAGCATTCCTTTTTATTCCATGTGTATTAAGAATGGCTATAAATGCACTGATAAGGTTCTACAAAGGTGATCCCATAGGAGCAGAATGAAAAGATATATTCATTGTCCACATAGAGCATCTTTTTAAAAGTTCAGATAGTAGAAAAGAAGTCTTCTTAAGCATAATAATATCAATCATAGCTGTTCCCACAATTCTAGGGGGAGGCATGAGTGCTCCATCAATGAAGGGTGATTTCTCCAAATGCCCTGCAAATGGTTGAAAATTTCATAGGAAAGTTAGCTTCATATTTCTTAATGTTATTCATTGGGTATTTAGTTTCCCCTGCAATTTGAAGATTGGTGAACTCAATATCATACAAATGTGAGAAAAATATGCATTTATTGCCTTGTCTCTGACAGTTTATTTGAGATTCCTTGGGCCAAATTCTATGCTTACAATGGCCAGTGCAACCCGCCAAACTTCACAGTAGTAAGATGCATTACAAAAAAGAGGTTAGACTTGTATGACTTGTATTATTCACTTTTTCTTCTCTTCCCGAACAATGGTTAACACACAAAGAGGCAGGAGTTAAAATGGTGCAACATGTCTTTAAAAGTAACTAAAGAAACCTAAGAGCTAAGCCATTTTTTGGGTGCTTGTAACAAGGCATCTGAAACATAATTATTGTCCAGCTACTTAGTATCAACTGAGTGATCTAATTGGCAAACAAAATTATTTTCATCATACCAGAACTATCATAGCAGAAACAGAGCCTCTTAAAGGTTACAGTGGAAATATGCCACAATATCATAAGCATTTGTCTTTGTTCAGGGACTATTATTTCTATGTAATATCTTAGATGTACATGGCATTGTGTAATGCTTCACATGATCCAGACTATTCTCTTCCCGGAATATTTTACAACCAAAGTTTTGGCAGTCACAGGTTTGATACTCACTTAAGTTGATTTTGATTTAGTACATTGGGCCCTGGATGAGCTCCTAAAGGAACTATAACAAAGTGTTGCACCGCCAGTTTAAGTTTTAAAGATGGCTGTGAAAGCGGTAGAGTAGTGCTAACAGTGTCTGTCACCTTGCAATCCATGCAGAGTAAAGCCTTTAGTTCTGAGAATGACAATTCACCCTGCCCTTGCTCCAGTGTGGGTGAACAACTGAGAAGAAATGCAAAACTCTGATCAGAGATGATACCTTTTATTAGGCCAACTAAGACATTGCAACAACAAAAGCAAGCTTTTGGGCACATGCACCCTTTCTCAGGCTCAGGGAAAATTAAAGCTGGTAAAAAGTCCCCATAGGTAGAAAATAAACTTGTTTTTTTTACACAGAGGTGAACAACTGAGGCATCCATTTCCTGCTACAGCTTCTCCCTTTGCACCAGCTCAGCTTCTTAGACTCTGCCGGGTCCATCCCATGTATCCAGGATGGGAAGCAGCAGCTCAGAAAATTGTTGTTTTACCTCCATTCTGGTTTCCCTGCAACTAAGGCACTTGCAAGGGAGAGCTGCTTACTTCCTTGAACGGCTTCACAGCCAAGTTCATGAATTGGCCTTTCATACTACAGCTGTCTATCAGACGAGCTTGATATAATTATTTTTTTTATCAGTACAAATACCTTATTTTTTCTGTGCATTCTATGTGCAAAGATAAGTGCGACTGACTGAAATCTTTCCCCCCTTGCTCTTTCTTCAGGCTAGAACAGTGGTTTTCAATCTGTGGTCCACAGACCTCTAGAGGTCTGCAGACTGTGTCAAAGGGGTTCACGAAAGATGATTTTGATCAATCAAAAGCATGTGAATACCCACACTTACGAGTCAAAGGGTCTTCACTTCCATTCAAAATTCCTGAGGGGGTTTGTACCAATGTTCAAAATGTTTTTGGGGGTCCACAAATGGTAAAAGGTTGAAAACCACTGTGGTAGAGTATCGGGGAAACACACAGACAGAGGCTATAGAGAAGTAGTTAGCCATGTTAAGTCTGAAGTCAGGCAGAAGGAAAGGCAGGGTGACACTTCAGACACAAACTGGTTCAGAGAGGTATAAGCTTTCATGAGGATCTGGTGAAGTAGGCTGTCATCCATGACAGCTTATGCCTCCCTGAACCTGTTATTCTCTAGGGTGCCACCTTGCCCTGCCTTCTGACAAAGGATGCAGACACATTATAAATGTGTTTCACTTAGGGAAGTCCCTTCCTTTTTGCATTTCTCAACACTGTATTGCAATGTTTATTTGGTGCAAAGTATGATTAAGGAGGAGCAGCCAAGGTGGGAGATATGAATCCTTTGGTCATAGTGGATTATAAGAGAGTTTCACAGTAAATTGCTAGTTGTGGTACAAGAAAATATCTTAATGAATGTTAGCATCTATAAAGCTGTATCTTTGCATTAGCTGATTAACAATATATTGCCCTGTGATGTTAGCCCATTGTGCTAGGTGCTGTAAAGATGTAAAGGATAACGGTGATCTGGGACATTTTGAGTTTACATCTTATTGAAGGAATCGGGTACAAGAGGTATGGGAAGAACACAATGATGAGGGCTGGGGAGGTAAAGTCAAGGGTGACACTAAATAAGAACATAAGTCCGTACAAATCGGGAAGGCAGAAACATGTCAGTGGTAAGCCACTGCATGCTGAAAAAGTCATCATTTCTTGGTCATGATGGATCTGATGCTGAAGTAGTAACTACATTCAAAGTCACTATAGTCAATTATAATTCAAATTGGCAGCATGTTAATTCGGATCCAAATCAATTATTCCACAGTGAAAGTTTGGCTGTGTTGTATGCAGATTCCTGCCTTTACTGGGAAACACTCCTGAAAAGGGATCAGATCTGTGCCATAAACACTGAGGACTTCCACTGATTTCCACTGATTGGGTGGAAACGGGCCAAAACCTGCCTTAGAAATTTAACCATAACAGTGGAAGTGTACACTTTAATACATCAAGACCTTACACGCGAGAACCAGGACTGGAAGATATATTCTACTCTTAATTGAATGAAGATAACTCCTATTGACTTCAGTGGGAACTATATTCATGTTGAAGTCCCCCCTAGTGTTACATATAAAAACAAATGCTATAACAAGAACTGATTTCACTTTTTTTTTAAATCTCCAGACACAGGATCTCAGGTTCTGTTTATCTTTAGTATGAACAAGCCTTTTGTGTACTCCTGAATGTCACTTTTAATATGCAAAATGTACTTGTGGTTAATTGAAGAAAACACACCCAAGAAATGGTCCTTTATTAGATAGAAAAGGTCTTTGTGGCTTGAAAAGATAGTTTTGTCCAAAGTGCCCCCTATTTATTATTTATTTTTGGATATTTTTGTTTCCCACCCAATTTAGAGTAAAAATTACTCTGACTGATCACTTTTCAAGCAAAACATCTGTTAAATGAAACCACATGTTTAGTGATTTACACAGTAGATTATGTGGACTCATAGTCCTGGCTATAAGGTTATCCTTAATAAAGCCCAATTTTGAGTGTATTACAAGGTTTTTGTCCTATTTCACAAATGTTATATTTGTTATAACTTCATTTACAATGACTTATTGTTTACAGTTGTTTGAGACAGTTTTCTTAAGGCCAAGGCAAGCCAAAACCTGTGGGCTATTTGCAGGAGGAGTCAGAAAAGACGAGAAATAGGTTGCTTTGTAATTTGATTTTTTAAAACAAATTTCCCATTATTCCACTGGGTTGCTTCTCTTTATTATTGTGTTCAAATGCACTTCATGCTGTGTTTGCCTAAAGGCTAGGTTTTCTTGCAGCACACAGATGCTGAAAATGAAATGGAGACTGAAGGACATGCTTACTTTTGGAGAAAGTAAAGGAGGGGACATTGCAGTGATGCATCAGGTTCAAAGAAACTGTCAGGGTATTTTTTTTCTAATGTTGTTAAACTAAGTCCCATGGAGACTGTGCGGTGGAAGCTTCCTCTGCAGGAACAAAGACCCCACAGGCCAAAGGGCCCAGCGAGGAGTCTATGCCCCACACAACGAAACCTAAACTAAGGGATCCCAGCAGAGCTTCCACGGCAAAATCTACTGTGAGCAACATTTCTAATTGGCAGCTTATTACATGGGCAGAGCTTGGAAGAACACCAGTATTACTTTCCCTGCAATCTGCTCCCTGACAGCTTGCAGAAGAATGGGGGCTTTGCTCTCCCCCACATTGTCCTTCAGCTCTCCCTGTGTCAGATGTCTTCTTGGCTACAGCCTTTGAAAGTGGAATGAAATCATCCTTGACATACATATATAGTTGGATGCCACTTGCTTTTATTTGGCAAGGGTCCTCTCCTGGACCAAGATCAGGACCAGGGGCTATGGACAAACATTTATGCTTAATTTTGCATACATAGAGTAATCCAGCTGAAGTCAAATGAAGTACATGCATAAGTGGTTGCAAGTCTGTAGAGGGCTTTGGTAAGAAAGGTTTTATTCAGCTCTAGGTTATTACCTAGAAATGGTATGGTCCCATTTTGATTGTCATTCTGTTTGTTATTGATAAAAGTTACCTTCATATTTCAAATAGATTTCATAGATTTCATAGACATCAGGGCTGGAAGGGACCTCGGAAGATCATCGAGTCCAGCCCCCCACCCAAAGGGCAGGAAGTCAGCTGGGGTCATAGGATCCCAGCAAGATAAGCATCCAATTTGCTCTTGAAGGTGTTCAGAGTAGGTGCTTGAACCACCTCTGATGGCAAATGCATATATGCTCCTGCTCCACTCAAGCTAAATAAATATATTTCTAATTAGTTTTGTTTATTGCTCTTTTCAGTGCAAAAAGCTTGCTCCGTTTTATACTAGAGTTAATTCAGTTCACATCAGCAATATTTCTAGATGTGGCTATGTCTGGCTGCCTTTCAGTCTTTTGGGCTATGGTTAAAAAAAAAAAAAGCCTAACAAATTAATAAGTTCAACATCATTGAAACCATGTGCATGTATGAAAAAATGTTGATACATTCAGTGGCTGTATCAGCTGTGATGACAGTAACCTGGACTCAAATACAGACAATCCAGTATGTTGCTGTAAATAAAGATAAAAAATCTCCCTCTATGTAGAGATGCAACATTGTGGTTGGGGTAAGAACCCTCTCATCGGATCAGATACCAAATATGAAGTGAAATGTAAGATTCGCTTAGTTCTTAGATTCCCTTTTTGGGTCTCATCTTACTGAATGGTCAAAGTCCCATTAGTTTCACTGTATTATAGCAACAGAACTGGGACCTTAGAGAGGGAACGAGTGCGTAGTTTTAAAGGCAGCGTTACAGTGATGGTGTGGCGGTGATGATCCAGGAATTATTCAAGATAAAATCATTTCTAAGGGTGATATATTTATTAGACGAACTGCATAGCTGGGATAGGGTTAGACAAGCTTTCAAATGCAAGTCATTCTTCTCTAGGTCTGAGGAGCAAAAATTAGCATGAAATAGGGAAAAAAAATACTGAAAGAGGAGGGAGGAAAATTTCCAGGCAGAGGAAAAGAAGCCTGGAAGGCTTGACTCCTGGGAGATCAAGACCTATCAGAATTGAGGAGGGTCATTATCACCTTTCATACATGGGAAGAATTTAGAAATCAGGTACATTATAATGTTCCATAAAACCAATAACAGTGGTTTTTATTATCCAGCACCTAATGATTTTTTGTTCCCAAGTTCGCCTTTTAAAAGTATCAGGTAGACTTCCCTTGAGTACAAAGACAGTGAGGTCAGAGAGGTAGTCGTTGTTCTGTGAGAAATGTGCTCCAGCCTTTCCTCTATGTGGAAAGGTGCAATCTATTATTGCATGTAGGCATTAGGTGCCTATATAGAAAGAAATTAGTAATTCAGTTATTGAAAGAAAAATATAGATCTATTACTTCTCAATGTTTTTAAAAATATTTTTCTGTATTTTGTCCAGCTGAAGGGGGGGAAAAAAACCCAACAAAAAGCCCCTGAACATGTCAGTTTTACTTCTCATATTTGGTCCTTAATTGGATTTCCAATATAGAAAAACCTGAAAGTGAAACCAAGTAAGCACTACTTTTACCAAAATCAATGTTTCAGTCCTTTTCTTATGTTATAATGTTCATGTTAGTACTGACATCCAAAATGCTGAATGGTTACACTTTTAAGTTAGTCAAATAAGAAATACACTGATACAGAGATAATCTATACATTGATAAAATTGAAAATTTATAAATTTAAAGGCTAAAAAAGAAAATTATAATAATCGGATCTCTTGAATAACACAGGCTAAAAAAGTTCAGGCCCATAACTTCTGGTTGAGCTAGAACAAATATTTTAAACACTAATCACTCCCATCAAGACTGGATTAAGTGTCAGAAATGTGGCCAATCCCTAGGAAATTGGTCTAGTGATTAATTCCCATAATTCTGATTAAGAACAATTATTTTACCATATGATACTATTTTTCAGGTGATAGAGTTATTCAGCTGTGTGCTTAGTTGCTGTCTGTAGTGTTATTCATCTCCATTTTGGTAAAACAGAAAAGCTAAAACAATTTACTCAAGCATCAAGTCTGTTCCCAATTCTAAAGACAGACAGACACAGTGGGTATATCTACACAAGACATTTACTGCACGGTAGACTAATTAACTGCACAATAAGAATTGCACACCTATATGTGTGCCCCTATTAGGCTGGAGTAAACTAATGTACTCCAAAGCAGGGTAGTTTTTGTAACAGGGCCCATGTAGATGCTGCTCCGGCTGGCTGAGGAATGATGGTGCTTCAGAGCAAGGGATGCCTGTTGGCTACCCCTGTACTAGAGCTCCAACCAGTCCCTCCACAGCACATTGTGCTGGGTAGAGCAGCCCTAGGCTGGTATCCCAATCCCCTGGGCCTTCTGCCAGCCAAGGCAGCTCTGACCTGGGTCAACGTGCTGCGCTCCTGGGAGCACATTCATGGACTCATAGAAAATTGTGGTTGGAAGGGACTTCAGGAGGTCACATCTAGTCCAACCCCCTGCTCAAAGCAGGACCAGCCCCAACTAGATCATCCCAGCCAAAGTTTTGTCTAGCCAGGTCTTAAAAACTTCCAAGGATGCAGATTCCCCCACCTCTCTGGGTAACCTGTTCCAGTGCTTTACTACCCTTCCTGATGGGAAAAATCTTCCTAGTATCTAACGTAAACTTTCCTTGTTGCAACTTGAGACCGTTTCTCCTTGTTCTGTCATCTGCTAGCACTGAGATCAGTCCAGCTCCATCCTCAACAGGTAGTTGAAGGCTGCTAATAAATCCCCCGTCAGTCTTCTCTTCTCTAGACTAAATAAGCCCAGTTCCCTTAGCCTCTCCTCACAAGTCATGTTCCCCAGCCCCATCACCATTTTTGTTGCCCTCTGCTAGACTCTGTCCAATTTGTCCACATCCTTTTGTGGAGTGGGGGCCCAAAACTGATCACAGTACTCCAGATGTGGCCTCACCAGTGCTGAATAGAGGGGAGAATCCACTTTCCTTGACTTGCTGGCAACACACCTACCGATGCAGCCCAGTATGCTGTTAGCCTTTCAGGAAACAAGGGCACACTGTTGGCTTATTCAGCTTATTGTCCACTGTAACCCCCAGGTCCTTGTCTGCAGAGCTGCTGCCCAGCCAGTCAGCCCTCAGCCTGTACTGGTGCATGGGATTGTTGTGTCTCAAGTGCAGGACTTTGCACTTGTCCTTGTTGAACCTCATGAGATTCCTTTGGCCCAATCCTCCAATATGTCTCGGTCACTCTGAATCCTAGCCCTACCCTCCAGAGTATCTACTACTCCCCCCAGCATGGTATGGTCTGCAACCTTGCTGAGGGTGCACTCTATACCATCTTCCAGGTTGGTGAAGACATTGAACAAAATTGGCTCTAGGACCAAGCCCTGGGGCATACCCCTTGCTACCTGCTGCCAACTAGACACTGAGCCATTGATTACTACCCTCTGAGCCTGACACTCCAATCAGTTTTATACCCACCTTACAGTACATTCATCAAGCTCACACTTCCTTAGCTTGCCTGCAAGACTGCTGTGGGAGACTGTATCAAAACATTGCTAAAAAAAAAAAAGGAAAGAAAGAAATTCAAGGTTTATCACATTCACTGCTCTCCCCACATCCACAAAGCCATCACTTCATCATAGAAGGCAATCAGGCTGGTCAGGCATGATTTGCCTTTGGTGAATCCATGCTGACTGTTCCTAATCACCTTTTTCTCCTCCGTGTGCTTCAAAATGGATTCCTTGAGGACCCACTCCATGACTTTTCCAGGGGCTAAGAATAGGCTGACTGGTCTGTAGCTCCTTTGATCATCCTTTTTCTCTTTCTTAAATATGGGTACTATGTTTGCCATTTTTCAATCAGCCAAGACCTCCCCTGATCACCATGAGTTTTCAAACACGATAGCCAGAGGCTCTGCAATCACATCAGCCAACTCCTTCAGCACCCTTGGGTGTATCCCATCCGGCCCTGTGGCCTTGTATATGTCCAACTTTTCTAAATAGTCCCCAACCTGTTTTTTGCCACTGTTGTACACTCGCCTCTTCCCCAAACTGTTCTGCCCAGTGCAGTAGTCTGGGAGCTGACTTTGCCTGTGATGACCAAGGTGAAAAAGGTATTGAAATGGTGTACCCAGCAATTAGCTCTGGAGTTCATTTACATACATTAATTGCAGAGTGATTAAGGTTATGCACTTTGAAATCATGTATTTCTTACTTCTCAAAACTGACCAAAAAGTTATCCTCATTCTACCCAAGTATTTATTAAATCAAGATTTTTCTCTTTCCTAAGTATATAGAAAGCAGGTTTTTAAACAAAGTAAATAGTCTGAAACACAAATAGAAAAGGATGAGGGGGGTTAAATAAAATAATTATTCAGAACAGCAAGATCTAAATCTAGGCACAATAATTTCTTCAAGCCATAATTTACATGATCCTGGACACTGATCCAGCCTGTTTCCTGTAGGGCTCTATGTAGCATGTACATACTGGACAATATAGGCTAAGGGCCAGATTCTTTTTCCATCCATTAGGCATTGAATTAAGCGATTCTATTCTGCTCTGTTAATATCCTAAAATCCATTACTTTTATAACATGGCTTCAGCATACCCTTCAGACTGGGTCACAAATATGCAGTTTACATTAACTGTTTTTCAGGAGTCTGGGTGAAGTGGAATGACATTTCACTTAGGCATGTCAATCCACATATGCACCTAATAGGTGGGATAGAATCTAGTCCAGAAATGGCAGTATATTAAGCTTTCTCCATATCCAGGTTAAGCCAAAACCAGAATAGAATAGAAGCATCTCAGTCATTTTTTTTAAATACTGATAAAAATGGAAAATGTATTGTTCCTCTCCTTCCAGTTTTTCCCTCTCCTCATACTCGTGAGCTAATACCATATTTCATGCTGCCTTGCATTCTTGGAAACAGTTGCCTCTTCTTTGGAGGACAAACACATGACCCCACTGAAGCCACATTAATTTACTCTATCTGACCATCTAGCTCAGGGTTTTGGGGACCAGATGGCATTTTTGTTGTTGGAAGCACAGTTCATAGCACAGATAAGGCTCTCTGAAAACCTTTACTGATCGCTGTGTCTGTTAAATCACCACTTGTCTGTATTCAGGACTGTGCTGCCTGTTTCTTAGCTGACAGACAGTTTTCCCAGCCTGATAGTTAAAAACAGATTTCTTTAAGTGCTTGTTAACTAATAAATAAATAAATCAATCGATCACATTTTAAACTACAAATAATAAGGTTGGTATTTTGCTAATTGTAAAACCAGTTCTGCCAGAGCATTTTTAAAAAAATCTTTAGACTCATAACCATGAATTTGACATATTTTGTACAAACCTCAGCAACCAAGTGATCTTATTATAATTGCAATCATTCTTCTTCCTGTTGTTTGTTACCTTTGCTTCTTGATTTCTGATTCCTGGTAGGTAAGAAATTATTTTGGGCAGAGGCAGTATCTTCCTGTGCCTTTGTGCAAGATCCAAGATAAGCTCAGATTCTCATTGGGGTTTTGTGATGCTTTATCAATAGAAATAATGAATAAAAATATTAATGAGAGAAGACTGAATTAGGATTATTTTTCAGATCCAGGGGAAAAAGTCCTCTCTCTGTATTTTACAGTTCTGAGCCTTTATGTATTTAAAATTAGTGCATAGCATTATCCAAAAACACCAGACCTGAATTACATTAATTTACACTCCTATAACTGCAGCGTAACTGAATTATTGTGTGTGAAGTCACTGAGTTGAATTGCACAGTCCATATTATGCAGGAGGGCAAACTAGATCAGTGGGGACCAACTTTTTTTGCAAACATGCCTTAAGGTAAGTCTTGCCAGAGCCCTCTTTCCAAGTGCTAGTCTGATCCCCTTCCCCTTCCCCGGGTGTTTTTCTGCTCTCTCCACCCTGCCCAGTCTTAACACTGTCCTCAGTGTCCAATTCATTGCTCTGCTCTCCCTATTCCCTGCTAAATCATCACACTTAGTGGCTTCACATGCCACTTAACGATGAAGTTGTTCCCCTTGGTCTATGGGTAACATGCTTGCTACTCTGCAGTCAATGGTAACATGTCCCTTGACTTTAAGGGAATACAAACTTTAACCGTGTCTCTCTGCATTTGGCTCAGTCTCTGAAATAACTCAGTCTCTAAATCTACCTCTTCAACATAAAGCCTTAACAGAATCACAATTTCAATTTTAAAAAAAATGCAGCGTAACAACCTACTTTAAAAGCTGTAACTTGATTGAAAAAACTAAGAATTATCCTTACTCAGGAAATCTTTCGGCTTTGCAACACAAGAAGTAAATGCTTTTTCTATTTCATTTGCTCTTGTTTTCTACGAAGTCATTTTTAATGAAATTTTCTTGGCCCACAGACCCTGTCTGGAACGTCAGATCTTTGATATTTTTATTCATCCATATACCCTCATTCAGCAGTCTGATTGTTTAAGATTGTTTAAAAGCACAAAACCTGTTTGTTTTGGCAGCATTGTTTAGGAGCTACATTTCAAAAGAGTGCCATAGTTTAGCATACACTGTTGTGTACATGTAATGTAGTATTTTAAATTTTAAAACCCCAGCACATTTATATTGCAGGTGCAAGTTGTCAAAACTTGTGGCTTCTTAACTTCAGCCCAAAGACATAACTATATCCATATTTTCATAAAACCAGTTACATATTCTAATTGCAAATTACATAGTCCCTGTTCATTTGATGGCCCTTTCCTTATGTTTATTGAATCTAGAATTAAACTATAAAGGAAAGCAGACTTGGCAGGCATCTAGGTGGTTACTGAAGGGATCTAAGGCATCATAGTTCCAGGTTTTGTGGTGGTTGTGGTAGAAATGGATTCAGTGCTCATGGTTTGCTTTTATGGGATATCATTGGACACTTATAGAAACACATTCTTCTTTTTCCAGAATTATGCATGTAGGATTCACTGGAAAATTTAAGTGCAATTTTCTGATGCCTCATTGCTAAGTCACAAAAATAACTTATCCCTCAAGTTAGTACTTTTTTTTTGTTTTAAAAGGACAATGACCAGTAGTTTAAGCATAAGTCTATGGCATATTTCCTTCCAAATATAAGAACCGAGTACGAGCAGTGCATGCACACAAGGCTGATTTGGACAACAGAGAAAAGAAAATTGTGATAGCATTAACTGTTATGAAACCTATTTCCTGAATATATATAAGAAAATGACAAGTTATTTTAATAGATTTAAATCTGAAATATAAAGTGACCTGTATAACCCTGGCCACATGGCTTTAGCCAACAATCTCTGCTTCAAACCCATACATTGGATACTTTTCTAACAGGTACCCTGCAGATGAACCCGTCTCAATTGAAAGATGTCCAATCTACTTCAGCATTGACATTCAGTGTCTGAAATCTAAACACTGCAGTCTGGTACGAGTACATGAGAAGCAGGAATTGATGGGCTGTCATGTGGATGTTACTTAGGTGAGGACATATTTGATACATCTCAGTATATTTACATGTAACATGGTGTCTTGTCTAGTGATACAATTTAGAAGGTACATTTGCTTCTTTAGATTTTTTTATCCTCACTTTTAGGGACTAAGTTAAAGAAAATTTGACACATTGCTGAGTCAGTGGTAACTAGGGGTCTATACAAGCATTACATGTAGAGCCACTTATGTTCTAAACAACAGAACAGATAATCTCCTGGGCTAAGTACAGACAATCAAAAAGCCCGAGGCTCAGTTGATTCAGTCTTTGCAGGTTAGTCTAAGCTGCAAAAATTAAACCAGTAAGCAAATGAATAAACGTTCACTTTTGATTCAGGAAATGCAGCCATATGCTTGCAGTGACTCAGGCCAGAAGCCAGGGGGCACTAGACCATGACTTTGTGGCATGTAGCCACCATGGGCTGTGTGTTTGCTTCCTCTTCCTGCTGCCACCAAGGTGTCTGGTATTTGCAGTCCATAATCGCAGCAGCAGGACTCTGCATAGTTGTTTGTCACTTCTTCTTTCTACTTCCGGGTGCCTCTGGGATTTATAGTCCACAGTTACAGCCAGCAGTAAGTTTAGTATGGCAGGACAAGTCTGTACTCAGGGAAAGGGAAGTTTAGCTCCCCTCCCTGGCCCCAGACCCCAGCAGAGGTTTGTCTGGGTGGGAGGGATGGGCAGTGAGCCAGCTAATGAGACCAGTGAGCCAGCCCTCACTGGCTCCAGCTAGGAAGCAGAGGGCCAGGGCCAAACCTGCTCTTTGGAGCAGACAGCACAGCCCAGCCCAGGGCCAGAAAGCATGCTGGGGGGTGCGACTTAATTTGAACCAGAAAAGGGTCTGGGACCCAAGTTTCATAACTTGTTTTGATGCAAATCAGTTAAGTCTGATACTACATTCAATGAGGTTTATCTTAAATTACTTTCAGCTATTTTGAAACTGGTTTAAATGTGCACTGAACTTCTGTCCCGTTACAGGTTTAAACCAATTCTGATCACTTATACTGGTTTGATTGTAATTTCTGTCCTCAGCCCTGGAGGACATAACCTCACTAGTGCATAGGGGAAAATGTAATATAATCCCTCACATTTCACTGAACTGATATGATGTGGTCTTTTTTCATTCACAGTTTGGGAAGTGTTTTGGAAGAGGCAGGCAAGAAAGTCAATTTTTTGCCACACATGGCAATGGGAATAGAGTTCCACATGTTACTGTAAGTTGTCCATGCACATGAAGCTTTCCTTATGGCAAGGTAACCTCCAAAGAGACAATCCTAGGTTATCTTGCCTTTTCCTATGAAACATCTAAGACTTGTCATTGTTGGAAACAGTGCTGAACCAGTTAACCACATCTTTGATCCAGGCATGCAGTTTGTGTGTTCCTAAAGATAAATTCTATTTGGTTAATCTAAGAGCTTAGATTTCATTAAAGAAAACTGATATTTTTTAAGGGGGAAATGCCCCCCCCCCCAAAAATTTATTTTTCTTCTACATTGTATTTCTTACAACAATTATTTCTGCTAACTTGAATCCTAGACTGAAACATGCAACTAAACACTAAAGCTAGGTACAGATGTTCAAAAAGCCCAAGGTGGAATCGATCAAACTTATATGGGTTTCTATAAGCAGGGTAGGTTAGTTCAGGAGCAAACAGAGCACCTGTTCACCTTTGGTGGAGGGAGGGCAGATGGCATGCAGGCTGCCTGCACTGGCTAAGGACAGCAGGTTGGGGGTGCTCTTGCAGGCCTCTCAGTATGCCCTGCAGGCTCCCCAAGCTGCTGGAGGTTGCCGAGTGTAGCCCAGAGTCCAGTCCACCTTGACTGGCTACTGGGCACAGGCCAGCATGCCACCTTGCACTGCTGGCGTCTGTCAGCTGTAGGCAGTCAGTGGAAGCAACCATGCTTGTCCGTACCCTGCAGCTTGGTAGGTTCGCTGGTGCTGTGCCTGCTCACCATGGAGTAAGTGGCAGCAGACCCAAGGAGCCTAACTGAGCTGTAGGGCATGGTGGAGCACCCCTGCCTCTCTTGCCAGTGTTAGTCACAGGCATCAGCAGCCAGGTCTGTTCCCTGGTGCTGCACCTACTTAAAGAAGTATAAGGTTCCCTGGGTGGGCTTCTGCACACCCACTCATGGACCCCCATGCTCCCTGCAACCAGGTGCAAACCCAGGGAGTCTGATCAGAGAGGGGTGCACGGAAAAGTGAAGTACCCCTCCCCCTCATCGCAGGCCATCGTCAGCCACTGTGCTGACTCCAATCTGTGAGAGTCCCCAGAGCGGGGCCAGCTGGGTGCTTGGCTGAAACAGCCAAGTGTGGGCTGAGGTTAGTGCATCTCCCTGAGAGGCAGGGGGCTACAAAGGCACCTGGGACTCTGGCAGACAGTAACCTAACATGATTCAAAAGGGGGATCTGGTACAGAAGTTCAATGCACTGAATTAATTCAATAAGTTTGAGTGTACATTGATACAAAAGTATCTTGGACCAGATTCTGCCAATTTTAGACCAGACTAACTATATGCCCTGAAATTCTGTATGGTTACAGATTTAGTTCGATTTCCGATCACTTACTTCAGATTGTGTGAGACATCTTAGGCTAGGTACACAGGCAGACAAGGTTCTTTGGGTGAATCCGATATCTTTTATTAGACCAACTTAAAATTTAATAAAAGATATCAGATTCACCCAAAGAACCTTGTCTCCCTATGTCCTTGGACCGACACAGCTGTAGACTAGGTACAGATGTTTGTGGGACAGTTTTGCTGAACATTCATTTTTATATTTTACTTATGTTGAACATGCCTTTCATTACCCCACAACTCAGTTGTTTTCTAAATTATTCCATCACCAGGAGTCAGAAACAGAAGGAATGTCCAGCAATGTTTACTAAGGATCAACTCCTGCTCCCACTGAAGCCAACAGTAACATTTAGATTTCACTGCATGCAGAATTAGTTCATTGACCTTGGACAAAATCCTAAGGTTTTTAGTCCTTATCTCTTTACTATGAGAAGGTTATATTCTTCTGAAGTACACAGTACATTTTACAGTTCAGCTCAATAACAGGGGGAAGATCCTTGCCTGATATACTTCATTGTAGCTGCACTGACCTCACTGGATCTATACAGAAACTTTTCATACTACAACTATTTATGCAAATACTGTGTTTTATCTCAAGTGATGAAATAATTTATTACCACAGACTATAAATTACAGGTGACCCTCACCATTCATGGGGGATATGTTCTTGAGAGCCCCACGAATGGCAAAATCCATGTATACAGCACTACGTTCATGAGCGCAGTGCCCCCAGCAGCTGTCAGGGGTGGAGAACAGGACATGGCTGCACTAGTGATGGTGGGAGCCTGGCAGAGGTGGCAGGATCCTGACTGCAGCAAGTGCAGAGCTCCTGCAAGTGTATTTAAGATGCAGTTTTGGCATTCATGAATATTTGAAACCACAAATGCCAAACCTGAGAATAGCGAGGGTTTCCTGTAATCATTTCCACTAAGGAAAGGTTAGACCAGTGGTTCCCAGTATGTGATAGGCATACCACCAGTGGTACCCAGACAACCTGTCAGTGGTATACATTAACAGATTTATGATAATTAATTTATATGACAAAAATTTGCTGGTGGTACTTAAGGTTGTATCATTTTAAATTGGTAGTGCGCAATCTATCAGAATTTGGGAACCATTGGGTTAGACATCAAGTCTTTCAATATTTTACATGTGGTGCTCTGTTGTGTTAGTTGCAATGTGTTTTGGGAGATCAATTGAAATAGAGTATGGTTAATTTGCATTGGCTACATGCAGGCCACAAATGCTTCATGAAGTAAAAGCAATAAAGTGTCTTAAAAAACACTAAAAGACTTCAGAGAGATTAGCTGTCTGTTCAGGACAAATAGAACTGAAAATAACAAACTTCAAAAGAATGTTTAGCTCAGTTTTAATTTACCTGAAGTGGTTTTAACCTTTGGCTTTTTATCTTCACTGCTACTCTGCAATCTGAATCCACTACATACTACTCAAACCTTATTCAAGCACTGAATAGCTAAGAGAATGATTAAATTATCTATGTTAGTAATTAGTTTACTAGTTGGTCACATACAACGGGTCCAGATGAGCATAGACATATGGTATGTGGCACTGTAGCCCATCTGCAGCACCACACACTGCACATGCAGGCATTCCCCGCAATACTACCTTGCAGTGAAGGGGGGGGGGAGGGTTGCCACACTCTGGCTGCCAGCCAGGCTTTCTGCCATGGCTGTGGCCTTAGGAGGACCCCAGCTAAGGCTGGCCTCAGCCTTCCCTACCCTACCCAGGGTAACCTGCCACATGCCAGAGTACACATGGCATGGGTATACCCCAGGGACAAATAGCAGCAGCACAAGATGTACCACTGCTACTTGTCACCAGGGAAACAAACATCCACGCTCATCTGGACATACCCATTAAGGAATTTCTGTTGTGTCTTGGATGTAGTATCTTTAACCTGTATAGATATTTAATCATATAGTGGCTATATTTTGCTTCTGTTTCTGAAACAAATTAACGGGTCTATAACAGGAGTAGGGAAATACCAACTGGTCAGCCAGTCTCACTCTCACCTCTGCCATGCCTGGATGTAATACTTGGTCGGAAATGTAGTGTGTGGGAGGCTGCTTTGTGTGTGGCCCTGACATCCAGGCCAAGATACATGGCTCCACCTACCCCACACCATGTCCATCTCCATCCTTGGATTTTAACAAGACTTCCACCTAACCTAGGAGGTGCATAGTCCCACCAGAGGGAATGCCCTGCTGGACCTGGTCCTGACCACAGGCTACAACCTGGTGAGAGGACTCCAGGTCCTCAACCACCTGGGTGATAGGAATCATCACCTACTGGAATTCACCAGCCAGCACCGGGTGTCAAGGGCCTGCAGCAAGGCAACAGTCCTGGACTTCAGGAGGGCCAACTTCAATGAGTTGAGGAGATTGGTAGGAGAGGCATTGCAGTCCTGGAGAGTAAGGGAACTAGGTGTCCAAGACGCGTGGTTGTTCCTTAAGGAGACAATCCTCTGAGCCCAAGGGGCGACAGTCCCAATGTGAGTCAAAGGGGGCAAGAGTGCTCAAAAGTCCCCTTGTCTCGCCAAAGGCATTCAGGAATGCCTGAAAGCCAAAAAAAGGAGGTGTACATCCAGTGGAAGCGAGGGACTATCACTGAAGAGGATTATACCTCCATTACTCAAGTCTGTGAGGAAGCTGTTAGGAAAGCTAAGGCAGAGATGGAACTAGGGATAGCAAAAAGGATCAAGGACAACAAAAAGTCCTTTTTTTAAATACATAGGGAGTAAAAAGAAGGCACTAGGAGACATAGGGCTCCTACAGGATACGCTTGGCAATCTGGTGGTTACATCAGATGAAAAAGAAGACCTTTTTAACAAATTCTTTGCCTCCATTTTTCTGAGAAGGAACTGGGACATCTCCCCCACCAGAATTCAGGACAGACTCCTCCAGGCCTATAGTCAGGGAAGACCGAGTTAGGGAATTTCTGGAGGGGCTGGAGGTAGTCAAAAAAAATTCAGCAGGTCAATGCTTTCCACCCCAAGGTGCTGAGGGAATTGTCAGGGGTCATTGAGGGGCCCCTGGCATGGCTTTATGAGCACTTGTGGTGCTCTGGCCAGGTGCCAGAATACTGGAAGGAGGCCAATGTGGTCCCCATTTTCAAAAAAGGGAGGACCCAGGCAACTATAGGCCCGTTAGTCTTACTTTGGTCCTAGGGAAGCTCTTTGAGAAAATTATCCAAGAGCACATCTGTGAGGTACCAGCAGGGGGCAGGATGCTTATGGGCAACTAGTATGGATTCATTAGGGGCAAGTCCAGTCAGACCAACCTGATAGCCTTCTACAATCAGATCACAAAATTATCAGACGCAGGTGTTGCGTTGGATGTAGTCTTTCTGGACTTCAGGAAGGCCTTTGACACCATCTCCCACCCCATTCTCATTAAAAAGCTAGGCAACTGGGTATTGATGCCTACACAGTCAGATGGGTCGCAAATTGGCTAGGGGGCCGCACCCAGAGAGTGATGGTGGATGGGTCATATTTGACCTGGAGAGATGTGGGCAGGGGAGTCCCCCAGGGCTTGGTCCCATAGTGTTCAATTTCTTTATTAGTGACTTGGACAAGGGAGTGAAAAGCACCCTGTTCAAATTCACTGACGACACCAAGATTTGGGGTGGGGTGGGCACGCTAGAAGGGAGGGACAGAATACAACTGGAGCTGGACCAGTTGCAGGGGTGGGCAAATGTGAATAGGATGGGATTCACTACTGACAAGTGCAGGGTACTGCACTTTGGCAGTAAGAACCAGCTGCATACCTATAGGCTGGGGAACTCTCTTCTCAAAAGCACAGGGTCAGAAAGCTCAGGGTGGGCCACAAGGAGCACTATTCCATGATGGCCCACATTTGCAGGGAACAGATAAAAAAGGCTAAATCAGCAACCAAATTTAGATTGGTGACTGAACTTAGATTAGCAATGGAAATCAAGGACAAGAAGTCCTTCTTTAGGTACATAGGGAATGTGAGGATAACAGATGGGAGTGTGGGGCCATTACGCAACAACTCAGCAGAGTTGCCATTATGCAACAACTCAGCACCAAGGAGAAAGTGGAACTGAATGAGTACGTCACCTTGGTCTTTCACTGGACCAAAGGGAAAACAACACCAGGTAGAGTACAGGATAAGCACGGTAGGAATAATCACCTTCCTACCATTGCCATAGAATTGGTGTATGACCAATTAAAAAAATTAGACATACAAGTCAGCGGGACTGGATGATCTTCTGAAGGAACTGGCCAAAGTCAGTGTGGAACCCCTGCCAAAACTCTTCCAGAACTTATGGCGCTCTGGAGAAGTCCCTGAGGACTGGAAGAGGGCCAATGTTGTGCCCATCCACAGGAAGGGCAGGAGGGAGGATCCAGGTCAGCCTAACTTCCATGCTAGGGAAAATCCAAGAAAAGTTCATCAAGGAGTTCATCTGCAATAAGCTTGCAGAAGATGAGATTCTGAATGACAGCCAGCATGGCTTCATTGTGAGCAAGTTTTGCCTTACCCACCTATCTCCTTCTATGACCAGGTAACTCACCACCTGGACGTGAGAGAGCAGGTGTCTACTTAGACTTCCAAAAGGCCTGTGATCTAGTCTCCCACAATGTCCACATGATAAAATTGGAGGATTGTGGGCTTAACTCTGAGACAATTGGGTGGGTGAGAAACCCTCTGCAGGATAGGACCCAGACAGTCATAGTGAACGGATCCATGTCAACCTGGCTACAAGTGGGCAGTGGTGTCCTACAGGGGTCGGTGCTTGGTCCGGTACTTTTCAAAATCTTTATTAAGGATTTGGACATGGGGGTGAAGAATTCACTGGCCAGGTTTGTGGATGACACCAAGTTATGGGGGAGTGTGGTCATGCTTGAAGATAGGTTGCAGATACAGGTGGACCTAGACAAGCTAGCAAGTTGGGCAAATCAGAACCTGATGAAGTTCAGTGCTGAGCAATGTAAAGTGCTCCACGTGGTGATGAGCAACCCCACACACCTACAGGTTTGGCAGCACCAAACTGACTAGCACTGTGAATGCAAGGGACCTCGGGGTAATAGACCACAGTATGAATATGAGCCAGCAGTGCAATGCTGTAGCCAGTAGGGCAAATAATACCCTCGCATGCAATCGATGCATCTCCAACAAAACAAAGGAAGTGACTCTCCCACTCTATTACAGTGCTGGTGAGACCACAGCTGGAATACCACATCCAGTTCTGGGTACTGCACTTTATCAAGGATGTGGACAAGCTTGAGAGAGTCCAAAGAAGAGCCACCTGTATGATCACAGTCTTACATGACAAGCCATATGAAGAAAGGCTGAGGGGTCTTGGACTCTTCAGCCTGAAGAAAAAGGGTCTGAGAGGGGACCTGGTGCAGCTTACCACTACACTAGGGGAGTACATTAGTGAGGGCTCAGTGAGCAACTGTTCACCAGGGCACCTGAGGGGAAAAAATAGAAGTAATGGACACAAATTCCTGGAAGACCAATTTCAGGCTCAACATTAGGACAAACTTCTTCACAGTCAGGGTGTTCAGACTGTGGAATAAGCTCCCTCCAGAGGTGGTGCAATCACCTACCCTGCAAATCTTCAAGAGGAGACTGGACAGTACCTTGCTGGGGTCACCTGACCCCCTAGTTACCTTTCCTGCCTGGTACAGGGGGCTGGACCCAATGATCTTCTGAGGTCACTTCCAGCCTTACAGTCTATGAATCCAATAGTTAACTTGGATGTGAATTCTGCTAAGTGGAAAGTAGCAGGTAGGGCAGGGTGGCACATTAGAGAGAAACTGGTTCAGTCAAGCATGAAAGTTTGTAGACAACAACCTACTTTGTCAGATGGTAAGTGGCTTGGTGCCCAAAAATTACATCATAATACCCTCCCTTGTGAATCTGATTCTCGTTGGTTGAGTAAAGAAGCCGATACCTTTTGTGACTACAGTAAACTTGTGTTACTTAAGGACACAGACTTATAAACTGTCAATGAGATCCTTTCTAACCGAAAAAAATGGAGTTATCTTTGCAAAAATGTAGAGCCAGAGATGAGGCTGAGATAAAATTCCACTTGGGAGCTAAACTCTCACAAAATTTGAGGCATTTGGTTCTATGGCTTTTGGTTACACCACAAGCAAACTGTTTTTACTTGGAATTTTCTCACCACTTCCCCCATCTTGATTTGATAGCTCTCATTTCCCTGTCTAAACTCTGTAACTCTCTGGGTGCAATTCCTTTGCCCCAGACTATATCAGGCCATTTCCTTCTCAACTGTGCTCCATATTTTCCCTCCTTCCTCTGGTATCTCCAGTCTGGTGTAATGTCACAATGGCTGCTATTATACCAGCTGTGTATATATATTTCCTCTAGATTGGGGTGTCCAACCTTTTAGAATGTGGGCCGGCAAGCCATATTCAAAGACTTCGCAGGAAGTGGTATCACATCAGGAAGTGATGTCACATGACCTTTGACACCAGTGAAGTTGCAGGCAGTGACAATGAAATGGGGTCTAACCAGTTCAAAACTCTCCCTCTACAGCATCCACCTCTGCCACTGTTTGGGACAGGATACTGAGATGGGGCATGACCCTTTTTTATGCTCCTATGTTCAGAAGCTCTTATGTTCTATGGCTAAGATTTGCAAAAAGGGGTAGATAGGTGTGTTATAAAGTTGTCATAAAAGATTTGGAACCCTCTCAATCCCATTCCTTTTTAATGGAAGTTGGCCTTTTGACTCAGCTTTGAAAATCTCAGCCCAAGGTGCCAACCAAAGAAATAAAAAATATATTTTGACTTACATGCAGTGCATCTATGTGGGGCTCTCCAAGCATTTTACAAACATTAAATGAACCTTAGGATATCCCTGCTTTTCAGAAGAGATGTGGTGGTGAGGACATTTTGGGAACATCTCTCACTCTCTGTGTGTGTTTCTACTGTCCTTGGACCACACTAGAAGGGCCCTCACTGCCTCATTTCCAGTTCAGAGCAGGTAAAGTGCAAGTGGGTAGGAAGGGCTTATTTTTTGGCATCAGGTTTGAATGGCTTGAAGCTAGTGAAGATGTACCCACAATTAGTCACTGACCAGAGTGGAAACACGGTTGTCCTCACTTATTAACATGTCTCCAAGGCCCTGCACCGTCTCGGTCTACATGTTGCTCTCATTGTCCTCTTGCTTTCCTAAATCTCATGAGAGTAGAGGATTCCCATCATGCCTGGTGGACTGCCATCACTGGATAGCTGTCCTAGTTTAAGGTTGTGCTTCTGACTCTTTCATAGCCTCTTTTAGGGTGCACACTTAGACCTCTGGCTTTTCCTTCCCACCCATTTTGCTGAATTGTGATTATTCCCATGGGGTATGAATGTAGTTCAGTGTCTACGATTCTGCTTTCTTATACAGAGGCAATGACTCTCAAAGTCTTGGCCTATTTTAGTAGGATAAAAACATTTTGAGGGCCACACAGAAAGCAATAAGCAGTCTTTACCTACAGGAGCTTACCAGGTATCAACCACCTGCTACTTGGGTTCCTGACAGATACAGACACAAATTTATTAGCACGTCGCTCCAGAGTGAGTCTCTGTGCCATAGTCTACATCAGGTCTCAGATCTATGGAGCCTCACCCCTCCCCAGCCATAGACTTGTCACGTTATACCAATCTGCTGGCCAGTGCAGACCTAGCTGGGCTCCTCCCATCCCCAGTAGCATGTGGGAAGCCAGCTTCAGCTGCATGCCACTTTTTCTGGCTGGTGCTGACTCGGCTGGGTTCATCCCATCTGGAGCAGCATGCAGCTGAAGCCAGGTTCCCTTGAGCTGCTGGGGACAGAAGGAGCCTGGCTGGGTTGGCACAGGCCAGCAGAAGTGGTGGTGGAGCCATGTGCTGCTTGAGACTGACTGGCACAGGTAGGGGAAAAATACAGTTCAGTTCCTGCTGCTCCAGCCAGGCTCTTCCCATCCCAAGCAGCACACGGCTCCACTGCTGCTTCTGCTGGCTGGGACGAGACCGGCCGGAGTGACAGGGGCTGAGCTGCATTTTCCCCTTGCCTGCACCTGTTAGTCCCAAGCGGCACAGCTCCAGTGCCACTTTTGCTGGCTGGTGCCAGCCCAGCTGGGCTCCTCCCATCCCCAGCAACTCGTGGGAATCTGGCTTCAGCGGCATGCTGCTCTGGATGGGACAGACCTGCCTGGGTCAGCACCAGCCAGCAGAGGTGGCGGCAGAGCCCTGTGGTGCTTGGGATGGGAAAGTGCAGCTGAGCCCCTGCCGCTCCGGCTGGGCTCATCCTGTCCCGGGAGGTACGTGGCTACTCTTCTTCCCACATGCACCGCGTTGGCAACATCAAGCTGATGTGGTGCGTGTGGGAGCCTTGTCCCTTCCCCAGCTCTTCAGCAGCTGTTAAGAAGCTGCTGAGGGGCTGGGGGAGGGACAAGGGGTGGGAACAAAAGTAAACAGTGTTTATTTTAGTTTCCCATAGGAGCACCGTAGGCCTCAGAAAAACAGCTTGGTGGGCCACATGGCAACCTGCGGGCCATATATCAGACAAGCCTGCTCTAGATCATCTCTGCCCTTGATGCATATTAGATCAGGGAATGCAACACTGGTAAAAACAAACAAACAAACAAACAAACAAAAAAAATCAGTCCAAACTGCTCTTCATACAATGCACTAAAATTATCCCCCTATTAAACAGGACAGGTATGCAACCTCCAAATATGGACTTCCTAGGCCTATGAATGTTGGAAGCAGTGAGGGAAGAGGGACAGGGGACAGACTAGTCAGGACAAGGTCTGTATAAGTTCTCTTTTCCATAATATCTACTTTCTACCACTGGGAGATGCAGGATACTTATGTAAATAGACCTGCTGTCTGACCCACTACGGCATTTCTTAAGTTATTAAAAGGGTACACTTAAAAAACCAAAACCAAAAAAGCAACCTGCCAAAGCACTACAGTGCAGGTACAATTCTTCCTTTTGGGAGGGGATGAGTTGTACATGATGATTACATTCATCACATCTAGAGGCAGTTGTAAAATTGTTGCTTAAATCAATAGGTTTTTGTTTTGTTTTGTTTTGCATCAAGTCGTTTCATTATAACAGGTCAGTAGCAATAGAGGATATTATGAAATCAAGTAAACAACATAACACAAGAAAAAAGCAAAATAAATTGTGACCAGGAGTATTTTGAAATTCTAACCAGCTCCAGTTATACTAATGCACTGCTGGACTCTGCTCAGACAGCATGTTGATGAGGGCAGATGCACACCTATATAGGACAGAACTAGTACTGTCACTATTCCTCCTCTTCCTTTTTTTTTTTCCTCCCTGTAAAAGCAACATAAACACATGGCCATATATTTCTTCTACAGTTGGTGCGACCCAAAGAGACTTACAGAAAATGATTATTCTCCTGATTTAGTGGTTACACTGAAGATGCAACTTTCAAAACAGAGAGCTAGGCAAGTTATTCTTGGTATTTAGCTTGCTTTGCTTGTCCTTTTCCTCCCGATTCTCCTTCAGTTTAGTGGAATATTCTCATCAGTTTGTGCTCAACCCCCCCCCCCCTCCCCCCCCCCCGTGGTCCTGTAAAATTAGATCTTCTAGGCTCCTCTTTCTAGGAGGTTAATATGGGAACTACAGAATCATGTGTTTTTTTTTCTTTCAAGGTATGAAAGAAACTTATCTCTTATTAACAGTAAGCCAAAAAATTGTCTTGTTCTTATTGTGCTAACACATAATGAATTTTTTAAAGTTTTCAATACTAATCTTAATGAACAAGGCAGAGAATTAGTTGGCTGAAAGAGACTGAGAGCAGGTCACTTACAGGGTAAGCCAAACTTAAAATTATTGAGGAACTAGGGAAGGCTTTTAAATCTTTGAAAGCATACAGTTTAAGATAGTGGCAGAAGATTTAAAACTATCTCTTGATATTATGGTGAACTCCCACTTACTTCCGTACTATGGGAAGTGCCATGTAAAATTCAACACATTTTATATAAACTTTCATTTTTGTTTATTTGTAATGAAAGGCAAAAGTTGAAGGGCCTTTCAGTAACTCCCCCCTCTTCTTTCATTTTGTACCTTTTTCTAATGTGCAGAAGGTTTATTTGAATTTTAAATAGTGGGACTGAAAATGGATTGAAAAGTCACCCATAACCATTAATTAGCAAGTTTTGTAGTTGACCAGTTAATTCCACATGGCTCCAAAATAAAGTTCCAGGGAAAAGTTCTGTGCTGTTTCCTTGGTGCAACTCAATTTGTTCCAAAGTTCGATGAATTTTGGTATAGGGCTAAATATTATAAATCAATTAATCCTCAGAGATACTATAGGTATGGTTTTTCATCTAGGGGTTCACAACTTAGAGTAGATTGGACGGACACTTAGCTGAGATGGTTTAGTGTCTGTCCAATCTACTCTAGGTTGTGAACCTCTACATGAAAAACCCAAGGGGGGGCTGGACTGGATGACTTTGAGGTTCTTTCCAGCCTACTTCTCTATGATCCTACTAGCCAATTGCCCACCAAGAAGGACGGAGGGGAGAGGAGAAGGGGTGCCACCACCTAATGCCCCATGCTGCCACTGTTCTGCCTCTTGCAGGGAGCAGGATGGGGCCACCCTCTGTCCAGTCCTCAGCGCGGCTTCTGAATCATAACGATGTTCCCCCATGCTTGGTGCACTCCGGCCGTTTCCGTCAGCCAATCAGTGTGTGACTAAAGCATTATAGATGGACAGACAGACTTAGGCTTTTAGAGTATTAAAATTACTGGTACCAACTAATTGAAATGTCCTTTTATCTGAAGTAGTAGAGGTACATTCAGATTCCGTATTCAAACCCTACATGTGTTTGATTAACAGGGGAAAATGGGACATCCCAATAATAAACAAGTCTTCTGTGTTAAATGTTTTCTCTTTAGACTGATTTTTTCAAATTGGTTTATAGATGCCAAAAGTTGTGTATGAAGATACTTTTACATCTGTCGAAAAGGTTTCCGGAGAGATGCGTGCTACGCTCTATTCTGTCTCCTCGTCAGGTCTGATACCCCAGTGTTCTACAATGGGAATTTTGGATACCATAAACTTGTAAAACTGGACCTACAATATCCTGAAATCCAGATTTAAGAGTGACCCTGTAGCAGGGAGTCAGAGTTAGATCCTGCTATGCTCGCCCCTAAAAATGAGCTAAAGCCGGAAACACGGCAGCAAGGCTTCTTTAATACAGACACAGTCCCTTTAAGACAAGTGAACTGGTCTGATGCAAGGGAAGCGAGGAAGTTTAAAAAGACACTGGAGTTCTGGGTGGAGGAGAGGAGACTCCAAAATGTGGAGTGTAAGAACAAAATCCAACCTCTGGAAAGGGGTCAGAACTGGGGGGAGGTGGGGGGGGGGAAGAAAAAAAAACAAAACACTTACCTGGGCCGGCACAGAGGTGCAGGCAGAAAGACTCCAGAGAAGTAATCCAGGGAAGCAATGCCGAGCAGAGATGGCCTTGCTGGTATTCTTTGGGATGCTGAAAGCTGAAGATTTCATGGACCTGCAAAAGATTGAAAGAGACTTTTTGAATGGGAACTCAGAGTAGGGAGCAAAGCTCTGGACTAAGGGAGGGATGCTGCCTGGATGGTGAGGTGCCCCAGGTGGGGAAGACTGGGACTTCCAGGGCGAGGAAGCAGCTCGATAGCTGATTTTACCAGGGTGTGGATCCAAGCTGTGATCATTAACAGTGCAGGGAGGTATCCCTGAAGGGAACAGAGACTGCTATGATGGATTGCCACTTGGCAAAGTTATGCCTATGACTTTGACAACAGGGCTGTAGATAGACCCAAGGAACTTGTAGACAGCATAACAAGGGTCTGCCCCAGAAGGCAACTCTCAAGAAAAAGGGGAACTTGACAGAGACTACCAGTGTTTTTATTTGTGGTTATTATAAATTGAGAAACAAAACTAAAGGACTGGCAATATTTT
The DNA here is from genome assembly GCF_052110815.1 of Crocodylus siamensis. Classification (NCBI taxonomy): domain Eukaryota; kingdom Metazoa; phylum Chordata; order Crocodylia; family Crocodylidae; genus Crocodylus; species Crocodylus siamensis. The sequence continues at coordinate 15,690,178 of NC_143398.1, read as the reverse complement.
TGACCCGACACCAGAATGCAGATTAAGAACACAATGAGCCTTGGCTGAGGGTTCAGGTAACTGGCTTGTGTTGTTCATAGATGTAGGGTCAGAAGGGACCCGAGCGATCATCAAATCTGTGCCCCCTGCCCTGGGAAGGAATGAATACTGGGCTCATATGACCCCTGGTAAGTTTTAAGCTCATATGACCCCAGCTAGGTAGGCATCAAGCCTCCACTTAAAGACCCCCAAGGTAGAAGCCAGCACCACTTCCCTTGGAAGCTGGTTCCAGATCCTAGCCACCTCGACTGTGAAGTAACGGCTCCTGATGTCCAGCCTGAAATTACTCTCAATCAACTTGTGGCCATTATTCCTTGATACTCAGGGAGGTGCTCAGGGGAACAGGGTCATACCCATTCCCCTCTGGTTCTCCCCTGGTAAGTTTATAGACAGCCACTAGATCCTCTCCCAGCCTTCTCTTGTGAAGACTGATCAGGTTCAGGCCCCATAGCCTCTCCTCAGAGTCTGCCCTCCTACCCCCTGATCATGCAAGTGGCCCTCCTCTGGATGCTCTCGGTGCTGGCCACATCCCTTCTGAAGTGCAGCACCCAGGACTGGATACAGTACTCCAACTGCGGCCTGACCAGTGTCTTATGGGGGGGGGGGTTGAAAATCACCTCCTTGGACCTGCTCATGTAAGTCCAAGACTTCAATCCTGCTATCCGATTTGTCTGCCTTACATTGGACAGTGAACATGATGGCTTATGGTCACTATCACCCAGAAGTCAGTCACCAGGTTGTCTCCTTTGGCCAGGACCAAGTCTAGCAGAGCATCACCTCTGGTTGCCCCATGCACCTCCTGAGTCAGGAAGAGCTCCTCAACACAGGTCAGGAAGGATTGTGACCAATCCAACTTGTCTGAGTGCTCATCCAGGGAGATGTCTGGATAATTAAAATCACACATTAGGCTTCCTGTACAATGTAAAAATCACCAATTAGGCTTCCTGTACAATGTCTGGGACAAATTAGGGGTAGCACTCCAAGTGAGCTAAGCTAGAAAAGAGAAATTTAAAGTGTTTAACTCCCCTTTGTGAGCCTAATCCCAAGTGTGTTTATCAGTGCAACTATTCCATGAGGAAAAAAATTTCCTTTCATGCCCAAGTCCTTTTGGGCATCCAAACTTGAGTAAAGGACTCATTGCAACTCATCTGGTTTGAAGAGGTCATGCTTATTCAAATTTGAAGTGTAAAACTGAAGTATTAAGAGAAAAAACAATAGAGGACTGTTTTCACTTACATAGTTAAAGATAGGACATTAAATATTTCCCCTCCATTTTCCAAAAAATGCTCTTGGGCTTTCATGATCACATTCTAGTTTAGAATGTTTTTCTAAGCTCCAAATATAGGAAATTTATTGTACAGTTGAATAAGGTCAAGGTTAGGATAGTTACTTTTACTCAGTTAAAAAAAGGAAGGGAATTCCATTTGTACTAGACTGTGGTTTCTTTAAACATCTGAAAACTACACAAGTGAATTCAACTCCAGGAATGTTATATGTGGTTACCTCTTAGCTCCTCACCAACAACATGTTTCTTTGTACTTGCCTTCTAAGCCGGAGAGACTGCCCCAACATTCACATTAAAGTAGCAGACCAAATGATTCAGGTTACAAAAAAAAGAACCCAAAGGAACAAAAGATATTACAGTTAAGTGGTTAGAAGAGGCTATTTGTGGAGGAATGCAAGAGTAGGATTGTTCAAATCCCCTTGGGATCAAAACATAGTGGTATCAAGGAGGGGAAGACAGGCAGGAAGAGACTTCTCTAAACGGCCTACTTCCTCAACTGGAATCAGAGTACAGTAGCAGCCTGTTCAGGCTGGTTCCCAAGTACAGTATTTGTCTGGTCTGCCCAAGCAGCCCACATCCATGCTGATTTTGTTTTGCTTAACTTGCAGCTTAGGTTAAGCTACATAAGGTTAAGTTTTTCAGGGCTCCGGGGAGTCAAGACTTAAATGGAGTCCACTGTTGCCTTTATTTTTTCTTTAATTCCCTCTGCCTCTTTTGAAAGGAAGGGTCTCTTGATGGCTTAACACCTTGGATAACATCTCTCAATTATTTTTTTTTTTAAATCCTTCAAGGAATTTGGCTTATAAATATTATAAGTCAATGGATGGAAATAATTCCCAGGGTGGAATATCTGTGGCAGAATAATATTGATTATTTAGGAGAAGACATGAAACGTGAGACTGAAGTCATGTTTTACTTTTCATTATTTATGGCAGCACCTATTCTGTGGTAAACAGTTCCCAGACTTTTGGGGGTGAGTAGTACACACCTGAACTTGCTCATAGACTCAGGACAGGCAAGCAGAAGTTACAGAAGAGGAACAAAGTGGACATTATTATGTAATTTAGTGACAGTCACTGTACACACCACAGCAAAAATTGATTCCTATTATGGACTTCTCAGCTGAAACTTCGGTAGGTCAAAATATGCATAGGAAGCCACATGGGATGTAGGCAGAAAAGTCTGTTCAAGGAGCCAACAAGCTTTTCACAGTTAAATCAGTGTTTGCTATCCAAAGTAAAAAACTGACCTAAACCAGACTACATTTTGAATGCTGGAAAACCTGTCTTCTGCTTTATTTCATGAATATAAATTAGTTTTGGAAGGTTTTAGTTATCTAAAGCCCAATGCAAGATCTACTAAAGCAAACAGAGATGCGGGACAGAGACTTTCCATGAAATTTCAATGAGCTTTGGACGAGACCCTTACTGAGTTATCTTTTCCAATCTTTAAATTTTAAGAGACTGTTTCAAGACCTGATAAAAGATAGCAGTGGTGGTTGCCGTTTATGCTGTGTTTTTGGCCACGATTATCGCATCCCTGAAGCACATACAGCCCCATGTATGCATCTGGGAACAAACACTATGACCATTAAGAGTTATAAAACATCAAAGAAATATTAAATAAAAGCTGACTCTGTATACTGTGGAACAAGGTTTACATAACTTAACAAAACATTAACTCAATTGGTATAAAGAGGGAGATATCACTATGTAAGCTTTTGAAAAATAAAAAAAGTGGGGGGAGGTGAACCAAAACTTTCCTTGGCCACCTTATCAACAAATAACTTGTATGAGCAGAATCTGCTCACCTATATTTCCAACAGGAGTGAATGGGAATTGTATACCTGCATACAAAACAGAATTTCTCTGTTAGCTCTTGTGTTTAGTTTCTTTTCCAGCTCCACAGACAGTTGTTGGTTTTCCTGCTACCACTGAGTATCAAAGGTCTGGGTGACCTCTCATGCATGTACCGTGATCCAGAAGGATCGGCAGTTGCCAAACCACTCAGTATCAGGCAGAAAGTAGGGCAGCAAAGCACCTTGGAGGCATTATCTTTATATATACACACACATACCCTTCATGTTGCTACTTAGTTAAATAAATACATAAATAAATAAAATAATTAAGCACATCATGTGTTTTCTTGTCTGTATTTACCTGTAAAAAGAGAAGGAAAAAAAGTAATATTCAGCAACTGTTTGAGGACTGCCTTAGGCTCAAGAGTAAGAAAATTACTATTCCAATCGTGCTAAAACCGAAATGTATAGCTCTTGTCATGTAGTAATTACTTATTTTATTCTTGTAAGAACCACACCTATCAGGATACATAGGAAATTCAGTTAGGCTCTTAATTGGAAGCATTTTGATGAAAATGTGGGAACTTTTACCATGAGATACCAATGCTGGACATGGAAGTACACTAGGCAGGGGCCACCACCACGCTATGCCAAAGACCTCCCAAAGAAGTGCCTTGAATTTAAAGAACACAGGAAGGTTGGGCTTGGAAACAATTAAGCAACAGGAAAAAGTACCCATTTTTATTGCACCTCCTCAGTCTTCTTAACTGATCAATTTGGCTCAGACATGCTTCTACTTCTACTTGAGCCAACTGTTAAAGGATTGTAAATAAAGATATAATTAGACTCCGAATTCTCTTTTCTATATCATGACCCTGTGTACTCAAAGTATTTTCAGGACTCTACCTCCATCTCATTCTGAAGAAAGAGTGAGTAGCTGCAATGGATGAAGTATGCTTATGACTTCCTCAAAATACAGCCCATATACAATGAACCAACCTTTCAGTATAGTTAATGACAATTACACACAAGCACTTCCTATACCAGAGAAGAGGAATGCACTTTTACCTACACTGTAAAAGTAAATTTTGAGGAAGATAAAAGGATGTATAACTAGAAAATTGTTAGCAGTACTAGCAAAGAGAAATAAGAAAACAGCAATTATTCCTATCCCCATATAGTTCTTTTATTCAATGCCTCCGAAAGGCTTTAAAAAATGATTTAGCCTCCGTGTCTTTTGGAGGCATTACTTTCACCTCCTCAAAAAAGCATCAGATGGAAGGAGTGTGTAGCAGGTTGTCAGCTACCTTGGCTTAAATCAGTCCTTGAGCCCTTTAATCTGGTCCCAGCAAGTCTCTCTCTGGGATCAGAAATGGATGGCAATGCCCTGCATTCTTCCACTTCCCAGGACTCGGGGGGAAAGCAAGCAAGCAAGCAAGCAAGCAATGGACATGCCTATAGCATGTGCCCAGCAACACAAGCTTCAAAGCCAGGTTAATCTACACCACTTCCAACAATTCCAAAATTAGCACTCCCAGTCAGGGTTAGTTCTCAAAAGGAAGACCCAAGGGTGAGGAGTCCTCTCTCTCCAGGCCAAAGTTTTCCCCTCCAAATCTTCCCCTCCACTTTCTCTTCCTGTCTCTTTTTACTTTTGGGTCACCCAGTCAGCTTCCCCTCATTACTGATCAACTGAGCCAGCCTGCAGCCCCTCAGGTGGATGGCCTGAAACCAGCTGGCTAATTGCTCCAGGTGTTGCAGGGTGCAGTACTTGTTACATGACTTACTACCTTTTCTACCAGTGGGCTCACAAGTAGAGACCATATGCGTTCTCCTTCACCAATTTTCCCCTAAATTGGTACATGAGTTTGCAAGATGTTTCATACCTGGAGACTTGTAAGTGGCATGTAGAAAAACAAAGTAAGTCATAATTAGCATACATCAGCAAGTTTCCTTCTGGTCTCAGATACCAAAGCAAAGTATTTGCCATTTAGAGGAACTTTCCATTGCTTAGTTTCATGGGTACCCCAAGTCATTTGTGCAGAAAAGTATCCACGTAATGTCTCAACTCAGGTTCTCATGTCCATGTTTAGGTATCTGGATAAGGCCAATCCAACTGTAGCTATATCAGAAGTTCCTGGGAATTGCAGAATATCCAGCAGTTTCTGGGGGAAGGGGGCAGGGAGAAGATAGGGAAAGGCATTTTTAGGGACCCAAACCTGGAGGTTTGGGCTTTAGTGACTTGCATAGTCACTCCACACAAATACCACAGTCTCATGCCATTCATCCCTCCACCATTTATGGAATCTATGTAATATTTTTGCTCAAGACTTAGGAGTATTTTATTTTCCAAAGCTCTGATAGATCAGGCTAATTTTTAGAATTTGGAGCATTCATGTCCCATAGAGACTTTAATAGTGTCATGCACCAGCAACTGCCAACAAAGTCAAGATGTCAGTAAAAACTGTCCAAAATTAAAGTTTGCACTTGTTAAAATAATTTAATCCAAAATCTTCAAATTTGGATGCCTGAAGTCAGGTACTTAAGCTCACAATTTGGTAACCAGTAAGTGATATGATCTATACGAATGAATAGAGCTCTCTCCATTTGCTCGACATCCAATTCTTGCAATAGAATGCAATCAACACAGAAAGAATTACAGTTGGATCAGATGAAATGCATGGATGAACAACTTCCAGGTAAATGGATGAATATTGTTTAATGCAGAGCCTCAAATTTCTGACCATGGAGGCTGGATGAGGAGTGTGGGGTGTGTCCAATGGTGGGATCCTGGGGTCAGTGCATGGATTGGGTCCTGCATGGTCAGAATAGGCCCTGCATCTCCTTGATTCAGCCACATCAGGCCTAGTACACCCAATATGGCATGCGTGGCCCTGCTATCCAGCCCATGGGGCTCTGGAAATTTGGCAGCACGGGAGTGGCAATTAAGACCTGCTCCCCTACCATCAGATTCAGATCCTTGGAGAGCCCTGGGGGCCAGATGACAGCTCTACAGGGCCGCAGGCTGGGGGTTGAGCACTCCTATATACTTTATGGAGGATGCATTTCTAACAGTATAGCAGCACACCTGGTTTGTGTATAGAACATTTCACCCAAGTTATTTTGTAACCACTTCTCCAGTGCCAAATTGATACCTTTTCAAGTTCTACACCGTGTGCTGTTCTGCTACTCTTGTAACATGTGTTGACGTCAAGAGACCTTGGGCGACAGGACTGATAAATGTCTTGGATATAGGTGGTAAGCAGGAATGATCGTATTAAAAGAAACTGATTGAACAGCTTCCAGGTAAGTGGAATGCTTTAACTCATGAATTGCAGTATAGGCCGTACCTTAAGTAGTACAGATTTAATCTTAGCAGAAGGTAGTCATGCAACATCTCAGATAATTCCTAAGAAGTGCTCAGTTGAGAAAGTCCAGAGGTGTTCCCAAATTATCGGACATTGGTTTTGGACTCAATGGAGTCCCCTCCCCTCCCCTCCACTTCTCCTCCCCTGCCCCCCCCCCCCAATTGCCAACACACACACTTTATTCGTGGCTCTTGCAACTGGAGATAAGAAAATGAACAATGCCCATCAGAAACACATGCAGCAGGGATGGTTGATAGAATAGCCTCTGGAACATGCTGCTATAATCTACCAAGTGTCACAAAAAATGCATCTCTCTCTCCAGAGAAAGACTGACTAGTTGACAGTATATCACCTTGCTGTTCAAGTTGCTCCGAAATTATTTGAAATATTGGTTTAGTTAGGATATATCCCTGTGAATGGGCTGACTAACACTATTTATTATATCCTGGAAAGAAGTGAACTGCAACAATTGCACTGGGTCCCAGGATTGGCCACAATGCTCCCCTGGTGGCCATGTAACTCCTGCTTCACCCTGGTTCTTTGGGTGCCTCCCTCTTTTTCCCCATCTGCCATGCCATGACGTAATTATTTAACTTGGAAAAGGGAAACTTTCAAGGGATCCCAGAGGAAGCCCTTATCCACTAACAAGCTGTGCTCAAGCACTTTAAAGGCAAATTTTGTGGTCTTCAACCTCTTGTGCATGTTCATGCCTCACAGATGTTACTTTCCAATCACTCCCTTGTGTCAGGACCTCAGCTTTCCCAACCCCTTTCCTCCTGTTGGGCTTTCTAGCCCAGGCCCACTGTGCTGCATCTGTCTTTTAGGCTCCAGCCCTTGTCCAACCTGATTTGGTTCATGGCCCTTGGCCCCAGTACTACTTAGTCTCTGGGCCCCTTGGCCCTACTTAGTCTCTGGGCCCGTTGGCCCTGCTTTTGCAGTGACCAAGTCTGCCAGTAAAAAACCCAAAATGAAAAAAAGGGCACTAGTTATAACTAAAACTCTTAGCTCACTGGCTGCTTAATCAAACTTCACCACCTACCCTGGGTCATAAGCCTCCGCAAGCCTTCAGTACCTTATTTGTATTCCCAGGGCAGCTTAAGAGTCAGCCAAGTGATCTCCTGCAGCCTTTCTGACCAGGAGTTCTCTCCTCTGCAATCTCCAGGACCAAACTGCCTGCAGATATGGTTGTATGATTTGACTGGTTGCAGGTGTGCCCTTTTATGGGATTCTCATTACCTAGACCGCAGTGTTTCCTTGCTGCCTTTTTTCTTGTGGCAAGCCCTTGATTTAGCTGCCTGGGCTCTACCTACTGTTATTTCTCTCTTGAAGTAACAGGAGCCTTCTGGCTCTCTGGGAGCAGACAGAAGTAATAATTTTCACCTGAAGTAGCTACAGAAAGTAGTCTGTAGCTGTGACCAAACATAAGTGCATAGCTGCAGACCACTTTAAAAATGGCTGATTGGGTGAAAATCTGAACCCTTCCTGCATGAAGGGTCAGATAAAGATGTTTCAAAACATAGGATCTTTTGTAACTTCTGTCTGTGCTGCCTTTGATGCAGATGGAAGTGCAGCTCACTGCTGTAACTAACAACGCTTTGTAGGAAGCGTTCTGAGTTACAATTCCCCAGACCATGAACAACGCACGCCTGCTGAGGCAGGGGGGACACAGCAACTGCCCGCAGGTGGCAGCAGTGGTGGTGGTGGGGGCATGGTGGTGGGGAGTGGGGAGCTCCCGCAGGCAGCTGCAACAGTGTCGGGGGGGGGGGTGAGGGTGGTGAGTGCCAACCAGCAGTCGGTGACCACCTGCAGACATCACTGGCAGCACTGGCAGCAGCCAGTGGCAATTAGTGACTACCCAAAAATGCTGCCAGAGGTGCTGGCAGTGAGGAGGGTGTGGTGAGCAGGGGCCACCAGCAGCATCAGAGGTGCTTCTTTCAGGGGGTGCTCCGCCAATCTCAGGAGGCACACGTGCACCTGCATGCACCCCCTATGCATTGTCAATGCCCTGGACCAACCTGAAGTTCCCTGTTGGTTCCAGGGGGGAGGGGGCTCTAGCTTCTGGCTGGGAGCCTACAGCCAGTTTCTCCTAGCAGTGGCCCCGGCTCCCTGCCTGCCTGTCCCTGTTTCAGAATAGGAGGGGAGAAAGGGACCAGAGGGAGCTCATTCTAGGGTCTAGCCAGCACTGGAGGTTGATGTGGGTGAATTGGAGCCTGCCCCTCACCATGAGGGGCTCCAATACACCTGTCCCATCCTCCAGCACTGGCTGGGGAACTTAGAATGAGTTCTCTCCTTCCTTTCCCCTCAACCCCCGTTCTGAATCAACTGGCTGTTACACTATACATTTCTCTGTCCTTCTTCCATTGTGCATACCAAGGAAAAGCCTTCCATTGTATTTCATGAGTTTCTTTCTCTGTTTATGTAATGCAGGAGCTCCTGCAGATGCACTTGTCCAGGGCTTTGCCTGTCATAAATTTCTATGAGAAACCTGAGACTCTGTAAGCAGACCACTAGAAAAGGCTGAGGTTACAGGTGCGTTTGGGAACTGGATGGATGGAGGGTTCTCTGTGCCTAGCGCTAATTGGTTTAAACTCATGCTGTCTTCTTCACCATTAGCTCACTTTTAGCCTTGTTCAAATTTAGAGGAAGAGAGTTGCCCCTACATTAGCAACAGGGGAAAAATCCAGTGAGGAAGCTTGAGGATGCTTTTGCAAAGAAACCACCACAATGCACTGCAGTTTGATACAGGTACCCCACGGACAGATTGACTGACCAGGATATTAGGTGCTTGGCTTGGCAGGACTGAGGGACATGAGACAAACCATGGCTGTAGGGTCATAGATATTTGCTTCTTCCAGAAAATGTGTAGGGAATCATTTTGTGTACTAAACTGGAAGGCTTAGGGATTTGCTGATGCATTGTGCCAGGCATTTCCAAAGATATTTCCCGTCTTTTGCACTGGAGGGGATAAGGCTGCATCCTGCAAGGCCAAAAGGGTATGAAGAGATAACTCTGACGCAACTTGTCAATTGAACTTAGTGCAATGATATCGGGCCAATCTTTTTTCACCTAATGCTTAATCTGTTTTAATGGGGGATAATATCATGGATGAAATTAGTTCATATTCCAAATATTCCTGGAGTATAAACACTAGGCTGGTGACATAACATCAGGATGATGTGTGCTCATCTGATATGTTTGTAAGTGAATTACTCTTGTATTCCACTAAGTTGAATCCCACTGCTGCCCCCAGGAGGAAGCCAACTCTGTATTTCTGCTGGTTCTGGCTCTGTTGTATCTGAAGCTGAAGATAGCCTATTTATGACATAGTCCATGGCAGGTTTAGGCTCAGTCTGTCTCTTGAGGAATTTATCAGAGACAGTTTTTATTTTCTTTCCAGTGAAAGACAATATACTTAAGGAAGCTGGAGCATTGCACTGATGTGTTCTGTAGTCTAGGCCTACAGATTAGAAAGAAAGAAAAGTGAACAAATTCATAGAACAATTGATAGATGTTTGCGAGGGGCACAGATTCATGATAGGTGCTGGAGATTTACAGTATGAATAAAATTAACAGCCATCAACTTGGAAGCAATTCCACACCTATAAGACATTTGGTATTTCGGTAGTTCTGACACCAGTTCCAGCTCAAACCAAACCTTCAATGAATTTAAAAGTTCACCCTGCTTTGGCTAAATATTAATCTCTTAGCAATCCTGTTCCACAGAACAACAGTGTGTTGCTCAGATCTTCCCAGAAGTGTCTGCAACAGATCTAACAGCTCATCGTTTGCTTCATAGCTCCCCAGAGAGACGGGACACACAGCGTGGCCATTGTATTTTTACAAATTTAAATCACTTTAAGCAATCCAAAGCCCTAATATTTTAGAAGTGATTAAGGCAAGTCGCTATGTAAAAATGACCAGAGTCTTTAAGTTCAAAGAAAGCAATGCATGTCAGACTTAATGTCATGTGCAATACTCGGCAGTTTTCTTACTAACCTCAACCATTGGGGCACCAAGACCCCTGCGTCTCAATTATGTATTAGTAAATTTAATGTGAAATGTAGATAATTATAGACTGTAGCTCATAAAACCTAACTTTAGAAGTGCCTCAAAGTTTGACAGCTATGTAAATCTAATGTAAACACAGAAGGGGTTTGAGTCATACTAAAAAGTGTAGAATTATGTAGGGAGCCCACAATATTAATATTAAAATGCTGCATTCATCTGGGCATTTTTGACAGCTTCATAAAAATGCAATAGCTATATTATAGTTTGGTTTTTCATCACCTTAGATTACTTTTTCTCCCCCCTCCAGTATTTCTAATGGCATGGACTGATTTATAAACAAGAAACATATGACAAGCGAGAATTGCTGAAGAAATTAGAAATTTTAAATTAGTTTTCTTTTCCTCTCAGAACTGGACTCAGAAATGAAAAAACATGGCAATACTGGTGGTCTCCAAAAAGCATTTGAATGTACAAATCTATTTGCTGGACCTCACTGAACGTCAGTTAAAAGTACCAAAGCTAAAAGGTAGAAGTCTTAGAGCTGACACTGGATTTTTAGGTGCCTCGCTTAGAAATCTGAGTGTAATGGGTTCAGAACAGTACCATTAAGCATTTCACTAGTCACAAAGGGCTGATTCCTTGCAAACCCCTTTGTTCATATGCAGCAAATTTACCAGTCAATGGAACTATTCACGTGAACAAGGTTTTATGCGATTTAGGCGTTTACCAGTTGTATTACTGGTGGGAAACAAACAACCCCCACCAAAGAGGCAAGGATTTGAAACAAATACACAGATTGTTTACACCAAGGACAAGAGAAAGGGAGATGCTCAAGCAGCAAGGGAGAGCTTGAGCCGTGGATGAAAGGCATGACAAATAACCACTTCTTCCTGACAAAGCTTCTTAGGAGTTAAATGTGCAAGCCACCCAAAAGAAAATCCCCATAGCTGTAGGTATAGGAAGTGCAAGCTGTTTGAGAAGAATGAGGGGAAGAGGCATGTACAATATTAGCCATCAGCTTCTGCATCCACAAAGCTCTGGTCAGGCCAGAGGATCTGCAGTGATTTACCCCAACTAAAGAGAGCTTTGTGCTTCTAATGGCTTTTAGTGAGGAAACAAGGGAAACATATGAGCATCTAGCTCTCTGTGGTGCTCTTGCAAAATTCTTACCTTGTGTCTTTTCATGAAATGTATTTTCCTTATACTGTTATGTTGGAAGCCTGAGGCCAATAAAACTATCCACACTCAAAACTGCTAATCACTCTAAATTAATTGGGTAACCATTTATTCCGCTTTTTAAATAACCATTCTTCTCCAATGGAATTTTATACTGCAACATTTATTTTATGAAGTAGTCCACCCTTCCCATCTTAAGTATCCGTACAGGGACAGGATGGTCCTGCTTTGAGCAGGCGGTTGGACTAGACCTCCTGAGGTCCCCTCCAACACTAGTTTTCTGTGATTCTATAGAGGAGTATCAGAATTATCTCTCATCTACATTTAGTAGTGTGCATATGCTGCTGGATCAGCAAGGGCTACTGGGATTGTGTTCCCCCCCTCTCCCAGGGATGGGATTTTATAGAAAGTCCTGCTTTTGTCTCCACCAAAGAGGTACCAAGAGATATTTAGCTCTTCTGAATCCAGTTTGGATGGAGTCGTGAATCCATAGTTTCATAGTTTCTAGGGTTGGAAGGGACCTGAGCAGATCATCTAGTCCAATTGTCTAGCAAGGACACAAAACTTGAACTGACCTTCTAGCAGAAATCCTTTCACATTCATCTCCCAATACAAAAAGCCATTGCTCTTTTTCTCTCTCTCTCTCTTTAGAAGTTATCAAGTGACTAAGAGGAAGTGGGTAAAAGAGCTCATTGAGTATGCAGTATTACTGTGCTAATAGCTCAGGGAGCTACTGTAGCACATCTGCAATTTTAATCTGATCTGGCCACCACAAAGTTGGTCAAGAACTTTTTGTAAAGATACTGGGGTTTGTTTGTTTTTTTCTTTTTTTCCCTTTCTGTTTGGAAAATGTTGATCTACGGAAACGAAAACTTTAGGAAAATGTATTGATTTCAATGAAACTTTTGTTAGGACACACTCCCCATCCAGGACGGAGGTCATTTTCAGAGACATCCAACCCAGTGGTTAATGCTTTCACCTGGGATACAGGAGATCTATGTTCAAGTCTCTGCTCTGAATCAGCAACTTTGGACCTATGCCTTCACATACCTGATAAATGTCCTAACCACTGGGCTGTTGGCTATTCTGAGGTAGGATTCTCAATTTTCACAAAATAAGAAAGGTCTCAGTTTCATCTAGAGGAAGAACGGGAACTTGAAAAGCAGAATTCTTGTTTTCCAGCCAGAACCAGCACAGATGGGTGAACTTCAACAAATTCAGAGATCCAATTGCACCAGGCAACCAGATAAAGCCTCTCTGAACCTCTTAGGCCAAACACAACAGTGATATAAATACCAGTGTAAATTCTGACCATCTGAGCTCTACTGCATATGACCACATGTAAGTGGTCAAATATTGTGACTTGTCTGGATGTTTTGGCTAGCATGCATGCAAATATGGGAGACAGAAGATTAGTACAAGTGAAAAAGTATTTGCCTTACAACAAAGAAGTTCACTAAAGGTATAATATGGTATATTAATTTTATATATATTGAAGTATCCTTCCCCTCCAAAGTGTGTGTATGGGGGGAATGGGGAGAGAGAGGGCACCTTGCTACTTTACTCACTTAAGACCAGTTACATTTTTCAAGCAGGATAAGTCAAAGAAAAGAGTCTTTCTTCCCCTAAACAGTAGGCTAGACCGGATCAGGAATAAAGCGGGAGAGAGCGGGGTGAGGGGAGGGGGAATCATATTTTTTTCTATTAAGTTTTCACAGAAAGCTTCACTACAAGCAAATTTTGATTTTTGTTAGGAGATTATAAAATATATTTTTTTTAAAATATATATTTTTTATTGAATTGAAAATTGGTGTTTTTCAGTCTGTGGATTTCTGGGGCACCTTTATCTTTCTTTTTAAATACTTCCAATCCCTTATCCCACCGAAAAGGAATGGAGGAACGAGAATGGGGGGTGGGGAGAAAAAAATTAGAACAAATATTCCTTCTCTACACAAATCATTTCTCTGTATGTTTTTCTCCCTGCTTTTTCTACTGATTATGGATGGAGGAGGAAGATAGAGGAGAATTATAACAGCAAATCCTCAGCACTAAAAAACAAAATGAAAACAGGAGAGAACAATTTAAACTTGCATTTTCCTTCAAATATGTCAAAAACACTATTTCTCTCGTGACAGTTTGTTTAAGGAAACTTCATATTGGGGAAGGGAGGGGGAGAGAAACAATATTTTCTCTATCCAGGATTACCTCCACTTTTTCGAGCATCACTTGGCTGAAAAGCTATAGATAGGGATGATCCTATGCTGAGTTGAGCCAAACGACTTCTTGAGGTTCCTTCCAGCCTTATCTCTCTATGCTTCTAAATGTAAAACCTGCTTCTGGTGAGAAGCAAGATCAGAAACGGGCCTTATGTTACTGGTAGATGTTTTTTGCTATTACAATATCTTCTTTTGAATCCTTGACCTGTAATATTATGCTGATTTTGCACAATCATATATAAACAAATCTAACTTATACCATTAATACCACTGCTGCGGGGGTTGACTTAAAGACCCCCTTTGAGTTACAACTGTATACACAAGTTCCAATTTTTTAATACTGGAAAACTTTCAAGTTCAAGCTCACAAATTATGCAATGTTTTCTTTTGGCCAAGCTGGGAAAACATTATTCAAATACTAATGGTTCCAGATGAAAATGGGAATTACAAAATTTCACTATAATACTCCAGAAAAATATAACAAAAACATTTTTTGAATCACAATAAAAGTTTTGATTGAACATTTGTTGCATCAGTTCTTATTTTTCACAAACAGGTTAGCCCATCCTTTTAGAACATCGTATCTTTGGCAATTAGAAGGTGAGCTCAAGACCATCCAGGTCAGTCTTCCACAGAGGCTAAGTACAGACAGTCAAAAAGTCTAAGGCTGAATCCATTCAATCTTGGCAGGTTAGTCTAAACTGCATAGATTGAACATGACAATCAAGTGAACAGACATTCAGTTTTGATTCCAGAAATTCAGCCACATGCCTGCAGTGGCCCAGGCCAGAAGCTGGTGGGCATTAGAGCACACCTCCTTACTTGGCTGAAGCAGACAACTTGTGCCAAGACTAACCCACCCACCCTGCAAGGGGAGGGGGGGGGGTTGTAGGGTAGCTGCAAAGCATCCTGGGATGCTGGGGGACTAAGAGTTATTTGAATCTGGAGGGGATCTGGATGGAATTCAATAAGTCTGATATTATATCCATCCAGGTGTATTGTAAACTTGTTTTGCCCATTTTGAAAGCAGTTTATGTGCACTGGATGTCTGTTGTGTTACAGATTTGAACCTGTTTCTGATCATTCATACTGATTATGCACTTTATGTCCCTAGCCTGAGAGATAATTATAACGCTGGGCACATTCTTAGCATAACTTTTTATTTGCCCTCTACAACACTAGTATAGAGCAGAGTGGGGTATGGCTATGCATATGCAGATGTGTATTATTATTAGAGAAAAAAAACACTGCCAGGAAAAAATATAATTATGAGGGCTAAGTACAGACTGTCAAAAAGTCCAAGGCTGGATTGATTCAGTCTTTGCAGATTATTCTAAACTGTGTAGACTGAATCAATAAGCAAGTGAAAAGATATTTCATTTTCATTCTAGAAATGCAGCCATTTGCATACAGTGACTCAGGCCAGGAGCAGGAAGCACTCACTGCTTGGCTGGAGCAGACAGCTTGGGCCAAGGCTAGCCTACCCACCCTGCCCTCCCTTGCCTTGATTCTAGGTACTGTCCCTTGTGCTCTCTCCTGCCACACCTTGATGCATTTGTTGGATTATTAAAAGGGAAGTGCCTAAGCATCCTAAAACACACCTACATCTTTCCTTCGCCAGCAGATGCCCTCCAAGATCCTGCTAACCCAAATTCAGTCCTTCTTCAGGTGGGCCTTCCTGGCCTGTCCATGCCCCACCTGGCACTCACTGCCTTATGGGCTATTCACAGCCTCTGGCCTTCCCTACACCTATGCCCCTCCCTCAAAGGTTTTCCTCAATGCCATTCTGTCCCTTGTAGAGGCTTTGGCTCTCTCAGCTTCAGCCTCCCTTCCCTCTGGCTGCAAGCCTTCAGGACTGGCCAATTGATATGGATCTGGGTCTCTTGGCTTCATCCCCAGGTCTCTGGCCCTTGTTCTCACCCATTTTGGGCCCTCTGGCCCTGGCTCTTGTTGCTTCTGAGATTTGTTTTGCCTTTCTTGGGCTGTAGGTCTCTGACCCTGGTTCATCCCCTGCTTGGAACCTGGGCCCTTGGCCTCATCTCTGCTAATCTAGCAATTTTGAGCCCCACTCTTGGGCAAGCTCAAGGCAGTTGCATGCCCCTCAGGCACAAATAGGACCTCTACTCCCCAGTAGTCTCAAACCCAAACCACCAGTTTGAACAGGACAACAAGATGTAATCCCCGTGGGTCTGAATATGTCCCCACTCTGTGTCGAAACATAAATCCCAGCTCTCTGGCTGTATGCACCAAGCTTCTGCTGCTTTGGGCTACACCCTCCCCTTGCAACCACCCAGAGCCTTACTAGTAGGTTCAAGGCAGCTCAACCATCAACCAGACACCCTACAGCCTTCCTAGTCAGGAACCCTTTCCCTTACAACTTGCAAGGCCAACTTGACTGCCTGCTCTCAGGCACTGGCTTTATATGCCCTGCCCAGCCAGTCATGTGAACTGGCAGCCTCTCACAGGTGTATCTTCCCTGTGTCTGTTCACCTGACTGCTTTCTCAGATAGGACTTAGCTCTGCAGCCTGTGTAGCCCTAAGCTTCTAGGTTGCCTCCCTGTCTGCCCTGGAGCAGTTTGCTGCTCTGTATCTGGTCCCTAGGTGAGTTACCCTCCCAGGACTGGTCCTGCCTGCAGCTTGCCTTCATTTTGCTTGCTGGCAGTCAGCTCCTCAATATGTCAGCTGTGAGTTCTCCCACAGTCAGCCTGTTCTAAGCAGCAATCTCTTGACTGGCTGTAGCATTCCCCTTTTCCTGAACTGGCAGCTCCCTGCCCAGGTGGCAGTTAATCCTGGCTGCCTGTCCTCTCACAGCAAGTCACTATTTAGCTACCCAAGGCCCTAATCGCAGAGGTCTTCCTCCTTAAACCTACAGTGATAGGAGTCCCTAGGCTTTCTGTCACAGGCTGGTGCTAAAACATAACCTTGGATAAAATTATCACTCACCAATAAGTTCAGTTCAAACAAAATGGAAGGATAAACAAAATTAATCTGTAAGTAGGGTTTTCTATTTAAAAAAATATAAAAATTGAGATACTAAGAGCTAATTAGCAAAGAGTTCGTGAACATGGAGAAGGTTTGGAATTTCTTTAACATCAGCAATGTAAGATCTATCTGGAACTAATGGATAAAACAATGTTTCAAAGAAGTAAAATAAAAATGTATGAAAGTGCTCCATACCTGACTGACAGACTGAAATAAAGAAAAAAACCTCAAAAAGAATACCAAAGAAGAAAGCTTACAAGGAATGGAAAAGAGGATTTATAAGCACACAAAACACCGAACACATCAAGAGTAAGTATAAAGTGAAACTTCCTAGAAGTTGAACTGAGTTGTACCTTGCAAAGGAAGTTAATATCCATAATAAAAGGGTCTTCAGCCACAAAAACAAAAAACAAAAGAAGGAAAAAGTGGGGCAGCCATATTGTGAGAGAGTTAAAGGTTAAAGAAAACAAGAAATGCCTTAAATTCAATGAAAAATTTTCCTCAATTTTTGATAATGAAAAGGAGTAAGAGTATAATAAAAGGAACAATGAAAAGTAGGTCATGTGGATGAATGCCAGGGAAAGACAGGTGTTAAAGAGAAATGTTAGTAGAAGAATGAAGGGATATAAATTGACTGTGAATAATTTGGGTCTGGAAATTGGAAAGTTTCTAACCATCAGAGGAATATGGAACTTTAAGAGCTTTCCAACAGAAGTAGGCTATACAAAATGAACTACTTTTAAGTTGGAAACTGATACAAGTATAAATGTTATTCTATGGCTTGACTGACTAGAGATGGTTAGCTGTGTTAGTCTGCAGTCAAGTAAAAGGTGAGATAGATTTGCACCTTATAGACTAACCAAAGTATATACATTGGTTATATATTCATTAAATATCTATTCAGACTATAAATAATACAGCACAAGCTTTGCTGGTCTAAAGCTCACTTCAGCTTAGAGCAGGATGATCATGAGCTCTTTTAAGTCACATGTTCCTCTATAGAGGTTTTCATAAATCACACACAGGCAATTTGTTCTTGAGAGCCTCCAATCAAAACCCAATCCTACTGCCTGGTTCCCCAGAAGTCATACTGTCCCCAGCACTGATTCTAGTTAGAGAGTAAAGCAAAAAACCCACAATCTTGCTGCTTTCAAGTTCAACTGAAAGAACTGATCTCCCTCCCCCAAAAAATCAGCAATACATAAGACCATCTCAGAGACTGTACTTTGCTTGCATGCTAAGAACAATAGCCATGCCATGTTGCCATCCAGTGATTTCCACCATCACTAGGAGATGACTGGGATGCTATAATTTAGAATCCACTGGCATGTTGTGCTTATTCACCAAGTTTAATATAGTACCTGCTTTTGTTTCATCCATGTTGTTTGGCACTTTTGGAAGTTCCTGCCCTATGTTTAGGACTGCGGCTTGGTAAGAGCAGGTGCAGTGGTACTGCGAGGGTCTGATAATGCCAGGATCATGCATGTTTATTTAAAGCTCCTGCAGAGAGCTATATAACTTTCAAGGCTATCAGGAAGGTGCAAAGGAAGCTTTTTATTTCTCTCTGGACGATTTACAGAGATGATTTTCAGTTCAAGCTAATGCACATCATCTTTACAGCTTACACATTAAGGGTTCTCTGGGTGTTTATCATGATTATACATTTAGAATATTCTGACCACCTAAAACAAATCTGCTATCTTGGTAGTTTGGTGTGGCAGGGGACTGTGTGTGCCTGTCACTTCAAGGCCCTAGAGCTGGCAGCCGCCAGGTGCTTAATGAGGGCAGCCATTTTAAGGTCAGGGCTGCCTATATAAACAAGGCAGTTAAGCTGTGAAGGGTCAGACAACAACACTGCCTGGCCAGAGGGCTGCTCAGTTTCATCTGGAGGTCAGGGAGGAGCTGTAGGGGATGGTAGGAGGCTCCTGGTCCTGGGTATGATTTAAAACTGCACCCTGTTGGGAGTAGGTGCCTGGTGGGGCTTCCAGTGGTGTGGGAGCCCCCAGCAAATGCCAGGCCACTGATCACTGAGCACAAGGCAGAAAGGGATCTTGGAGGCATTATTGACTCCAGGATGAACATGGGCCGACAATGCGAGGTCATGGCTGGCAGGGCTAACTGGACCTGGTCGTGCATCCACAGGTGCATCTCAAGTAGAGCCAGGGAGGTGATCCTCCCCCTCTATGCGATGCTGGTCAGGCCACAGCTGGAGTACTGCATCCAGTTCTGTGCGCCCCATTTCAGGAGGGATGTGGACAACATGGAGAGGGTCCAGAGGAGGGCCACCCGCATGATCCGGGGACAACAAGGCAGACCCTACATTGAAAGACTGCGGGACCTAAACCTGTTCAGCCTTCACAAGAGAAGGCTGAGGGGGGACCTGGTGACTGTCTATGAACTCACTAGGGGGGACCAGAAGGGTTTGGGGGAGACACTGTTTCCCCTAGCGCCCCCTGGCATGACAAGGAATAATGGACACACATTACTGGAGAGTAGGTTTAAATTAGACATCCATAAGAACTACTTCACAGTTAGGGCGGCTAGGAGCTGGAACCAACTTCCAAGGGAAGTGGTGCTGGCTCCTACCCTGGGGGTCTTTAAGAAGAGGCTTGATGCCTACCTGGCTGGACTCATTTGAGTCCAGTTTTTCTCCCGCCCAGGCGGGGGGTCGGACTTGAAGATCTACAAGGTCCTTTCTGACCCGACTTCTATGATTCTATGATATGATTCTATGACCCAAGTGAAAGGCAGGTTGTGTCACCTTAACCCCTAGCCCTCACTTTTGGGTGGGTTCACATTCCATCAGAGGTAGTAGCACCATGACCTGCTGCCCAGGGGGGGAGTGAGAGTCCCCTGTGAGACCCTGAGGCATGCCCAAAAGCCAAGGGCCAGGGGTTCCAACTGACCTGGAGGTAGGCCAGGGCTATAGCTGAAGGTCCCGGGGGGACAACACCCAAGAAGGGAAAATGGCTTCAGGGAGTTATGTGTCCTGCATGAAGGCACATGAGGCCGCCTGATGAGAGGACTCTAGGGTGGGGTTCAATAGGAGGATTCTGGGGCCCATTGTGTAGGGCTGGGGTGCAAGAGAATATCATGATGCCATCTGTGAGGCTTAGGCTGTGGTGTAGGGGAGGAATGGAGCTGCAGATAGCGCCCCCTGGCATTGGGGCAGAAAATGGGCAGCCTGCCACTTAATCATATCTATCAATTAATTATTAAGATCAAGGCATGGTGGATGAGAAAGCAGGCAGTTGACCCAAGAACAGGTGGGTGGTCCACGTGGAGATTGGCCCCAAGCAGGCCCCCTGATACATTTGGCAACAGTACTTTACCCCACAGTAGCACTCCAGCACAATGTTTGATAGCCCTCTCCTTGTACCTAACAACCCTCCATTACAATACTCCCTATCACATCTACAGCAGCTACTACACATACCCCATATGACTTGTTTCCCAGTTTAAAGCTGAAAATCTAGGCATCCAACTTCTGTCTTCACAGTAGTCCAAATAGCTAGAAAGTTTTGAGTTCCCTTCTACCCATTTTACTTTCTAGCACTGATGTGACTTCTTCAATCAAAATGGTCTGTTTCCTGCAAGGAAAGAAGTAAGGAATTTTAGATTCAGGGTTGTCCTGGCTATCATCTCAGTCCATACAAACTCCACGGAGCCCATGATGTAATAAAAAATCCAAATGACCTTCTCTGATAACAAAAGGTGCAATATAATTAGCCAGCCTGAACACAAGATCATTTTGAGCCATCACCCGAACAATGTTGTACTTCTGCTCACTGTGGATTAGGTGCTTAAAACAGTTTCTCTCCCGTGTGTCCCTTGAAAATGCTCATTGCCACTTTTTAGAATTTTCCAAAGTGATCATTAAAGATGGAAAATATTTTTTCAAGAAATAGTAAATGGATCAAAACATAACATCAGGTCATATCCAATGAATTGTTGTAGCCAGAAAGTGACTGAAACATTTTGAAAATATAAAACTATTTTATGTTTCCTTAATAGAACCTGTTTCAATGCTACAATCGGACTTCTATATACCTGTTATCTATACAGGAACAAGCAACTATTGGAGTAGTACCATATGGCTGTTTTTATCTTATTAAAAGGCACGGAGAAATGGAAGCACAGACATTTTGCTCCTGTCAGGGAGATGATCTCTTGAATTCAGTAGTGTAAAAGTATATTTTCCAGGGCCAGGAGCAAGGAGGAGAAACCTTGCCCACATCACTAGTGTTTCTATAACCTGTGTGTGAACTTTGAAAATAAGAGAATTTGTTCATTAACCTTAGTTATCTGGCATGGAGCAGCTTGGCCTCTATTGCAAAATAAACCCTCATGAGGTTTAAAAAAGGCAGGCAGTCATTTCGGCTCCTTTCAGCCCTTAGATACATTAATCCAAGAAATAAATATATACGCTGCAAAAACTCTTATTACCAAAAATTGTTTCTAAAAGTCTGTTTTGGAATAGTTGGACTTAAGGTTCTTTTCCCTGCCCTGTTTTTAAAGAATAAAAGAAAAACAATGACTTGCATGTAAAAAGCAAACGCCAAGTGAGGGAGGTTCAACACGGCCAAGTGAGGTCTAAAGTGAAGTGGGCTGGTTCTAGTAAAATCTTTCTCTGTTTTTCTTGTACTTGGAAATCACAGTGTATCAATTTGGAAAATCAGATTATTTTCTGGATAAAGATAAGGGGTAGAAGAGACTCAGTGAAAGATCTTAAGTTTTCTGTGGGAGAAAGTAAAGGAAAATATTATAGATGCCCAAACACTTGTCTAACTTTGGCTCTTTTACCTCTTCTGTAAACTGAAAATAAATTCCTTGCTGCATAAGGGTGTTGCCAAGTTGAACACAATACAAAATAAAAATACACCAAAGGGACACCTAAGTACATCAGATAGGGAAGGATTCACACTGATACAGATATGGGGAGAATAATTCATTTTGGGAGGATCTACCTAGTTTCATAGTTTCTAGGGTTGGGAGGGACCTGAACAGGTCATCAAGTCCGACCCCCTGCCCTGGGCAGGACCGAGTGCTGGGATCATAATACCCCAGCCAGATATCTATCCAACCTCCTCTTGAGGACCCCCAAGGTAGGAGAGAGCACCACCTCCCTTGGGAGCCCATTGCAGAGCCTGGCAGCCCTAGCAGTAAAGTATTGCCTCCTGATATGAAGCCTGAAACTCATGGTCCTTCATATCTCTCCTCTAACACCTCTCCAGATTTTGCTATCTTTACCTTCCAACACATGAAAAATAGCTGGGTGTCATAGCAATTGAACCCTCTTCCCTTTCTGCCAACCTTATCTTTACCTCTTGTGTGAGTATATGGCACATCACCACCCCCAATCTCTTGTTAAGGCTGCTGTTACTGGCTAAGCAAACTCACAAGAAGCACATGGCGGATGTAGAGAGAGGTGTTGCAAGGAGGTCCTTTGCTCCTTCCCTGAACCAAAGTTTAGTCTTCTATCTTTTGACAGAGGATGAAAGCAAGCTATGTACCAGCCAATCCTTTTGTCTGAAAGGAATGAACCGTTTGTACAGTGCAGTCCTTTTCTCACTCCCATATGAAGTCACTGTAGTGGCTGCTTGTGAAGCCATAAGACTATCAAGTTGCTCCTTTTCCTCCCCTGACAGATGATGAGGCAGTGTTGCTGCTAAAGGCAAAACTAGCAAGGTCTGGGCAGCAGCCGTGGCAAGGGCCAGGGCAGCTGTGGCACCAGCACAGGGAGGAGTGGAAGGACTGCTGTTCTTGCACCCCATCTAAGTAAGCGACTGGGGTTGGTACCCAGGATTACTCTACTGCCTGCTGCTAAGTTTCATTCCACTTCTCGGGAAGCAGTGAAGTTCCAGGAGTAGTTTTATGAAGGTGCAGTGCAGCCAACAGAAGCAGAGGGTATCTTGCAGACTTAATTGGTAAAGCCTCCATACCATTGCACACAGTTCAAATCCTTGTAATCTGTTATGCTATCTCATTGGATTTTGCATATATTTGAGCAACATAGATGTTAACCCTACAGTGAAAACCAAAACCAGTCAACCAAAAATATTTACAAAATGGACTCGTTCATTCTACAGTTTCAATATTGCCAGCTCCTACCATTTTCTCTTAATTTTTGCAATATTTGATTCTTTTTTTGGAAGCTCCAACTTCTGGTGTTTAATTGCATAATAGAATCACTCTTCTATTTACAAAAAATGAAGATTCTAGTCCTTGTGTTCTTGTCCTCACGGTTCCAAAGGATTGCTTGAAAACGTAAATCATAAAGGCTTAGAAACCAAAAAGCAAATAGAAAGAATCCAAAACCAGCTTTAAATGTGTAATGGTTTTTCAGGTCTCTCACGGTAGTGTGAGGCCTGACATTCTCTGAATGTCAGAGAGGTTTTTAGGGCCCAGCTCAACAAAGCCCTGGCTGGGATCATCTAGTTGGAGATGGTCCTGCTTTGAGCTGAGGGTTAGGCTAGATGACCTCCTGAGATCCTTGCCAACCCTAATTTTCTACAATTCTATGAATCTGAGGATGGCAACAATAAATTTCACATGTGTGACACAGCAAAATTAATTCTACAATAGTGTGATAAATCTGACTATGTTAAGCAAAGCATATATGAAATAGATGCCATTAATATACGTGTGTAGATGTCCTAAGATGTCCTTGAAAGCTAAAGGGTGAAAACTCAGACTACAAACAACTAGAGACGAAGGTATGTTTGGATGTGTCAGCAAGAGATTGACATGGAAGATGTTTTTACAGACAATTTTTGTGCATAATTGGCTTTGGCACCTAACCTGTGTGTGTCTTTCTGATGGGCTCTTAGTTTCTTATTCAAAAACAACACTCAGCTGTTTATTGTTAACTGTCATTTGTACTGTAGGTGCCAGTTTAGTAACTAACCTAACAAATCTAAGGTGGAAAATACAACCTTAATGCAAAAAAACATGGCAATTGAAAGGAGGGTTATTAAAGAAGGCCAACACCAGCCATAGCTGGATTTTGTTAGCACGGTGGGGAAGAAGTCACAATGGTATCAATTTAGATGAATCAGAACTTTAATATAATCTTCTTTGTATTTCCTTTTTTGTAGCTGAATGTGAAGTACCTAGCTACAAATGGGGCGGGAGGGGGAGGTTCAGCTACACATGAAGGACCTGGGCTTACAGTGAACAATAAGATATGAGCCAGCAGTGTGCCATTGTTGCCAAGAAGGCTAACAGCATACTCGGCTGCATGAGTAGGTGTGTTGCCAGTAGGTCAAGGGAAATGGTTATTCCCCTCCATTGAGCACTGGGGGTGGGGGCACATCTGGAGTACTGTATTCAGTTTTGCCACCACCCCCCCGCTACAGAAAGTATGTGGACAAGCTGGAGAGAGTCCAGTGAAAATGGTTTGGGGCTGGGGGACTGATTTGTGAGGAGAGGCCAAGGGAACTGGGCTTATTTACACTGAAGAAGAACAGACTGAGAGGGGGTTTGATAAAAGCCTTTAACTACCTGAAGTGGGGTTACAAAGGAGATGGAGCTGGACTGTTCTCAGTGGTGGCAGATGACAGGAAAAGGAGCAATGGTCTCAAGTTGCAGCAATGGAGGTTTATGTTGGATATTAGAAAAAAAACTCTCACTGGGAGGGTGGTGAAGCATTGGAACAGGATACCCAGAAAGGTTTTTAAGGCTCAGCTTATCAAAGCTTTGGCTGAGATTATCTAGTTGGAGATGGTCCTGCTTTGAGCAGGGGGTTGGACTAGCTGTGACCTCCTGAGGTCCCTTCCAACCCTAATTTTCAATGAGTCTATGATTTCTAATAGCACATGCACACATGCCCAAAATATTATTTTTGTTAGTGCTACCGACATCTCAAATTTGACAATGATTTAGCACTTAACATTTGAGTAGAACGTGTCTGAAATGAATACTAAAAGCAGTTATGGAATCAGTATCCCTTTTCTAACATACCATTTCTAGATGCAGCCTTAATTTTCTGAATTTTATATAGCACATGGCCAAAGAATTTACTAAATGTTCCCTATTTCCTGCCATTTCACCAGCTTCCTAAGAAAGGAACTTAATGTTTAAAAAATGTTTGAGAACAGAAATAAAGGCTTTACAAAATATGAACTCCATAGAAATATATTTGAATACTTCTTTATTCAAAAGCTTTTTATTTTAATTACAACAGGTCTTTTCATTCAATTTGTACTTAACTTGTATGCTCCAATATCAGCAGGCTATTTTATATTCAAAATAAAACTTAGTTTGTTTAACTACAGAGTCAAATCCTCAGCTAGCAAAAACTGGCAACCTTAGCGGAGCTATGTGGATTTATACTGTTTGAACATATATGATCTGTAGAGTAATGGAGACAAATGCTTTAAAAAAAGATAAAAACCAAGCCTCTGTTACAAATGCATTTGATTGCTAAAAATCTACCTTTCCCCGCTAAATCTAGGCCCTGATCTCGCAGTATATACATGAACTGCCTTATCCATACGAAGAGTCCCATTAAGCCACACAAATTTGAAAGATAAGGGGCCCAAATGTATTTTTCTTTCACTTTGAGCATAAGAAGTAAATCCATCCATTTCACTTTCGGGTGATTTCATTTATTTATTTTACAGTGCTCTAGGATGCAAACACAGTGAGACATGCCCCAAGTTTTTTAATATGTCAGTGCCAGTGCTGCCAAAAGCCGTTAAGTGTGCTGAACACTCACTTCTCTAGGACTTTGCACATGCTTAAAATTAAGCCCAGGCATAAGTCTTTGCAGAATTGCAGAGTAATTTAAGGTAAGGTGCAACAAGTAAACAAAGAAAGGTTTGTGTAGGGAGAAGAGAAGACAAGGGTAATGTACTAGTTTCAGTGTGTGAATTGAAAATACTTCAATAAGTTCGTTTTTCAAAAGCTATGATTTTCAGTCTGACCCAGACTTTCAGCTGCAAATATGTATATGCTTTTGAAAGCAACATTTTTACATAAAATACCTTCCGTGTGTAATGAGAAGCAACGAAAAATGAACTGAAGAGCTCAGCAAGAACTGAGTCTCACTGTACAGCTGGATTGAATGAGGGACAAAACATTAACGCACATTTTTACCAGGAAATAGGCTGTGTTTTATTGTTCTTTGTTTTCCAGAAATCACAGCAGGAAAACAAACATCTCTGCCAGTGACTCTTCCAGCAAATGAAAGCAAATTCCTTAGGATCTCTTCCAAAAGCTACTTGGTCATGGAATTCCCACTCCCTATGCTAGATTTTCAAAGGTGATTAATGATTCTGGGTGCACTGGTTTTGGGTGCACATCTCTAAAGGATCTGCTTCTCAGAAGGCAGGTGCTCAGTGCTGTCACAAAGAGAGGTCCCATTAAAGGTGCCCCAAGTTGGTCATGGATCCCTTGAGAACTGCATGGATGTGAAGAATTTAAGGGCTAGAAACACCAGAAAGAAGGCATGTGCTAACCCTTGATCTCTGGCCCCTTGAGCATGTAGTTAATAAAAAAGCCACCCTGCGTGGCCCTACCTTGCTGCTACTGCTACTTCCTTGATTCTCTATAAAGAATCATAGAATCATAGGCAGGGTGGGAAGGGACCTCAGGAGGCCATCTAGTCCAGCCCCCTGTTCAAAGCAGGACCATCCTCAACTAGATCATGCCAGCCAAAGCTTTGTCAAGTCAGGTTTTGAAACCCCCAACAATGAAGATCCCACTACTTCTCTGTGTAACCTGTTCCAGTGTTTTGCTACTCTCCTAGTGAGAAAATTCTTCCTAATATTTAACCTAAACTTCCCTTGCTGCAACTTGAGACCATTGCTCCTTGTTGTGTCATCTGCCACAACTAAGAACAGTTCCTCTTTTGAACCCCCCTTCAGGTAGTTGAAGACTGCTATTAAGTCCCCTCTCAGTCTCCTCTTCTCTAGACTAAATAAGCCCAGTTCACTCACCCTCTCCTCATAAGTCATGTCCCCCAGCCCCCTCACCATTTTTGTCACTTCACTGGACTCTCTCCAATTTGTCCACATCCTTTCTGTAGTGGGGGGCCCAAAACTGAACACAGTACTCCAGATGTGGCCTCACTAGTGCTGATTACAGGGGAATAATTAATTCCATTAACCTACTGGCAACACACCTACCAATGCAGCCTAGTATGCCGTTAGCCTTCTTGGCAACAAGGACACAGAGCTGGCTCATATTCAGTTTATTGTCCTCTGTAACCTCCAGGTCCTTTTCTGCAGAGCTGCTGCCCAGCCAGTCAGCCCCCGGCCTGTACTGGTGCATGGGATTGTTCCATCCTAATTTAAGGACTTTGCACATGTCCTTGTTGAATGTCGTGAGATTTCTTTTGGCCCAATCCTCTGAATTTTCTAGGTCACTTTGAGTCCTAACCTTACCCTCCAGCATATCTACTAGTCCTCTCAGCTTAGTTTCATCTGTAAACTATAGATGAAGTTAAAGAGGAGTGAAAGGAGAACTTAAAACTGACAAGAAAATGGTGTTTAGAATGATAATGCCCTGAAAATGAACATTTACTTCCTTCATGTTGGTTGGGCTGCATCTTTCCCTTCCATTCTCCCATTTCTCCTATTTCAAGGATTTTCACATTCTCTAGACTTTTATGTGCATGTTGAAGGAGGGTCATTAAAGCTTTACCAAGCTTTAAACTTCTTTTACTGCTGAATCAGTGTGTCAGATCCTCCGCAAATGGAAATCACATTCTTCCAACAACCATGTCTTCATACAACAGCTATTATTTCCATCATCCTTTACTGTCATGCAAATGATGTGATTATTTTATATAAAACAAAGGATATTACCCTCATTAGGATGTCTATAAACTAAGCAATACAATTATGTGTAAGGAAAATGCATGTGTGTGTATGCATACACACACATCCACATACACTGACACACATTGTGTATTGAGGTTTATGTTTTCTACTTGAGTAAGGTTCTAGGGTCATGCATAACCCTACTTTCATAGGACTTAAGGAAGCATCCATTCATGGGTGAAGCTCATACTGTATATGGGTATGGGAAAAAGCACTTCATGTAATCATCATAAATCCTGTAGAAATGCAAGTTCTGTTTTATTCAAGATATTTCAGGCAAGAGCAAAACCCAACCCCATGTGTTAATGGAATATTATTACTTGTCGTACTATTGTTACCTCAAAGGGATCTTATAAAAACACACAAGTATGCTGTTGGCCAGTGCATGAATCGTTTATCTCCAGAGGCCCAAATTAAATTCCTGGCTTGAGGCACACCAGAGTTTAGTGACTCCTCTTAGACCCAGATTGTCCATAACATAAAACCATGACATAATGTGAAACCACTCATGCTTTCTGTTCAAGAAGAGGTCAAGGGCTGTGACAGCAGGGATACTACAGATAAGAACTGAGATGTGCTTGAAGTTTTGTACAAGGAGGAATCCTACAGTGCATCTTCCCACCCTATGCCCTGCTTAAGCAAATGCATCTCCATGGGGTAGTGAGGAGAAAGGCTGGAAGAGCACCAGGAGCTATTTACACAACTGGAACCATTCCATCTTCACTCAAGTGAAGCAAATAATTGTAAAAGTGTTCTCTATTCCAGACTTCCAAGAACAACATGATGAAGTGGACATCTTGAGAGGGAAGTTGCCATGGGCATACAAGCCTCTGACTGAGAGAACACACACATGCACTAACCAAACCAAAGGAAGCTCAACTTCAGTTCTTATTAAGGGAAGCAGTGCTGTCACTCAGTATTAAAAGTATCCTAGGAACTTAGGGAAAAATGCATAGATACTGGGTAAGGTCCTCCTCTGAGAGGAGACTGGAAAGCAGCAAATACAGCATCAACAGCAACAAGAGGTTGGATCCTTTATTTTCTCACATCAGGCTCCACAGACCCTGGTTCCACTTGACTAACTCTCCAAGCCTGTGTATCTAGGCCTTCTATACACATGTGCTCCCCAACTTGCATTTCTCAGGGAAGCAGTGGATAAATTCTGGCAGGGCTCATTAACTCTTTTAGGCAATTCTGCTAGAAACCCCAGTAGCTTTTATGACTGACTTTTTAATTACTTTGATTTTCTACTGAACCTATTCACCCAGTAGAGCTCAGTTTAGAACATGGCCAAGTGGTTCCTTCAACAAGGATATTAACTATTGAACCCACTGACTTTAAATTAGGGCATATAGGCCAAATTTTGTCCTGTGCATTTGGTGGGAATCTTTTGCTTTTATAGAGTTTTAAACCTGGGTTAATTGCAAGAGGGCAGTCTCTTTGCAGATTCATATCCACGACTGTCTTCTTTTTAAAAAAGGGACCAGGGATTTGATTTTTCTTTTTTGGATATTGCATAAATATAAATTCCTATAACAACTAAGCCATTCTGTGCCAATATGGCCTTAGCACAACAAAAGCAGTGATTTTTCACAAGTCATAATTTAGCTCTGTGCTCCCCACAAGCATTCTGTTACATCTGCAAAGCCTTTAGCCTTCTTTTTATTCCATAAAAAAGACATTGGATGAGAGAAGCTTGCAAGCTGCTGTCAAAAACGTTCTTCGGGTTCTTTAGGATATACATGGTCTTCAGAAAAACCACAGTTTACCCATGGGTTTTCATCTTAGTGTCCAATGTTCTAACCTAAACAACCTAGACTACATACCATAATTCCCAAAACATTAGTATGGCCTGACCGTGAAAAACCACAAATATTCTCTATTGGTCTTCTGTTCTGCCTCGTCCAATTAGACATCCCAAGTTAGTACTGCCTGTACTTACATTTAGAGTACCTGATTGCTGCAGGATGTTCTTGTTCAGGGGGTGCTAGTCTTCTCTCCAAGTGAGGGCTGATGCTTGACCAAACAGGATGCTACAGGAAGCAATTTGCTGTGGGAGTTGGTGTCCTTCCACTGAAGGAAGCAGAACCAGTGGTAAGAAGAGTATGCAAGGCATATAAGGATAGGGAAATAACTCACAATTCCTTGCCCAGTCATAAATTCACTGGTCAGGTTATGGGACAAGATTTACAAATCTGGTGCCAGAACAACAACTGAAGCTGCAGTTGCCCTTTAACTCAATAGCCCAACCACTTACCCAAGATATGGGAGATCCAGGTTTCTTTCTTACTGCTGCCTGTAGTGTGATGGCCCCACATCTCTCACTCCCCAGAAGAGTGCTCTGCCCAGTCACCTAAACATCCACTGGAGCAGTGATGGGAATACAGTCAGAAGTCCCATCTCTCAAGGGGTGTCGTAACCACCACATTGCAAGATATTCTGAAGTGGGTCTCGCTCACTTGTCCTGTAGGAGCTGAACTGGTTTGTATGAAATGCTCATGGATTCATATAGAGTGTGAAGGAATGAGTCATAGACTACTCATTAAGGCACTCACATGGGCAACGGGACAGATTTATTTATACGAAGTGGAACATCGTCAACACAACACTGGAAGGTCCCTGATCCAGAAGATACTATATGATGGTGGATAAGTTACTGTCCTGAAAAGTGAGAGATGCAGGTTCAAAAGCCCTCAGATAAAGGCAGGAGTTAATCCTGAATCTCCCATATCAGAGGTGACTATTGTAACCATTGCAGGATAAAAGAGAGAGCTCCTATTTCAGAAAGTTTGTGAATATTTCCTTAATTTCTTTTGCTGTTTGTACTGGTGCCTGCAAAAAAAAAAGAAGTTTTGTTCTGGATCAATTGGAGCATATTTTTAGACATGATTTGATTTTTCTTTTTCTTTTTTTTTCTTTTGGCAGGGGAAAATTGATGTCGATTCAAACCAGTTTTTGATGTTTGGTTTGGCTGACTGAAACCACAAAAAATAAAAAGACATTCATAAAGCCAAGTCACAATATATGCTTTCTGTATGGCTCTTACTAAGCACTGGGGAGGCAGCTCCATTGAGCTGACATAAGGAGAGTTTGAGGAACAGTAGTGTGTGGAGTCTGTGCAATAGGTTATAGTGAAGTCCTTCCACCTATGAGGTGTGGTACAGGAGAAACCTCCAGTGTCAGCAAAATTTGGAGTGATGGGTAGTAAAGACAGACAGAGCCAGGAGAGGAGAGGTGAATGCTGATATTCTGACAGTATATAAGAGATAACAAAGGCAGAGCAAGCAGTCTGCATATAGGCCTACGTAGGGGAGGGTTGTCCAGAGGCATCTAAAGCATGCATAACAGAGGCCAAGACTGTTTCCATGATAAAAGGGTACCATTTCCTTGTCCTTTACAGCTAGAAAACACAGCCTTCAGCAATGTATCTAGAGGATTCAAAAAATGATCTTCAAAAAGAATATACTGGTTTGAAATTCTTTGATACACATACGTGTAACTCAAATCCCTTCTCTTTTTTTTTCAAATCTAAAACTTATTTAAGAGCTTTCCACCTTAAAACCCCCAGAATAATTCACACTGAAAAGCCAAGCAACATTTCTCCATTAAGCAGGAATGATATTTTATCAACCATAATCACAGGAATTATGCAATGAAACCAGCAAAAACATCTATTGAAGATCAATCAAAACATTATCTTACCATTAGGGAATGGCATATCCAAAAGAGCAAGAAACTCTAATTAGTCATTAAAATGTCTAATAACGAGAAGGTGTAAGAAATGAAAATGATTTGTATGATATTTCCATTATGTTCATATGCTATGCGTTTTTGCTGTGTTAATAATCCCAAACTAGGATTTTAAGTGAAAAGGCTACAATGGAAAATCAAATAAATCAGAAGTACAAGAAGGATTTGTAAAATAGCAGTTTTCTCCAAATTTTCAATAGCTCTTGAAGGTATCTGGTTGTAGAAAACTAAGTGAGAATCATAAGCATCCAGAATTTGAATGAGACTTATGGCCAAAAATGTCCATTAATATCAGTAAAATCATAGAGTCATAAAAAGTTAGGGTTGGAAGGGACCCCAGGAGGTCACATCTAGTCCAACCCCCTGCTCAAAGCGAGACCATCTCCAGCTAGATCTTCCCTGCCAAAGCTTTGTCTAGCCAGGTTTTGAAAACCTCCAAGGATGGAGAGATCTCACCACCTCTGGGTAACCTTTCCAGTGTTTTAATTCCCTCCTAGTGAGAAAATTCTTCCTAATATCTAACCTAAACTTCCCTTGTTGCAACTTGAGACCATTGCTCCTTCTTCTGTCATCTGCCACCGCTGAGAACAGTGCAGCTCCATCCTCTTTGGAACCACCCTTCAGGTAGTTGAAGGCTGCCCTCTCAGTCTCCCCTTCTCTAGACTAAATTACCCCAGTTCCTCAGCCTGTCCTCCTAAATCATGTCCCTCAGCCCCCTCACCATTTTTGTCACCCTCCACTGGACTCTCTCCAGTTTGTCCACATCCTTTCTGTAGTGGGGGCCCAAAACTGAACACAGTACTCCAGATGTGCCCCTCCCCCAGTGCTGAATAGAGGGGAATAATCACTTCCCTTG
The DNA here is from genome assembly GCF_052110815.1 of Crocodylus siamensis. Lineage (NCBI taxonomy): Eukaryota > Metazoa > Chordata > Crocodylia > Crocodylidae > Crocodylus > Crocodylus siamensis. Next base: position 15,657,877 of record NC_143398.1, on the reverse strand, counting down.
ACTTGCTGGCAACACTCCTACGAATGCAACCCAGTAGGCCATTAGCCTTCTCGACAACAAGGGCACAGTGCTGGCTCATAGTCAGCTTATTGTCCGTTGTAACCCCCAGGTCCTTTTCTGCAGAGCTGCTGCCCAGCCATTCAGTCCCCAACCTGTCCTGTGCATAGGACTGTTCTGCCCTAAGTGCAGGACTTTGCACTTGTCCTTGTTGAACCTCATGAGATTCCTTTTGTCCCAATCCTCCAATTTGTCTAGGTCACTCTGATTCCTAGCCCTACCCTCCAGAATATCTACTACTCCCCCTAGCTTGGAGTTATATGCAGACTTGTTGAGGGTGCACTCTATACCATCTTCCAGGTCGTTGATGAAGACATTGGACAAAACCAGCCCCAGGACTGACCCCTGGGGCACTCCACTTGTTACTAGATGCCAAATAGACATTGAGCTCTCTAAGTCTGATGCTCCAGCCGGTTTTCTGTCGACCTTACAGTCTCTTCATCCATCCCATACTTCTTTAGCTTGCCTGCGAGAAGGTTGTGGGAGATTGTATTGAAAGCCTAGCTAAAATCATCTTTCTTATTTCAGAAATTATCCAGTTCCTTAAGCCAAGAGGTAGAGGTTGCTACAGGAATATGCTGTAAAGACTGTGATCATCACAGACATCTAAACCAGCTCAGGGGAACTGTTAAAAGCATTGCTGATTCTTCATGCCCAAGTATGTGATCAGAGCCCAAGTACTTGGGTTACATCGTGAAAACAGCCACTTTTCTTCCAGAACAATGTGATAATTGACTTTGAGGGGGAAAAAAGACATTTACTTCGCATGTTTTAAATCGTTTAAAAACTTGCAATAAATATGTTTAAGTAAAATCAACTGTTAATCATAGTTACAATTGTGGTATGTGCTTAAGGAACACAAAAAATAAAGGACTTTGTGTGACATATAACAAACATCTGTAGTATTTAAAAAGTGTTTACACATTTGCAGCTAAATAATCAGTACTGACACCTTGCATGTGTGAGAGAGGTTGGGGAACAAGCTACATATTATTTCTTCATGACAAACATAACTGAAAAAAGCTAAATATATATATATATATTTGGCATATGATTTTTATTCCTTCTTGGGCAAATATCTCAGGATGCTCCCATGTACAACCTTAGAAACCTTAGGAGAAGAAGAAGCAGCTCAATATTTTCAGTCTTTTGTTGGCTCCTTCATCTATATTCATAGGTGGATCCAGGATTTTCAAAAGGGGGTGCCGGAGCCATGACCAGTGCTACAGGATTCCCTGCTCCTAACCTCCCACCCTACCCACTAAGGTAGGTAGATTGTGCTGTGGGAGCAGCCAGTGACTTTTCTGAGTCCCAAAATCAGGTAAGAAATCCCCCCTGCCTTCTCCTCCATGCTCAGTGGCACATTGCTGCTGTCCCTGGCTGACCCAGGCACAGGGAGGGCCCCGCAGCACTTTGTCCTTACTCACACCCCTGCTCTGTCCTGTTGCCACTACTGTCCCAACCACTCCTGTTCCACCCCAGCCAAGGCTGCAGGGAGGCTGTTTGGTTGCCAACAGCAGCAGCAGCAGCAGGTACGTTTCCCCTCCCTATGCTGCCTCCTGGGCTGACTGGGTGGGGAACACCCAGGGCACTGGGCAGGGAGGAGGAAGCCACCCACTGCTGCTGCCCCTGTCCCCAGCTGGAACGGGGTAAGAGTGGCTCTGAAGCCTCCCTACCTGTGGGTCAAGTGTGGCAGGCAGGGGCTGGGGAATATGGGAGGAGAGGAGACATGCCCTGAACACAGAGGAGAAGGGCAGGGGATTGCAATTGTTACTTTATTTGAGACTTATAAAAACCTCCATCTCTGGCTGCTGCTCCTGTTGTGTCATCCAAAGGGGGAATGTGACTGCACTACTGCCCCGGCTCCTTCCCCGAGATCTGCCCCTTCCTATATTATGGTGAAGTTTGGATTCTGAAGTAAATACTCATTTTAGAGGAACCAGCAAGGGATTTATACACAAACTGGAATGAAGGGAGTGTGTTTCAATTTTTTTGGTTCTTTTGGAGCATGAACAATGAGTATTTCAAGAGGTATAGCCACTGGACCTTTGCTTCTACTCCAAGTGGCAAGTTAATAACAATAAGAACAATAACAAACAATAATAATAATAATAATAATAATAATAATAAGTAACTCAATCCAGATTTTCCAGAAGGGTTTACGAATTTCCTCATGCTTTGCTGTTACATGCCATCTCTCATTTATGCTGTCCTTTGTGATATCACTTATGTGTCTATTTTGATTTCTATAGAAAAGAACTGAGAATCTTGAATTGACTCTTATAAATTCAGTGAGATCAGGCAGAAACTTCCCTAGAGGAAGATTATTCTGTAAGTGTCCATTTTAGGGACTTTACACCTTCCTCTGAAGACTCTTGTATTAGTCCCCGTCAGACCAAATTAATTTCTTTGAAGCTTTTGCCCCTCTCTTTTCATGCCTCTACCGGCTGCTCCATCCCCAACTCATCAACCAGAATCCGCTTGTCTTGATTTTCAAAGTCCCTTATAGCTTTACTTTGTCTTTCATCCAAAGGTATATTTCAGTTTCCACTGGGCACTTGCTAAACTTTCAAACAATCCCCTTCTTGTTTTGTCTAAATTTATTTCTCCTCATTGGGAAGCTCTTCCCACAAACATGCACAAAACTACCTCAGTAGTCAGCAGGAGTTACAGAGATAGTGCTGCTGCCTATCGTCCTAACCAATATCGTTTCATTTTTCCTCCTATTGCATAATTGTATCAATATTCTGCTTTTATATTAGGATTATAACCTTTTTAAGACTGGAGCCAGCTTTCTCTTCTGTTTGTAAGCTGCCTCACACAATATGTCCTAGGACAGGACTGAAGCTTTGAGGGCTTATGGTAGTACTGCTATTAATAATAGCTATTGTATGTTTCTAATTTTTCAAGCAAGCTTGGCTTGATTGATAATTGGGCATCAGAACCGTGCAGAACTCAAGTTTCTACTCAATTTTGTTTTGGCATTTCTTCTAAACTAAAACAAAAGGGAAGGTGGGGGTGGGTTGTGTGTGCAGATGCACAGAAACAGTTTGTGAAGCTCCCTGTATTACAGTGCAAAGCACAGAACCATTATTCTTTCCGAAAGGCATCGAAAGCGTGGCTGTCCACACAGCCTCTGTCAAGGAATAATATGTATGATCTCAGAGAAAGAAAAGCAAATCTGGAAACTGCCTGCAGAGATAAGAGGGAGGAGGATTTAAGAGGATTGCATTTCCATAAATCAAGGCAATCAGTGACAGCTTTAAAACAAGGGTCAAGAACATTGCAAGAGGTGTCACTTGGATAAGAAGTTAATCCAAGTTTCCATCTTTGTCTTCAGTGCTTGTTCAAGTGGAAGTTAGCATCCCATGATGTTGTTTCAGACTCATAAGAGACTGGTATCATGCCCAAATTCCCTCTTTCCATATCATCACAGACCTCTGTAGTGATGATACATGCAGATTTATGTGTCCCTCTGTTTATAACCATCACATTTGTTTGCATACCATTCTTGCAAATTCTTCAACTTTTTTGCGTAGCAGCAGAGAATATTCAATCTGCTGAAGAAACCTGGAGATCTTACAGCACGCTGGAATGTGTTTGCACTTAGAAGGTGACAAAAGGGATAGTTTTCCATAGCAAAGGATTTTGAGAAACCGTACAAGACCCAGAGGCTGTAAAATCTTGACTTCAACAGAATGAAAGGGCAGGTTTAGCACGGGCAGATTTAGCGCTAGTTCACTTTGATGCCGTTCATGTATAATTACTCATCACATCATAATAGAATTAATGTTTTTTTTTTTCTTTTGAAAGAAAAATGGCATTAGTAACATTTGGCTAAGAGCATAAAGGGTTTGTGTTTTAAATAGGGATTTTCGATTTAAAAACAAATGCATGTTACACTTCAGGCCCAAGAGCTGAAAAGTCAACATTATGATTAAGGACACACTCTGCAGCCCTTACATTCAGTAGTGTTTGCTCACAGAAATAGTTCCTTTGAAGTCAGTGGGACTGCTTGCATAGAAAGAAAAAAACATCTTTCTGTAGTTTTGGATAATAGAGTATGTCTGGCATGAACAAATATGAGGCAGATGGGACTAAGTGGCCCTCACACTTAAGCTGATCATCCTCTTTATTTTTTGCCCAGAGTAGCCATGTCAGTTCAGTAGCTCTGATACTGAAGGGAAAAAAAAAATCCTTCTGAAACCTGCAACTAATAAACAATCACCAGGTCTGATATGGCCTAACATTTAAAGCCCTGATTCAGCGGGGTTTAGGTCTCACTGCAATGGCTGGGAATGCTTGAGAGTTTTTCTGGAGTGAAGCCGAAATGTTCTACATAAAGACTTAAGACTAACTGAAGTATGTCCATGATTATTTTTTGAAGGTCTGATGGGTGTTTTTATAAAACAATATTCCTTGCAATACACCTAAACCTAGGTCATAAAGCAAGAATGAGAACCTAAAGGGACATTTAACATCCCGACTAGAAACAAAGTAAACCTGATCAGTCAGTTCTTATTCTCCAAGTGAAGGGGGTCGGCGGGGGGGGGAGGGGAGGGCGGTACTTAAATACAAATACATAATGGGCACATCTATACATAGCTGTATGGTGATGTTGCTACAGTGCCATGCTTTAATACTTCTTTTTGGAAGTACAGAAACATGGTGCAGTAACCACCTGTACTGAGCCATGCACATGGCGCGTGGTTAGATTTTGCCACTATGTTGCCATACCAGCGCACTAAAATGGCTTAGTGTGCTGCGATGTTAACATAGCTGCCGATCACGTGTAGACCCACATGATCTCTATGTCGCCGTAGTGCGCCATACAGCAGCATCACTATGTTGCCATAGGGCAACATGTAGATGCACCCTATGTGTATTAATACTTGTAAACAGCAACTTAGTTCAAGCAGATGTTAATAAAGCTCAAAGGAGAGAGTTACAGTCCGATTTTTTCACACTTGTCTTGCCCCATTTTTGCATAACTCCGATCAGATTTCTGGATAGAGCTTGAGGCATGATTCCCAGAACAATGATGAAGTGGAAAGGAGTTTCTCTAGGAGGCTGAGTTCCTGTTTGAATGATTTTTTTTAATGCTGCAGGGATTTTGTTCTACTATTAGTTACATATTCGTGAATCTAGAGCATTATAGAATAGTATTTTAAATTTAAATAATAAAGAACACAAATGCCTTTATGTTGCTTCTGATTTACACCTGATGGGGTGACAGCGGTACCTCAGGGAACAATATTGCAGGATGTCTTTTGGAAGGATCAAAGTGGTCGTCCATTGTGGATACATAGTCTGCAGAGGTTTCAATGGAAAGCACCCTCTGTTTGAACTCTTTAGCACTCCCTCCAGCTGCAACTATAAGGGTTTTTTGCAATATACTTTCAGTTTTAAACTAAAACATATTTGTTAATATTTTTATTGTAATGGCAGGTATTCCTTTAATAGAATTAGAGGAAAAGAGCAAAGAGAAATTATGTAACACTGACAAGCACTCTGGATCAGAAGCTTGAGTAAGACATTACACAATATCAGGGCCTGATTGCATTTATAATTTATCTAGCCATGTACACTACAGAGCGTGTTAAAGCTTCTCAGACTAGGACTGACTCTAAAATGGCACTCTATCAGCATCCTCCAAGCCTGAATGAATAACAGTGTTTTATCAAATGGAAGACAGCTGATTCAAGAAAGAATGGATATCAGCAAAACAAAGGGGTTTTCTCTTACGATAACTACTACTTGAAATCAAGGCATGAACCTAGATGTTTTTGAACAGTCCTACAAAAATTATGGCTGCTAATTTTGAGTTTTAATTTTTGAAGGGAAAAATGACTGCAGGTAAAGATACTACTTTTCCACTTCACTATATGTTTGGAAAGGATTTGGATTTATAGATTCATAGATGGTAAGGGTGAGAAGAGACCTTGCAAGATCATTGGGTCCAGCCCCCCTGCACTAGGCAAGAAAGACAGCTGGGGTCAGATGATCCCAGCAAGGTGACCGTACAGTCTTCTCTTGAAGATTTCCAGGGTAGGTGATTGCACCACTTCTGGAGGGAGCTTATTCCACCATCTGGACACCCTGAGTGGGAAGAAGTTTTCCCTAATGTTGAGCCTGAATCAATCTTCCAGGAGTTTGTGGCCATTACTCCTGGTTTTCCCCAAGGATGCCCTGGTGAACAGTTGCTTGCTGAGCCCTTGATACAGTAAGCTGCTACCAGGTCCCCTAGTACAGCAGTAAGTTGCTACCAGGTCCCCTCTCAGCCTTCTTTTTTTCAGGCTGAAGAGTCCTAGATCCCTCAGCTTTTCCTCATATGGCTTGCCATGCAAGTCTCTGATCATATGGGTGGATCTTCTTTGGACTCTCTAGCTTTTCCACATCCTTGTTAAAGTGTGGTGCCCAGAACTGGATGCAGTACTTCAGCTGCGGTCTCACCAATGTTGAGTAAAGCAGAAAAATCACTTCCTTGGTTTTACTTCAGATACATCAGTTAATGCATGCCAGAGTATTGTTTGCCCTGCTGGCTACAGCATTGCACTGATGGCTTATGTTCATACTATGGTCTATTATTTTCCCCAGGTCCCTTTCAGCTATGGTGCTAGTCAGTTTGGCGCCACCAAGCCTGTAAGTATGTTGGGGGTCGCTCGTCCTCAGATGAAGTTCAACATTGTGAAGTGTAAAATGCTCCATCTGGTTCTGATCCACCCATCTTGCCAGCCTGTCTAGGTCTGCCTGTATCTGTAGCCTATCTTCAAGTGTGACCACACTCCCCCATAACTTGGTGTCATCCGCAAACTTGGCCAGTGAGCTCTTCACCCCCACATCCAAATTATTGATAAAGGTGTTGAAAAGCACTGGACCAAGCACCGACCCCTGAGGGACACCATTGGCCACTTCTCTCCACAATGACACAGATCCATTCAGTAGAGCTCTCTGGGTCCTACCCTGCAGCCAGCTTCCTACCCACCTGACTGTCTGGCAGTTAAGCCCTCAGTCCTCCACTTTCTCATGAGAACATCATGGGATACCAGATCAAAGGCTTTTTGGAAGTTATGGTATATAGTGTCAACCTCCTCTCTCTTATCCAGGTGGCAAGTTACCCGGTCGTAGAAGGAAGTGAGTTTGGTAAAGCAAGACCTGCCTGCAATGAAGCCATGCTGGCTGTCATTCAAAATCCTACCTTCTGCAAGCCTGTTGAACATAGACTGCTTGATGAATTCTTCCAGGATTTTCCCTGGGATAGAAGGTAGGCTAATTGACCTAATTGGGACACCAGATCAAAGGCCTTTTGGAAGTCTAGATATACAATGTTGACCTCTGGATATACTGGTGATAATGGAAAGTTAGTTGAAATTAAGCCCTAATTCATTTATTATTTATTTTTATGATAGATAAGGAGCAATACAGTTTTCCACATTAACTCACCAGAAAAAACATATATAAAAGAACAGTGGAAAATTATTTAAAGGATAAGTAGAGCGGCCCCATATGTTTGAATTCATTTGAAAAGTGAAGGAAAATACATTTGTGAGCCACTGAAAACTTGCAAATCTCTGCAATTAATAGTACTTAGGGGTTCTGAGCTGGGTAGCTTTAATTGTGCCACATGTATATTATGTACACAATGAAACATTTTTTAATTAGATAAATACTGTGGTAGAACATTAAAATAAATAGTCATGGATAGCACAGCTGTACAGAGTAGGCAGCATGGTTCTACAGGGTAGGTCTAATTTCTGGGATTTGTTTAAACTTTTGTTGTATTAGCCATGTGTCCTAGAGAGCCCAGTGCTATTTCATAGATGAATGCAGTGCTTGACATGTACATACCCCGCTAATTCATAACAAACCTGATATTCTAACTAAAACTATCTAACTAGGCCTGAAAGAATTTAAAAATATCAGTAAGACACACTAGAAAGGAAATACACCCCAGCTTTTTATCTAGCTTTTGGCAAAACGTTTTGGGCAAGTATTTTATCGGCCCCAAATTAATCCCGACATTGAAACTAATGTTGACTGATAAAACGCTGAAAAGCATTTGGAAAATCAAAATATGTCATTTTACTTTTCATTTCATTTGCATTTTCTAAGGAATAAAATCTTTGTTCTTGTTTTATAGATGAGGAAACTGAGCTACAGGGAGGCAGAGGGACTTTGACACCAGCCTGCTGGGGGATCTCATGTGAGCCGGGGCTATGATTACACTGGCTCTGTGCCACTCTCGAGGGTGAACAAGAGCCCCCGATTACTTTCTCCTGATCCACACATTCCTGACTTGGGACTGAGGTGATAAGGACACTCTATCACTGCTAACATAGACTTTGGGGTGAAGCTGGGTTCTAGTCATTCAAATAACTATTAATATTTAACTTTGTTATTTCCAAGTTGCCCTGCGTAATTCAATCTTCACAGGATTGGAGATCTGACATTCTCTCTTTCTTTTCCATCACACACAAACAGAGAGCTCAGTCATGACCCTCAGAAAAAGGAAGAGGAAAGAGCATGTCAACTATTTTGCACTGCTAGATCCTGTCCAGTGCTGGTGGACAGGTAGGAAGGGCCAGAGTTGCAACTATCATTACATATTTAACTTAACTGTGGTTCATTGTAGAGACAAGAAGAAGAGCAGCTACGCAACTTGAAAGGTCTACATGATGAAAGGTCATCAAAACAGCTGTTTTGATCTGAATCAAAACCCAGGGTCATATGAGATATGTTGACAGCCAGTCTTGCACATGCCCTGTCATCATGACTGCCCCATATTCATACTTGAAATAGGGTTACAATCCAGCCCAATGGAAATCATCTGAAATAAATTAGCAGAGAGACATAGTTAGCTTTGTTAATCAGGCAAAAACAAATGACCTTATAGACTGAATCAGAGATGCGTCAACCTTTGTGATTAAGAGCTCACATCATCAGATGCTATCATGTGCTGGCATATGACGAAGTAAATTCTTGCTCACAGAAACTTATGCATCTCTGATTTCATTAGTCTATAAGATGTCTCTCTACAATGCCTCCTGCTTTAAAAGAATGCATCATTCCAAGTTCCTCCAAGTTTTGCAGAAGAGTTTTAATAGTGTGGCTGCAGTGTTATAAAGATGATTTTCTGGGTTACTTTTTGAAAGCCTGAACTGGAAAGCCAAGTGCCACAACAATTGAATCAATTCAGGCAAACTCCTGGTAGAACCCAATGCCTCCCAAAGAACAAGCATCATTCAACTGAAATCCAGAGACTTTCAGTACAGTAGGCCACTAAAATCTGTATTGAATAAGCTTAGCAATGGCTCTGCATGCTTCCAAAAATGGACAGACAGACATGAAATCTAGAGAGAATGAAGAGGCACACATATGCGGAATATATACACAGGTAAGCAACAGGGGCCAGGGTAATGCTGAAAGTAGGGGGCCAGTGCACACATCCTCAGGAGGCCTCACATGCCTCTACACAAACGCTCATAGTATGCGAAACAAGCAAGAGAAACCTACCCTCTTGCTAGCTAACACCAACCCAGACCTAGCAGGCTTCATTGAAATGTGGCGGGACCCAACGCATGACTGGGCAGTGAATATCAAGGGCTATAGGCTGTACAGGAGGGATAGGACAGGGAGGAAAGGTTGGGGCATGGCGCTCTACATTAAGGAGAAATACACATCCTCATCAATTAGCAAAGAATCAGAGGAGGGGCACCCTGAAGTACTCTGGGTTAGAATACAAGGCAGTCAAAGGGAAAGAGATTTAATGGTGGGGGTCTACTACAGACCACCCAACCAAGGGGAAGAACTAGACCAGGAATTCTTAAGTCAGCTCATGGAGGTAGTTAGTTCAAAGGAGGTGGTCATCATAGGGGACCTGAACTTTCCAGACATCTGCTGGGAAGAGCAGGCAGCCAGGTCTGACTGCTCACATAGGTTCCTAGCCAGAATGCAGGACCTCCACCTAACCCAGGAGGTGCACAGGGGAGAAGCCTTGTTGGACCTGGTGAAGGGGATGCGGGTGCTCGACCACCTGGGCAACAGCGATCATCGCCTGCTGGAATTCACCATTCAGCATAACGTGGCAAAGGCCTACAGCAAGGCAGCAGCCCTAGATTTCAGGAGGGCAGACTTCACTGAGCTAAGGAGAATAGTCGGGGAAGCACTGAGGTCCCAGAGGGGAGGGGAGCCAGGTGTCCAAGAAGAGTGGTCACTCCTTAAGGAGATGATCCTCCAAGCACAAACAGAGGTAATCCCAACATGGATCAAAGGGGGCAGGAGAGCGCAAAAGCCCTCATGGCTCTCTAAAAGCATCCTGGAATGTCTCCTAGCTAAAAGGGGCATGCACACTCAATGGAAAGGAGGGGCCATCACCAAGGAGGACTGTACTGCGGTTGCTCAGGGATGCAGGGGGGCAGTCAGGAAGGCCAAGGCTGAGATGGAACCTAGGACTAGCTTCCCAGATCAAGGACAACAAGAAGTACTTTTTAAAATACATAGGGGGAAAAAGAAGGTTCCGGGTAACATGGGACCCCTGCAGGACACGATAGGAAATTTGGTTGTCACATCAGATGACAAAGCTAACACGTTTAATGATTTCTTTGCCTCCATTTTCCTGAACAGGGACCAGAACAGCCACCCCCCTCTCTGCCCCCCCCCTTAAGCCCCAGGGGAGGTGCATCTAGGCCGAGGGTTAGTGAGGAACTAGTTAGGGAACTTCTGGAGGGACTGGATGTATTCAAATCAGAAGGTCTGGACGATCTCCACCCTAGAGTACTGAGGAAATTGTTTGAGGTCATTGTGGGACCTCTGACACGGCTTTATGAGCACTCGTGGTGCTCTGGTGTGGTACCAGAGGACTGGAAGAGGGCCAATGTGGTTCCCATCTTCAAAAATGGGAGGATGGAGGACCCGGGGAACTATAGGCCAGTTAGTCTTACCTCAATCCTGGGCAAGCTTTTTGAGACAATTATTCTGGCACATGTCCATGAGGGGCCAGCAGGGGAGATTATGCTTAGGGGCAACCAACATAGGTTCATTAGAGGTAGGTCCTGTGAGACCAACCTGGTGGCCTTCTACCACCAGATCACCAAATCCTTAGATGCAGGAGTAGCAGTGGACATAGTCTTCCTGGACTTTTGGAAGGCCTTTAACACTGTCTCTCACCCCGTTCTCATTAAGAAACTGGGGGACTGTGGTGTCAACACCCACACAGTCAAATGGGTTGCCACCTGGCTGGAGGACCACACCCAGAGAGTAGTGTGGATGGGTCATTTTCAACCTGGAGGGATATGGGCAGTGGGGTCCCCCAGGGCTCGGTCCTCGGGCCCGCACTGTTCAACATCTTCATCGCTGACTTGGACGAGGGGGTAAATAGCACCCTGTTCAAATGTTATGATAATACTAAGATGTGGGGGGATGTGGGCATGCTAGAAGGGAGGAATAGGCTGCATTCAGACCTAGACAGGTTACAGGGGTGGGCGGATGAGAACAGGATGGGATTCAACACCGACAAGTGCAAGGTGATGCACTTGGGGAGGAACAACCAGCACCATACCTACAGGCTGGGGAACTCCCTTCCCGTCAGTACAGAGGCAGCAAAGATCTTGGAGTCATCATTGATGCCAAGATGAACATGGGCCAGCAGTGTGGGGAGGCAGTCGGGAAGGCCAACCGCACCTTGTCATGCATCCACAGATGCATCTTGAGCAGGTCCAAGGAAGTGATCCTTCCCCTCTATGCGGTACTGGTCAGGCCACAGCTGGAGTACTGCGTCCAGTTCTGGGTGCCACACTTAAAGAGGGATGTGGACAACATGGAGAGGGTCCAGAGGAGGCCACTCACATGATCAGGGGGCAGCAGGGCAGGCCCTATGAGGAGAGGCTATGGGCCCTGAACCTGTTCAGCCTCCAAAAAAGAAGGCTGAGGGGGGATCTTGTGGCCTGTTACAAACTAGTCAGGGGGGACCAGCAGGCACTGGGGGAGTCCCTGTTCCCCCGAGCCGGGAGTGACCAGGAATAATGGTCACAAGCTGGCGGAGGGTAGGTTTAGGTTAGATATCAGGAAGCGCTACTTCACGGTCAGGGCGGCTAGGGTCTGGAACCAACTTCCAAGAGAAGTGGTGCAGGCTCCTACCCTGGGGGTCTTTAAGAGCAGTTTAGATGAACACCTTGCTGGGGTCGTTTGACCCCCATACTCTTTCCTGTCATGGCAGGGGGTCAGACTCAATGATCTGCTCAGGTCCCTTCCGACCCTAGAAACTATGAAACTATATGAAGAAAGCACAGGCTCAGAGATTTATCTCTTTACTTATGAGTCCTGTCCTCCACCCCAATATTTATTCTTTGGTTAAAAATGTATTTAATTAGCAAAAAGTTGCTTTCCAAAGTCCACTTTTCCAGATCACAGATGAATTACTACCTTTCATTGAAGTCACATAACACTCACTCACTGAAGCTTAGGCTGACAGAATCTGAGATGCCGGTGGTGGAAGAGGCTCATTAGCTCTCCTTTTGGTTTTCAGTGCAGGATTTTTTCCGACAGACCATTATCTAATATTTTGGGTGGGGAACAGGAATCACTAACAGCTAAGGGAGGTAACTCCCTTTTCTGAGGTCAGGAGGAAAATTTTTCTCACCCATAATACCACCCTACCCTCAGGTTTTTGTATATGTATCTACTTGGATAATTTGTAACTTCCCCACCACACTCCTTTGAAAAAGAAGTTTAATATTGAAAAAAAGGCATTGCTGCAATAGCATAAGAATGCAAAGCAGTCAGCAAAATATATTACAGCCATAAAGGATATACTGGGCTATTTCTGGTCTTCCTCTACTATGTAATGGGTGAAAACTTCAGTCCCACCTATAAGCAAGTTTGTATAACAATTTTCTCCTCAGCTGGAACTTTGTGTAACTTGTACAGAGTCAAGACTTCCCAGCGTAGAGGGTTTGGGGGCTTGCTAAGTCAATTGTTGACTCCGAAGTATGTTGACTACAAACAGAGAGAGGAGACATGAATGTGTTTCTCCAGACAGAAATGCCAACCCTCACTACGCATCCACACACTGAGAAGCACTGTATTACAAAGATCTCTTCCAAACGTACAATACTTATTTTGGCCAAAACTTTATGCAGTATAAATCAGTGTTGCCCTGTCAAGTTCAACAGAGCTAGACTGCTTTACACCAGCTGAAGATGGAGTCTTTGTCCTTTGTTTCTGCAATTAAACATCTAATTATTCCTTCACACTCTTCTATGAGGCAATTTGGGGCTGGGAGGAGTTTAAATGCTCTAAAGGGGGATATAAAATCTAGTGACACTGTGCATAATGTAACAGTATTTTTTTTAAAGTGCTCACCACTGCTGAATGCAAAGAGAAAGGTGCACTTTCCCAGTCTAGAACAAACAAAGGAACAGGTCACTGCAAAAAAAAAAACTACTGCTAGGCAGAAAGCAAAGATGTCCATGTAGACTACATCAAATCTAGTGTTTAACCAGAGGTCCAACAAACAGGGTATTGAGTACAAACACTTGGCCAAATTCAGTCAGTTTTCCCAAAGCTTCTGGGGCCTTATGTGAAAGCTGAGCTCCTTAGGGAAAGGGGGCGGGGGGAAGATTTTTTTTTCCTAAATAAGCATCCAGTCCAGGTGTAAAATCAGATGCTGATAAACAAATCCTGTTCTGTTACAGTTTTGCAGCTCATTTGGCTTTATCAGGTTGCACTGGTGCAACAGAGCAGAATTTGGCTCTGGCGCAAGTGGTTACCTTCCAACTACAAGCTTTCCTTTCCAATGACTCTGCTAGCTTTGTGCTTATAATGTTACCAGTTTTCCTAAATTGAAATACACGTAAAAGGAAAGAAGTTTCATGCAAATGAAACTGAGAACACATGTTCTGTTAGTTCAAAATTTATTCTGAGCAGCTGGTTGCCAAAGGATCTCTCCACACCTGCTGTTAGCTCCACTGAGACAAGGACTTGGTCTTGCACATCAGGTGGCTTGGAGAGATCTCTTTTTGGAACACAACAATGCTGCCTGATAAGCAGTAAGAATTATTACGCAGCCATGTAAGACTTTTCCTGGGACTAAGCGCACTCAGTATTTGGGGCTGCGGAGCTGGAAGCCAAATATAAGAATTAGCTGGTTTCTTGCTTATTATCATAGATTTCATAGATTTCATAGACATTAGGGCTGGAAGGGACTTCGGGAGATCATCGAGTCCAGCCCCCTGCCCAAAGGGCAGGAAGTCAGCTGGGGTCATAGGATTCAGTGCTATAAATTGCTGGTGCCCACAATTAGATTACGCCTACATGCTACTAATTGCTGACTTCTGTATCTTATTTTCTAGTCTGAATTCTTGCTTCTGTGTATACAAATAGGGTCATTTGGAAAGCGCATCTCTCTAGGTCCATTTATGATCAGCAAGAGATCAGCACATGCAAAAGTAAAGACCTCTTATATCACCTATTTCCTCACTTTAAACTATATGGGACAGTTTTGATAAGATGCCTGCTAGCATTCTGCTGAGTTTAAATGTCTCTAGTGCAACTGATGCCTTATTAATTGCTCAGTTGTTTCATTTTCATGATGATACCTTTGTGGTTTCTTTCATGCCAGCCCCGGTGCATATGACAAGCTCCTCATATGTCTCTTTGGAACTCATTCAAGTTTTCAGGCCATAGGAGAGGCTGCAGAAGCAGCCAACGCAGAGACTGCTGCACTGGGGGTGATGGCAAAAAGGGGCCCAGCCATCTGACCTCATGCCCACCACCCTAATGGACCCAGTACTACCCCAGTCTAGGCACTCTAGGATGACTGTTGTCTTATTTTCCCTTCACGCACTCGTTCTCCATTGCGAAAATCTGCAAAGAGAAATAAATGAGAGAGTCCAGCTTATCGAAGCTGCCAGGAGAGCATCTGAAACTGGGAGCCACAGCTATTCAGAGGAATTACAGCTAGGATTGGATTTTCCCTGCATTGCCTGGTCATTTGCCCCAAGCCTCTCCCTGCCTACCTTCACAGTCCCTTCACCTCATTTTCACTCTATACTAGCTCCTCTTCTTTCCTGAGCTGTCCATATTGCTCTTCCCTCTTCTTTCAGTTCAGCTTATCCCTTCCTAATTAAATATCCTCCACTTGCAAAACCAGCATGGAATATGTTTGCTGTTATCACTGCTCATTGATGCTTGTGTTTTTTGCCCATTTCCTCACTCTATGTCTCCTTATCTGTTTAGACTTTAACTTCTTTGGGGGAGGAACTGTCTCTTGCACTGTATTTGTGCAATGCGGGTCAGGTTGAGTTAATCCTTATAAACTTCTGGAATAAGCATGATTCAATCTTATTGTAGACTTCTCCTCTGCCACGAGGCCTACTAATGCTAGTCCTTGTTTGCCTGGGACAGTCCCAAATTTTGAAGGTTGGTCCTGTCTGGTTGGCAAAAATTAAAACGAACACCCCAGAATCGCAGGGGCAAGGGGCACAGTCCACCAGGGAGACAGAGCAGGATAATGCAGAAGGCAGCTCCACCTCCCCACTAGACTGTGCCTGCGCTCTTGCCCACCAGCCTCTGCCACTGCCCGCAGCAGCACCACTGACTTATGGAGTGGGGCAGGGAGATGGCCCCGTTTTCCTTATGGTTGCCCTGACTAAAACCCCTATCAATATACAGGGTAGTTATGTTACTATGACCACTGACTATCACCATGTCAGTAAGCCTGTGCTAACTTCTATTTGTTGGTAGTCCCTCCTGGATTTTAAAGTCTTACGGGCAGGGGCATCTTTTTATTACACACTTGTACAGCACTTAGCAGAATGGGATGGTAATTTAGGCCTCTAACACCAGTAAGATATAAATAGTAAGTAAGGTTCTGTTACTTCCTTTCAGTACATCGATGTAGCTCTTCCTGTTTGCTTATTAAACAGATCTTCTGCTGCTGAGCTAAGCTTTTCCTTTCTTATTTTTTATCAATTTAATGCTACAACTCTGGGTTAGCAGCGGGAGCTAAACCTTGGATCTCTATATCTAAAAATGTGAGCCTATAGCTAAGGCAGTAGGGCACTCAAGTGTGCAGGCCAACAGTAAATAGTTACAGAGGCCTGAAGCCAGGTACTAGAGGCACAC
Organism: Crocodylus siamensis; assembly: GCF_052110815.1. Lineage (NCBI taxonomy): Eukaryota > Metazoa > Chordata > Crocodylia > Crocodylidae > Crocodylus > Crocodylus siamensis. The sequence goes on along the minus strand of NC_143398.1, from coordinate 15,641,698 downwards.
AGACAATTGTACAGATTGACCCTAGGTTACGTTAAAGCCTTACATTAATCAAAAAGCAACCCAGGTGCTGGCTGCTGCTCATTGTGAGAAACGATTTCCTATTATCGTTACTATACTCAACCTCTCCTGACTTGTTGTCCATAAAGTAGATCTTATAGTCCGTTTGTAGGCTGTAAAAGACCTTTAGTCTAGAAGGCCTGCTTTTTGACTTTCCCTGATTATGATACCATGTAAATAATGACATGTTTTCCCCTTAAATTGCATGTTGGAGAGCACTTTATACCTCCAACTTGGTTCATTCCTGCTAATTCAACTTCACTCCACTTACCATAAGAGACCATATTGGAACCACCTTCTATGTGGTTTAACAGCAACTGGTTTTATAGCTGTGTTGTAAAAGTAAACATGAAATTATAGATGGGAGGAAATGAAACAAATCTGCCAAAGGTTCACACAGCTCTTTAACTGAAACTGTGTCTGGCATAGCAACCCAGTTAGTGCCAAGTGTCTTACACGCAGTTCTACCTGCTGCAGCTGGTTTGTTGACTTCCAACTTAAGTACTGGGAGAAGTTATTTTATTGTGTATATTTAAGGCTGAGTTGTATGGGCCTGGACTCACATTATATTATAGAGTATGTGAGAAAGGAAAGTTTGAGCCTAACTGAACTGAGTACAAAATTATCCACATTTTGTCCATTAGCATCAGTTGAAATGTGGTCAACTGGAAAAAGGACATGGGCTGTTTAAGGTAAATGAGATTTAGATATTAAATTGGCCAGCTCCACCAGACTTCAGAAGTCCTAGTGAGACAGTCCTGCTTTGGGGAAACAGGATCTAAGTAGAGAGTTGGCTGGCAGACTTCATATTCAGGAATGAGCTATCCTGGCTGACCCAAGGATATACAAATTATTTCCAGTGTTAATAAGCAGGTTGGGGAGGAATGTAACAAAAGTATACTGACACTAATTTTGCCTGCTCCCTTGAGATACTCAGCATTTCTTGTTCCCACTGACTTCATGAGGGGTTGAAAATGTCCTGCAACCTAGTCCTGTTTACAAAAGTTTTATAGATCATCTCCTGTGCAAAGCTGTTCTGGTCAAAGACTGTGCATTGAAAATATCCATGCAATGGAAACTTTTAGTCTAAATAACAAATAGCAATACAGACATACCATACAGCCAGAGGGTACATCTACATGAGATGCTTTATTGCACAGTAGACTAATTTGCTGTGCAATAAAGCATCACCATCTACACATATGCAGCAATTAGAGTGCAGTAGGCAAATTTGTTGTGCTGCTGGATAGTCCCATCAAATACAAATGGTATCTAGCAGCACCCTAAATTTCTGTGCTTAAAAGCATGTGTAGATAGCGATGTTGGAATTAGTTTACTCTGGCTCAAACTGAGCTGGAGTATATTCAGTCACATTAATTGTGCATGTAGGCATGCCCTCTAGTATGTAGTAGTGTTTGCTTTGGCTTTGAAAAAAAAGAAAGAAGAAACAATGGATGTCAATACTAGTAATAAAACCAACAGACAAGTTATCCTGAGTCTGTTTGGCTGCTGTTCACAATTCAGGCTCTCTCAAATATGGTTTAAAGCTATTCACATCTTAATATGTATGTGTATGTTTGTATAATATATCATGGCAAAATTTGGTTGCCTGGATAAATTCATTGCAAGGGTTTGGCAATTCCATGATGGCATGCTTGCTTGCGGTATGGATGGCAGTGAGTCATCTGAACCATTCCCAGTCAGCAATAGAGTCAAGCAGGTCCCAACCCTCCTCAGTATGATGTTCTCTGCCATGTTACAGATGCCTTTTGTGACTGTGACACTGGGATTGACATCAGACACCAGACCGATAGCAAGCTCTCCAATTTGAAGAGACTACTGGTGAAGATGAAGTTACAAGAAGTGTTCAAGATCTTCTGTTTCCCAATGACTCTTCCCTGAGTGCCAAATCTGAGTCTGACATCCAGAGAAATATGGACCATTTTCCTTCAACTTGTGAGAACTTTGGTTTCACAATTAACAGTAATTTACTGGCCATGCCACCAGGATGTCAGATGAGTGACTGCCAAAGAAGATCTTCTACAGAGAGCTAAAAGAGGGAAAGCTCTCTCAGGGAGGCCAGAAGAAACATTTCAAGGGTTCCCTCAAGTCATCCTTGATATATTTCAACATTGACCTGAAGTCTTGCAAAGATCTCACTCATGATTATTCCATCTGAGAAAGGCTCATCCACTGAGGAGCTACAGTCTATGAGCAGAGGAGAACTGCTGAGGTGCAGCAGAAGCACAAACAGTGTAAAACTGGCAAAAGCAGCACATCTGCTGTTCATCAAGCAACCCAAAGCAGCATCTCATGCTCAGTGTGCCACAGACAGCTCAAAGCACAAATTGGCTTGATCAGCCACTTAACATGCTCACCTCACAGAAACCAAACCAACCAGTGGTGTCATAGTCATCTTCAAACTTGAAGGATGAACAACAACACAATACACATACATACTAAGATTGGTATTGTTTGATCATAATGTAGAACATGAAAGCCTCAATCCTGGTGTGGTTCTCACAGGCAGACTCCCGTGTCCATGGGATTCTGCATGAATGCAGGGATCCGTTCACTGAGACCAGATGAAGAATCATAGAAAGTTTGGGTTGGAAGGGACCTCAGGAAGTCATCTAGTCCAACCCCTACTCAAAGCAGGACCACCTCAGCTAGATCATTCCAGCCAGGGCTTTGTTGAGCTGGGCCTTAAAACCCTTCAAGGATGGAGAGTCCACCACTTCTCTAGGTAACCTGTTTCAGTGCTTCACCACCATCCTACTGAAAAAGTTTTTCCTAATATCCAACCTACACTTCCCTTGTTGCAACTTCAGTCCACTGCTCCTTGTTCTGCCTCCAGTCACCACAGAGAACAGTCCAGCTCCATTCTCTTTGTAACCCCCCTTCAGGTAGTTGAAGGCTGCTTTTAAATTCCCTTTAAGTTTTCTCTTCTGCAGACTAGCATCTGTAAGAATACACTTCTTTGTGTTTAAATGCTTTTGCCCTGTGTTTCAGTGGAGTGTGCTATAGGTGAGCCATTTCTTCTTTACTGTACCAGAGGTTTTTTAAAAAAATGGATTTCAATAGTAATGGGTACCAGACTATTAAAAAGTTTCTTAATGGAAACTCATTATCAGGATGTATGGCAGATATACTACTTCTCACTTACCATTAAAAAAATATTACAACTAACCTATTGTGTACAAGCTCCACTGTATAATGTATTCTAATTTGTAGTAAAGAAAAATCATCCTGTTAATGTTAACTGACTCACACATGAATTTAAATGAATGTGACCCTAAGCAGATCTCCTGCTGTGGTTATTAGTCTGGACTTTCTTCACTAACTTATGCAACATTTCATTCTTGCAAGGGAGTATTCAAACTACTGAGTTAACACTGGCAAAATGTAAAAAGGCATTACCATTTTTATTCCAAACATTTAAGTAACCTCAGCAATGGGTCACTTATTAGCTCACTGCTCAGATATCAGATTTTTCTATGCTCCAGTTATAATGAACATATAAAACTTTCTAAGATTTTATTGGGTCTTTGCTACATGCAAATCTTCAGATGGACACAATGTCAGAGACATTCATTTCTTTAACTGTAAACAAATGCTCTCAAAGTATTTGTAGAAGGGATTTTGCCACTTCTACGATTGTTCAACTGGAGGTGGCTAGGGAAGTGGCTTTCTCTTTTATTCTCTCTGCTTAAAATGATTCAGTTTCTTCAGAATATTGAGTTTTATGTTAAAGTTAGAATTTTGCAATCCTGAAGAAATACCAAATTGACAGCCCTGGAAAGCAAAATACTCTGTTTATCCACAGAACACACAGCAGCCCTTCAAGTTCCTCCACCACCGTGTCTCAGTCAGTGGTATACCTACCCCTCAGTGGTATATCTACACCAAAATCCATGCAGCTTCTGTAAACATACCTGAGGCAACATTAAACAAACTAGCTCTGGTATCAATAAAGGTGTAGTTTCAGTGGTGTGGTCTCAAGACACAATGTATTTAGTTGGATCCTGGGTAGGCTTGTCATGGATAAACTGCTACTAGTACCTGAGCAAATTCATTTAAAGCTAGCTTGGGTATGTCTAAATGAACTGCATAAACATAATCTGAAGCAAAAAAAAAAAGGAAGTTAATTCACCCTTTGGGCTACTTTTCTCATAGTCCCAGTAAAATGATGATGAGGTTGACTTGTGGTTGAGTACCTGAGCACAAGGAGTTGACTCACTTCATATACTATAGTTCCCCAAATATCCATCATTTAGTATTAAATTTCAGCCATACTAACCAAAGCTGGATCCAAACTGGCAATCTAGAAAGAACACTTCCCATCTCCTTGTTACCCCGGCTGTCACAAGAATGATAGATTACCAGATTTGTGCAGTGTTTTATAACACAGGATTAAAAGGGACCTCCTAGGTCTTCAGACCAGTCCACAGCAATTGCAGGCAACCCCAGCAAGCAATGCCATTAATAAACTCTTCAAGCTCCATCTTAGGTCGATAGATTCTTGCTAATAAAACTCCTATTGAAAAGCTGTTCCAAAATCTCACTCCTGATACTTAAACACTTTCTATTTCCTGAGACCAGTACCCAAAACTTTCCACTCCTAGAGGAGGGCAATACAACAGATTGTTCATCCCACTTGCTCTCCCTCTTTCCAATTCCCAGAATATGGCAATTCTTTTTGCTCAGTAGTTCACAACAGTGGCTCCTACTCAGATTAGAGAAACATTGTTGTGAATAGGGCACTCTTGTGGGTGGGACTGTAATGGGGTTGGGCCCCATTACTTCAGGGAGAAGCACGTCTGAGCTGCCTCCCACCCGCGTTGGTTCTGACTTCCAACCTGGGGAGAAGCCAGTAGCCTGGGGGCAAGACTCAGGCTGGCTGCTCAGGAAGGCCAGGGTCCAGGTCAGTGGATCCTAACCCAACATGCCCAGTAGCGCCTCTCCAGAGTCATAGTTGCCTGCCTGACTCACAAGGACAATGTGAGTTTGAATCCTCTCGCACAAAGGACTCAGAACTAGTGAACCCAGGTTTCCCAGTTCCTGGATGAGTGCCTTATGTTATTAGCAGCAGCACCATCACTATGACAATGATCCTTGTGCATGGCTTGATCCTGCTAGTGTGTTAGGCTAGCCTTGTGCACCCCTACTGGATTAGTCCCCTTAGGGAACGTATATGCTGTTGCACCGTAGTGGATTCCTGTGGAGTGCAGGCAGGTACTAAGCTGGGGCAGTTCAGGGTATGTGCAGAATGGCACTGCAGGTATCCATGGACCTTTCAGGATGAATAGAGAGGGGCTTAGTGTGGTTTAATACTTACTTGGTGCATCTACACAATACACTATGTCACCACAGTGATGAGCTACAGCAATATAGCTTGTCACTACAATGGCCTAGCATTGGTGGGCACTAACCATGATGCCACCAGTACCACACATTAGCAACGAGCTACTGTGCAGTAGCTTGTTGCTACTGCACAGTAGAATTGAAAGTGACTTGTGTGCCACTGAGGCTATGCAGCACTGGCAGATACTGTTCAATCATCTAGTGCTTGCTAAAGTAAGTACTAAATGACTGTGCAGTACCAAATGGCTACGCAGTACCAACTGTGCAGTGGGGCGCACATATAGACACCCACTGGATAACAAAGCACCCAACTGGGGATTTTTTTGGATGGCAAATTTGGACTAAAGTGCTTAAAGTCTGCCTAAGTTAGTTTTTGGTTCTGTCTCGAAATCCCAGTCTGGTACCCTGAGTTCTCTTTCCGGCTCTGTCAATGACCTGGAGCAAATCTACACATAGGCTTTCTCATTTGAAAAATAGAGAGAGTTAAACTTTCTCACAAGGTGCAGGAAAGAAATAGCAATGTCTATAAATGGCTGTATATGTGTCAAGTAATATTAGTTGGATTTAATGAACTCTGTTCATTACAGTTAAAGCACCTGCTTATTAACACTAAAAGAGTACTTATTTAGTTTACAAAGCTATACAATTCATACACCTGATGTTCTGCTCAAGGCTCTCAAAGCACTTCACACACATCAAGGTCCCCAACTTCATCCTGCTGAAGTCAATATAAGGTTTGCCCTAATTGATAAGCCTTGCAGTGATGTGGAGAAGTTGGCAAATATCATTATTTGATAGAGAGGGAAGGAGGAAGTCATGTCAGATAACAACCCAGTCTTCCAACTAAATGCAAATGTTACTTCAAGCCAAGTACTGAATTGTAAAATAGCTTTGATGTTAGCAGACAGTTGAAGAAGTGACTTGAATCTTTTTATTGCATCTTTTTTATTTTCTAGTTCTGGCATTTACAGAAGGGAATAAAATGTAAGTATTGTTTTCTACTTTGCAGTTGATGCTGTTCATATCGGAGTAGCACTTGGTAAAGAAGGCTTGGAGATTCACCTAGATCTGCTTCTGATTCCCTACAAGGTACAGTTAGAGTATGTTAAGGGACATATATTTCATCCTAAGAAGTTAAATGGCAAACTCCCCATGACTTCAATGGAAGCAGGATCCATCTACAGTTGTACCAGTAATTCATATGACTGGGATTTGCAAGTTTGTAAGCCATATTCTAGTGTTTATTGGTTTAATTTTTTTAATAAACACCAAATATTATATAAAATTTGCATAAGATGTAATAGTCCAGACTTTGCTCTGCTTTACATTAGTGTGAAGTAGAGGCTAGGCGCAAAAATTACATTTATACCAGTATAAGTGCCCCAAAGCTGGTCTACACCTGTACCTGTACAGTAGTTCAGTGCACATAGACCAGTTAAAGACCAGTGCACACAGACCATTAAAAATGGTGGAACCTAGTCTAAGATAGACCTACATGGATGTAGTATCAGAGTTAAGTGATTTAGATTAGACCAGTCTATCGAACTTCTGTACCAGATTCCCTACATACTCAAGTTAGGTCACAGTCTCCCAGCTTCCCAGGAGCCTGGGCAGGGCAGCAGAGAGTGGGGAGTGGAGCACCCTGGCACAGCCCCCGTTCTGGCTCAAGTCTGGGGGACCAGGGCTGGCCTGCATGACAGGTGCCTCTGCTCCCCCATCCCTGCTCCCACTGCCCACCTCAGCTGACAGGTACAGGCAGGATGCATAGCTGAGAGCTGCAGGGCTTTCAGCCAGGCTGGGCAGTTGGTGGTGGGCAGAGGGGAACAGAGACCCCAGCTGTGTTGGCTCAGGTCCAGGGGAGCCAGGGTTGGGCCTGGGTACACGTGGTGGGGGCCTCCACTTCCCCATCCCCCTACTGCCTGGCCTGGGCCTCCCCCAGCTGTACTGGCTCAGGTCTGAGGGGGCCAGGGCTGAGGGGGGGGCAGAGGCATCTGCTCCCCCTACCAACTCTGCTGACAGCTGGCTACTGACGGGTGGGTGAGGCTGGGGAGAGGGGCAATCCTGGCCAATCAGGGGTAGCTCAGCTGCTCGGATGGGCTCAGCATGCTCCTGCAGCCTGCTGGGAGGTGTATAGGAGCAGTCCCAACCTGCTGGCTGTGGCCAGTGCAGGCAGCCCACGTGCCCCCGTCACTGAAGGTCGAACATCTGTTCTGTTCACTCCTGACCTAATCTAGGAGGCTTAGCATAAAGCACCATATTTAGATTTCTTCCTCTTCAGGCTTTTTGAATGTCTGTACCTTGCCAGAGTGTTTTATTCAAGACAATTTATGGCAAGGTAAAGGACAGGGAGTTTGGGATCTAAGGGTACTGCTGTGGCCAAAGATGCATGAAACTGAGCCTCACTTTTTCATCACACTGAAGACTGTCCCTAGTCAACCCCGCTGTAAATGTATACCTGATCAGTTAGGTTGGGAAGTCAAGGGGAATTGAAAAAGTGCTGCCTGTGCCACTCTCTTGTGCACTGTTGGCTACAAAAGCTGGGGTGTCTTCATCAGTCCATGCTGCCCTTTGACCTAATGAAGACTTGAGTTATCCTTCTTTGCATAACAGTACTGTAGACAGAAATGAGACCTTTGAGTATTTCAAAATGTCTTTTATCACTTCACATATGTCAAAAGGATCTTTTATATTAGTTTTATATAATGCTGTAATAGAGCTCTCAAGATGAAGAGGAGCATGTAACTACAGATCTGGACAAAACGCAATGACAGGCAGGGTCCTGGTGTTGATGTCTTTTGTGGGAAATATTTTAATACCTTGGTATTTATGTATGTTTCCATGAATGTGCGGAATTTTGTTTATCCAGTTGTGGGTACTGAAAAAAAAAGCAGAGAATGATCTAAAACCAGTATTCATCCGGGAGTATGTAGCAGCCACCTCTAGCGTACATCCACAAAGGAAAAATAGAGAAATCAACCAAAGACAAGAGCATTGATTGTGTAAAAGAAGTTGAGGAATGTGGGTTACATCCTCAGCTGGTATAAAATGGGGTAGTTCTATTGACGCTAATGAAATTACACCTATTGAAACCTGCATTTATTGGATCAGTCTGGCTGAATTAGTTCCTATTAAAATGAAGAGTCTGAATTATCTGTTTTAAAAAGTAAATAATGTAGTGAAAACTCTTAGACAACATTAATATGTTATGCATTCAAAGGAGTGCTTGATTATTCATGAGTGAGAAGCGGGAACTGATCCTATAACTGTTCCCAGAGTCAGTAAACTTCTCAGAAAGCCAATCAAAATTCAAACCTTGTGATGCTATTCACAAGCTGTGATATCAAATTAAGCAAAATTCTTTAAATTCATTTAATGCTTTAATTTATATTTTTAGAAAACTGATTTTTCTATTGCACATCTCTTATTTCCTGACATAGGATGAATTGATATAGAAAACTGCCAGGCTCATAGAGCATTATTGACATCCAAGGAACCATTAGTGTCAGAATGCTATACTTAGCATACGGACAGAGGTCTATAGGATACGCAAGTAAATCAAGTCAGTCAGTAATGCTGCCTTTTGCAGCAAACCAGTTTGCTTTCTCGTCATTCTCACACTGGAAGATCTAGTTCCTTCAGCTCCAAGTTTAAGTTTTCTTTGCCTCTAGATTTTCCCAGCTGATTTATTAGGCTGCTTTCGGAAGTAATTTTTAATTCCTTTAAAAAGGACTCCTCACTATTATTTCCCTTTGCCTTAAATCTGCTCTCCTAGTGTCAAAGTTGGTGATTTTTCCCGTCATTCTTTAGCAACCTATATTTTAAGAAGGTCTGCAGTTCTGCTGATTCTTAGCGAGTTAAAATTCACTCCTCAATCATGGTTCCCTAGGATTTTGCTGTTTGTGATGACTCTAGCTTATCGTTTTCTTTAACATTTTACTGCTTATATACAATGGGGTGGGCAACGGTTCTGATCTTTGTAGTAAGCTGGTGTACCTGTGTTGACAAAGTTTCCTGATTTATTCATATTTTAGAAATCTGGTAGACCTCCCTGTATCTATTTGACACATACTGTCTTTCACCAACAAGGTCCTTCCTATTGCATTAGGCAGCAAACCATATTTAGATTTCTTCCTGCACAGCTGCACTCATAGTCTACAGCAATGACACTTGCCCCCACACTGATGATTTCACACAGCAGCTAGACATTTCTCAGTTGACGGCTACCTGCTCCTCCTAGATCCTTCCAAGGACACGTCAGCTTCCACAGCCTCCCCCCTACATCCTACCCTCTTTATTCCTTTATCGAAATTTGAGCGACTCCATCTGCTTGTTCAGTGCTTGTCACTGAGCTCCTTCACCCATTTGTCTCCATCCAGTTATGTCTAGGAACAAGGATTCTACATGCAAGAATTTATTTCCTGAACATCTACAAGTCATACTCATTTCCTGAGTGCTCCTCCTTCATAGGACGTTGTCTCCAGCTGTGGGCCCCTATTCAAGAAGGCTCTTAAGCACTTCATCTACATTCTTAAGTCCCATTGATGCCAGTGGGAATTAAGCAAATGCCTAAGCACTGCCTTTAACAGGAATTCTTTTGTGAATGGGGCACAGAAAAAAGAAGCAAACATTCCCCTCCTCCACCTTATGTGGGGTCAATCGTAATAGTGTATAGCAACATGTTGGGTGTTCTGGTTATTTTCTTAGAAGATAAAAGTTATTAGTGGCACAGAGTAAAATTAACTGAAAAGAATGATGATAAAAACCATTGAAGTAAACAATCCTATTTTTGTTGATAGCTAGGGTTGGTTTGTTTTTTCAGTTGTGCCCAATAGCTTGCTAAGAACTTTTTTCCAATGACTAAGTTGGTCTAATAAAAGATATCACGACCACTCAAAGAATCTTGCCTGCCTATTTTTGTTTGAGATGCTCAATATTTTTAAAAATGTCAAACTCCAGAAAGCACCTGCAAGGTAGATAAAGATACGTAGGGAGGGATTTGTTCAGATGTTGCTGAACCAGAGCTGCCTCTGGGGTGGAACTACCCGTTTTAGTAGCACACAGAAGGACTAACTTTTCTCTGCTTGGGAAGACAAATTGCCAGATGCCCAGGCAAAGCTGCGGATTGAGTCTGAGACAGGAAAATATCTTACTTCAGGATGTGGCCACGACATTAAGGGCAAATACTGCTAACAGTCGAAAAAATGATATGAGCTCTTTACTAACCAGCAAAACTTAAACAGTGCCTCGCTGCACAAATGATAGATAGCACCGCCTGCTCTCCTACCACGATGCTGCAATAAGACTGACTCCTGGGAGACTTGCTGATCACTCCCCAAGAGCAATTTGTGCAGTGCCTGGGCTGTAATTTCCTGGGTTTACTTTTGGAGGTCTCCAGCCCAACTAATAATGCAGTTTAGCTGGTGAGAACTGACAGGATGGCACAAGAAGCTTTTATGATTGCAGAGGTATAACATTTTGCCCTGTCACCATTTATGGCATTTCCCACTTCCTATATTTCCTATATAATATTTCCTATATTTGTACTCAGAAAACCTTTCTAGACCAAAAACAAAGAAAAAAGAAAAGTAATTAGTTCTTCTTCAAGCCAGAAGCCAAAATTAATCTGAGATAAATGTCAGAAAAGGAGGTGGTTCTTATTTTATTTCCAAGCTTAGAAAAAACCTGGGTCTTGTTTCAGGGAGAGTTTGTAATTTCTAATGCACTTGGAAAAAACAGACAGTGTGCTTTTCCAGTCATCTTCATAATATTTTCCAGCACTGGAAATTTTTGACTAGCACAGCCTTTGGCCAAAAGCATTCAAAATGCTAAATTTAGACTACAGTCCTGTAGCAAGTGTGTTCAAATAGAGCAATTACTAGATCGGCACCCATTAGAGCAAAATAAATACATCAACTTTAATCATTTTTCGGAAAGTGTTCCCTCTGGAGAAGAGAATGCAAAGCATTAGCCCAAATACTGACTTTTACCTACATGAGAGACTATAAGGATTGGCAGGTCAAATGGGAAGATATTCAGAAAAACAGGAAAAGAATCCAGTGAATTTTACACACTCTGAAATGCCAGCAGCTCTGAAGTATCAAATCTGCATGTGCTGAACTTTCTATTTAAGCCAATGTCCTCTAGGAGCTGTCTCAGTAGAAAAAAGGGTTCATTAGAGAGAGCACTCTCAACCTCTAATGAAGTCAATGTGAACAGGGATGCTTGCTACTTCAAAGAATTGTGTCCTCGGAGGAAAATAAACCCTGTAGAATAGTTGTGATCATTATCCACCTAGTTGTTGATATTAGGATAAATCCTAGATCTGCTCTACGTGGGTTTGGGGGCAAAAATGTAACCTATGTTTTTTTCAGATTAGTGTAAATTATTATTATAGTGTAGAGCCAGGTTTTGGGAAGAAATACTCCTATTTATGCTCACAAGACAATTAAGTTGGTCATCTATTCTAAGTGCCTAACTGGGCTTACAGTTCAGGTTCACAGGCATTTGAGTGACATTAACTGTGCATAAAAAAATGCATTCAAAATGTACTTGCATCAGTAACCTAGACTCAAAAAGTCGTTTGGAGAGCTGAATTGGCTTTACCTGGAGAGCGAGCAAACATTTGCAAAGTTATAACTTGCAGAAACAAGTCTGGAGATGAAAATCTTAAATAATCTGTGCATCCAAAGTACCACTCTTATTGCTGACCTTAATGCAGAGGCAGGCAAAGTCTAGCCCATGGGGTGGATTTGGCCCACAGGGGATTCCATTTCCCAGCAGCCCCTGCCTGTGTCACTGTGGCTGGTTTTCATGGAGACCCCAGCAGCAGTGGTGCCGTGACAGCACAGGAACAGGGTTTCCATGGAGACTGGCCCCAGCAGCGCTGGCAGGGTGCGTGGCAGGATGGGGAGCTGCTCTGGGACTGGGACCTTGCAGCAGCGATAGCGTGGGCAGGGGCATTCTGGCGGTGGCTCACAGCTTTGCCCTGGCTACCACCCTTGCAAGATCCCAGCTCCAGTGCTGGAGTGGCTCCCTACCCTGCCCTGCACGATGCCAGTACTGCTGGGGCTGGTTTCCATGGAAACTCTGGTCCTGCGCTGTCAGGGTGCTGCTGCCGCTGGGGTCTCCATGGAAACCAACTGCAGCAATGCTAGTAGAGGCCTCTGGGAAATGGAGTCTGGCTGCCAGCTAGATCTACCATTTTGCCCTCCCGTGCGTTAATGCCGAGCACTCCTAATTATGACCCCAGACCTCATTGTTCTAAACCCTGCAAAAAACAGAAACAAAAGCATGGTTTTTGCCTGCAAATAGTTTAGAAGCTAAATTAGAGACAAAAGACAAATGGATACAGATGGGGAAATAGAAGGAAATCACAAGGCCATATTATTCAGCATGAGGCAATAGTCTCTGTACTTCAGCACATTAAAATGCATCAAATTTGCGGGGGTGGGGCAAGGAGACGGATGAGATTTATGAAGGTATATAAGAAGGTAGGTTTGTGGAGAAACCTGCCCAAGCACGAGGGGCACCACAGGAGAAAGCATGAAGGTGTTTATTTTAAAGTTGAACAACTGGATTGTATTTATGTTGGGTTGGCTTGAGAGCAGAGTGTGTTTCCGTATTTGTAGGTTCAGGGTTTTGATTCAGTTCCACTAGGCAGAAGTACAAAATGCACACAGCTTTCTGAACTAGACATGTTTCAATCAGGCCTGTTTCATGAAACTGCTGCTATAACAGAGTGGTGATTATACTGGAATTTCAGAGACAATTTGCATGGCTTCCAAAACGCAGGGAGGAGTCCCTCCTAGGGTTGGAATATTAAATTGGCTGGGATGTTAGTTGGCTTCCCGAAACATTTAGGACCATGTTCTGATCGTGGTGTGATTGCCTTGCAGTTTTATAAGACTTACAGAAAAGTTCTACAGGGATACAGCCCTCTAATCAGAAAATTGATATAAAGCAGCTTGTTTAGTGAGACAGGCTCGACACATGTTTGTGGGTGCCAGATTTGTTGCGTGAGCACATGTCTTTCTGTCAGAAAATTTCATTTTTGGGCAAGCACTTCAGCAGTTAATAGGCGTATGAGTCATGGTTTTCTAATGTTGACAAAGCAGCATACGAAATATTGCATAATTATATGCTTCATCATTAGATGTTTATTATTTTCCATATCTGCTTTTCTAAAAAACAGCTTTAGTGCTTTGGATGTCACAGCATTTTACTGAATGTTATTAAAATATTACAAAGCAAAACCAATTCCTGTAAGTCAGCCTAATAAAGCATACTAATGTGTACTCAATGTATGGGGTATTTCTGACTCAGCTGTTATCAAGATCCCTGACCTAAGGTCTTGGTTCTGAATTTTTAGTCCCTGAACTCAATTGTTTTGGGAAAACAGATTGTTCAGTACTTCATCTGTCAGGTGAGTGCCTCTCTGATCATATAAGATCAGGCAGATTTTATCCTTCAATCACAGACATAGTAGAAAAGTGGAAGGGACGTGCAAAGGCTGTCTAGTTCAATCCCCTGCCAGATCCAAGAAAGTGAACTACAGCATTCTTCACTATCAAATGAGACCGCTACTTCTTGCTAGCTGAGGGGGAACCCAGGCTGCCCCTGTACCAGCAAGTTGGGCTGAGGCCAATGATTAGCCAGTTGTCAGCTTTGGCCCTGGCACTCAAATTGGCTCTGGCCCTAGGACCACACTGGGGACTCAGACCAACCCCAGTGTGATCTGAGGCCAAGGCCAATGATCAGCTGTCAGCCCTGGCCCCAAACCTTGCCAAGGATGGTTTAAGTCCCTAGTATAGAACTGGGGCTGGAGTTCACAATCATCTGATTGTCAACTCCTGGGCCCAGCTCCCTTTGCTTCCCCTTGCCGGGAGCCTTCAATCCCCCATGCCTGGCAGCCTAGCCAGAGCTGCTGGGCATGTGGTTTAAAGTCCCCAGAGGCGAAGCCCTTTGGCTTGCCACAGCCTTGGGCTGGGGCTGACAATCAGATGATTGTCAGCCTGGCCACATGTTAACTTTAAGGTGTCTTACAAAACATGCTGTACGTCATATGTGGAAAATTTGTATGGTTCATTTTCCATCTTGCAGTATCTTAAATTGGGTGCACGTGAAGTACCTTTCCCATTTATGCTGTAACTAACAGGTTAATCACAGCATAAATATAACATGTAGAGAGTGCCTTAGAGCTTAGAAGGGCTGAGGCTCAAAAGCAGTCTATATAATGGGTCTATCCAATAGCCAATAATGACACTGATATCCTTGCCGGTCTCAGCACTGTTCATAGCTACACTGAAGTTGACAAAATACCTATTTCATTGAGTAGCTGCAGGAGTGGGAGGTGTTTCCTCTTGGAAATATCTTGTTTCACTTTTACTGAAACAAAAGTCCCAGGATTTCTGGTTCATGGGGGGAAAAATTAGAAGTTTTGTTTGGTGAGACTGAGAACTAAACCCAATTTTTTTTTTAAATGTTGAATCTCTCATTAACTTTGCCTTCCCTACCATGCCAAATAAGTCTATCAGGACCATTTTAAAGGAATTTCATGCCCAGCTATTATGATTTTTAAAGTCTTTCATGACTTATCCCTGCCAGCACTACCATCAAGATATTGACCCCAACATCTTTGTCACCAATACCCACTTCACTACCCAGCCTCAAACTACTGCCTTGTTTGTTCCTATTCCTCCTTCACAAATGGTAGTAGCTTGCCAAAAAGATCTTTGGAGATACTCTTTTTCTGTCCTTAAAAACTCCTTGTATGGGATGGTTAAATCTTTCCAATGGTTAGATCAGCTGGTGCTCTTCATTTATTATTTATTATATTGACCCCTTTCATTTTCAAAAGTCCCTCCTTTCTGCTAGCCTTGATTGTATCCATATTTTCTCTTATACCTAGATTGTAAGCTTGTTGGAGCAAATAGGCCTTTGACCAGCGCCTAGCACAACTAGTTCAAGTCTATTATTGGTGTTCTAAGTGTTATCATAATAAAAATACATTTTCTGGTATTTAAAAGAGCCTGAAGAGATGACATCCATCTTCTGCCAACTATCTTCAGAAAGAATTCATACTTGTTCAAAGATCTCCATTGTCAGGATCAGATATGTAGCCCTTGCAAACACCTAACTTTTCTAAGGTCCAAATTGTACTCACACCTTACTCTATAAGGATTCCATTTAGTAAATTCAGTCTGCCTCTCAGTCAGTTACCAGAAGTGTAGCAAGCTCCTTCAGTGGCCGAAACAGTGTTGGGGGGTAGTATATGCCAACCACTGCAGTCTGGGATGGGAGGTGAGAGGATGGGGAGGGAAGTCTTACTTGCCTAAGCTCTCTCCAGTGAAGGCAGCTGTTCCAGCTGTGGCAAAGAATTCCAGAGGGGAAGCACTGCACCATTCTGCTTGCCTCAATCTTCCCCCTCCGGCCCCCTCCAACCACACACTGATGGGTGCACGCCAGGCTGTGTGGACTATCCCTTCCATGATGAAGACACCAGGGGGGATTCTGGTGCCCCCTCATAGTCGGTGCCCAGGGCAGTGCCCTGCTAGCTCCACCTCTCCCCCAGATATATGACTGGCTCTTGTAATAAAATAAAACCATAATCCCCAGCTTCATTGTCTGAAGAGATTCTAGGGTAGAGAATTGGGGATGTTCCTGTTTTGTCCCTGCCATGTCAACTGTCCAATCACACTACTCAATTCAATTATAAACACTTGCTGTCAATATGCGTGCCTATTTCAAATCCACTAATTGTAGAGACATAAACACATTGCATACAAACAGAATCACCAGACTCTTAGATAGATAGGACAGAGTTGGACCCTGGAGCCAGGTCTGGGATGCAAAGTTTGGGCTGAGTTGTTAACAAAGGTGCTTGTTTTCCATATGAGTGTTAAGAGTGGACATTGATCCAGCCTTTATTTCAGAGTGTTAAATATATCACCCCAGCAGATACAGAGACAGATTAAACTAGAGTCTCTTCACTTGATTAGAGAGACAAGATTCTTCTGTCCCTAACATCATCTATTCTCAGGGTGCAAACAGAAGTGCAGCTCCCCACTGTAACTGAGAACGCTTTGCAGGAAGCATTCTGAGTTACAGCAATCCCCCGGACCAAACAGAAGTTCACTGTTGGTTCCGGGGGGAAGTGAATCTAGCTGCTGGCTAGGAGTCTGCAACTGGTTTCCCTTAGCACTGACCCCTCCTCCCTGAGGGGGGCTTCAATACACCCAACCCCATGCTTGAGCAGGGCCTGAAACCCCCCCCAAATGAACTCTTTCCACTCCCTTTCCCCACTCCCATTCTGAATACAGAGACAGGCTAGCAGGCAGGGAGACCGAAGTTATAGGAACTGCTGTTTTAAAATGTCTCCATCGGAGACCTCATGCAATGAAGGTTCACAATTTCATCTGATTGGCCATTTTTGCAGCCATGTGCAGCCGTGCACTTGTGTCTGGTCAGGGCTGAAGACAGCTGTCTGAGGCCAGATCAAGAGAAAAAAATGTCACTTCTGTCTGCTCCCTCAATTCACATGTAGAAAGTTGTCCCTGCTTGCAAAACTGGAAGCTTAACGGAACGCCCTTTACCTTCTCCTGCCAGGGAAAAATCCGTTTTCCATAGGGAAAGTGGAATTGTAAGGCCTAGAATGAATGTTTATGTGGACACAATGCTTACGGTTTTTTGGCAGGTCGGGTAAACACAGAAAACTCTTATTTGATTTATTTAATCAAACTAGACGTTGCACAAGATTATATTAAAGGCAGGTTGATGTTTGGTGCCTGTTTACCAGAACTGCTACTGTAATACAAAACTGATGACTGCAGGAGACGAGTGCTTTGTTTGATTTCCCTTCCTCTGGATCACACATATTTTTCTAACTAAAAATTGCACGATGGCCTGTATTACAGAACTGTTTACCTCCAGGGTGTAAAATCTAATGTACTTGGGTAAGTTCAAAAAAGTAATGCATTTCTATAATTTATTTTAAAATAAACCCAAGTGTGTTACATAGCATATCATGCATGTCACAGCTCATTAACCTAAGGTCACAACACTCACAGAGTTAGCGGCTTCCCACTTAACCAATAGTTGTTTGACAAGTGTCTCAATTCATTTGACTTCCAGGATAGCCATGCTCTTTCCACATACATTTGTCTTTTTGATTTAATGAGTGTGTTTAAATGGTCCTTTTCTTTCAGCAGAGCTGTTATCAGTTTTATGTTCTTTAGATTCTGAGGGTCAATTCTGCCAACACTTGCGAACATGATTAAGGGCTCCTCTGCATTAGAAAAATGGTTGTGGTTTCAAAAGATTTTAAATCTGATCTAACTAAGTTGGTACAATACTTCAGTGTAGAGGCACTTAAATCACTCTAATTCTTACTTACATCTGTTTCATTTAAATCAGCAACTCATTAATGCTAGGTAAATAGATTTAAGTGAGGGTCCAATGGTTTAATTAGATACATTTTTAGTTTATTTGGTTAAACCAGATCAACTTTTCTCATATGGACAAGGTTTAACTTTTTGCAGGGAAGTCATCACATTGAAGTCTATGGGACTGCTCACAGCACATAGCAAAATGCAATGTGATACGTGTGTACAGGATTAGCATTGGGGTTTCAGTTACACTCATAATTCAGTTTGGTAAGGAATTCCACTCAAAAGAACAGTCGTGAAAATTGCTTATAAGTTTCTCAAACATTCACCTTTCAAACTAGAGTCTTCACATCTGACATTGCCTGTGGTGACTTTTTGGAAGATTTCACCAAAAATGCCTTAGCACTTTTAGTACGATATATATATTGTACATGTAATATATTTTATGTAACATATATATTCTTTCTCTCTCAGATAGATAGATAGATAGATATACTTACACACACCCTTATTTATTTAAACAAAATAAGTGTCACACCACTTTTTGGAAGAAACCGAAATTCAGCAAGGGAGATTATCCTTAGAGGATACATGTTTCTTGAAATGATGAGGTAAAAATTCCTTTCGGTTTGACCAATCTATGGAGTTAAACAGAATGCAGAATTCACTTCAGTTTTTATTATAATTTAATTCCTGTGGTGCTTAGGGTTAATTACTATTGGGACTGGCCTACCAGAATCTATAAGTTGAGTATTTCTAACTCATTGCACAAGTTCATGGTGAACTGCCCTCCCAGGAGATTGGGTGGAAAAAGTGGTGTGACTCTCAAGCTAATAGGACAGGTGCTCTTCACCACTGAGAATTCAGCCTACTTATTTGCGTGCTGGAATATGATGTAGTGTGTCTAATGTTAAGCATGCAAACTTTATCTTTTGGCCCAGCTAATTCTCCCCAGTTCCTGAACAGGAAAAAACATTCCTGGAACCATACCAAATCTCTAAATGGGGCAAGGAGGGGTCTTTTAGTGAAAACTTGAGTAACTATAGTCCATAACGAACAAGAAAATCCGCCGTGATTATTCATCACAGCAGATTAGTAGGGATCCTGGTTTTCTGTAATTAAAAAAAAAAATCTCCAATTTTCAGCTTTAAAAAGTAACCCAAACCCACATTTTTCTGTGATTAAAGTGAAATGCCACACATGTGTGTGTGTAATTCATTTTAATCACGGAAAATTGATTAGTGTGATAGTGTGATAAAATTTTTCTTCTCTGTTCAAATTGGGTTGTCAGTCCCTCCCCTTACATGAAGATTAGCTGCTCAGCTACTCCATTAGATAAGCTAATGCATATACAAAGATGGCTACATTTCCATTGCATTTTTTTCCTTATAGTTTTCACTGACTTAGAAGAATTTGCCTCACAGTCATACTCAGTGGATGCGTTTTCATGTGGCTGTACAGCACTGCTGTTACTGCACCATCAGTTAGTACTTCCAAAAAGTATTAAATGTACTTGGTACCAAAAAGGTACCAAAGGTACTTCCTAACTGACAGTGCAGTAACAGCCTGTACTACACCATGCCGGCCACACACAGTTATTTCTAGCTGCTATGTCGCTGTAGCAGGGCTGTATAATGAGGAAGCACATTGCTCTGGTGATGTAGCTGTGGCATCATGGGTTTTGCCTGTTGATGATACATCACCATAGCACGTTGCTACAGCAGTGTAGTGTCATGTATAGAAGTACTCAGTTTCCTGTTATATTTTGATTGTTTTCAAATCTGCTACTACTAATTTTAATTTTTTTTTTATTAATTGTTGCAAGAAATAAGTGTCACGCATTAGGTAGTCAGAAGAAGACATCATAAAGCAGAGTATTCATATAACAGAATACCTTTGCTGGCTCTAAAACAGAGGTGGGGTTCTCAGCCACTGTGAGGTTTAAATGTCATTTCCTTGCTCCTAGTCTGGGTCTAGCATAGCAGAGTAAAAATAGACTGTGGCAGGATTTTTCCCCTCCGTGTTTCACACCTTTTATAACATTTCCATCCAACACCAGACATTCCACTTCACCCTGCCAATATGTGTTCGCTTTAAAAATAAAAAGACCAGTTAAGTCATAATTTTCCTCAAATGAAGTGATCTTTTATATATTTTTGGAATGGTTTTCAGTTTCACACAGTCTACTTCTGAAAATCTGGGACATAAAAGCAGCTAGAAGTTAAACAACACCAATTTCTGTTTTTTAGTGGTTGGTTACTTCTTTCAGAGCTGTGGACTCTCTCAACAAGATCTGTAAAGAGTGTTAGAGAAGCTTAACAATCAGAGCTTCATTTAAAGTCATTGCCTATTATCTGTCTGTCCACTGCAAATGTGTACAGTATTAATAGAGACAATGAGGTAGAGGTGGAATTATAGAGTAACTGAATCGGAGAGGAATAAGCCTTTGTGAGCCACAGCTAACTTAATCAGATGCTATTTCCAGTACTTACATAGGTACACTACACTATTTAGATATAAACATATTGAGTCATAAAAATGTGATTACTGTTTGGAAAAAAGCTGACAGATCCGAGCTAAATAATACTGTCACCAACATAAGTTCCTTTCTGAAATCCAGAGCTGATATGAAATTTAAGATATTATCGTACAACACTGATAATTTGGGTGTGAGTGGGCTCTAATGTAAAAATGGATGGCTTAGTCACAAACAATATTTTGACTCGACACCGCTGACAAAACCAAAGAGGACTTCCATGCCAACATGGACTAAGTGCTTTCTGGTGTTCCAGAAGGAGACAGGCTTATTCTGCTTGCTGATTTCAGTGCCAGTCAGAGAGGCTCAAACCACTGGAGTGGAGCCATCAGCAAGGAAGGAATGAGAAAGATTAACTCCAGCAGCATCCTCCTCTTGACCAGATTAATGAAACATGGACTCACCAGCACCCTTTTCTACCAGAAAAACAGGTACAAGACATCCGCTCAATTATGCTACTCAAACTGGCTCCCAAATGACAGCTGCAGCAGAAGCAATGCTTCAAGGTCAACACTGGGACCCAATCAAGCAAGACCTCTTTTACTAGTGCCTCAATGAAAAACTGGCAAATTCCATAATGGGAAACTGTCAGCAGCACTTGGGGTGCCTTCAAGTCTACCATCATCAGTGCCTGCGAAGAGACACTTGGATTTTCTGCTATGAAACATCAAGACTGGTTTCATAAAAATTGACTGGGATCAGCATTCCCTCTAAGCTGCGTGGCATGCACAGCCATGCAGGCATGCCTGGCAGCGCGGCATGAGCATGCCTGCGTGGCTGTGTGCCCCGTGCAGCTTAAAGGGATTGCTGGTCATGATCCTTGCCTTTCTGTAGAAGCTGAGATGTGGACAATGTACAGAAGATACCTCAAGTCACTGGAGAAGTACCATCAACACTGTCTGTGGAAGATCCTATGAATCTAGTGAGAAATCAGATGCACCATTGTTAGTGTCCACTCACAGACAAATGCCACGAGCATTGAGGCAATGATCATCTGACATCAACTTCCCTGGGCTGGCCATGTCATCTGGATGTCTGACACCAGACTGCAGTAATGGGTTTTATTCTCCCAGCTCAGTCAAAAAAGAGGAGGGTAAAGAAAGAGCTTCAAGGTTGTCCTCAAGGCTAACTTGAAACAATGCAACATTGATATCAAGTTGTGGGAGCATGTCACCTAAGACTGCCACAAATGGATGAAGAGTCTGCTGCACGGATCTCAGTACTCTGAAACCTCATGATGGCAACAGGACATGAAAAAGCGGGAGCAGCGGAAGCAGTGTGTCATGGACCGAACCAAGAATCCAACGCCCCCAGTCCCGCACAGAAACACACGCCCGATCTGCAATAGCATCTGTCAATCCTGGGCAGGGCCTATCACGGGGGGGCCAGGAGGGCCATTTGGCCAAGGCCTCTCATTCACGGAGGGCCTCAAATTTAGACTTTTGACATTATCTTCAAATGAGGTTATACATACAGACACAGAGATACACTGACAGGATCAAAAGAAGATATTCATCATACAACTTTAAAGTTGTGCCTCATTACTGGGCCACATCGTCTATAGTGCACTATGAATTAATATTTTTTTAATATATTGTGAGCCTCAAAAAAATGGAAGTGGCCCAGGCCTCTCTCTCGACCTCTGAGAGGGCCTGGTCTTGGGTGGGCCTTGTCAGCCATCTTCAGACCCATGGATAAGGCAATCATGGAAGACAATTATCCTTGACTGTGAGGGATTGCCAATGATGATGATTTAGATTTTTCTTCTTGGCCAGATAAAAGAAGGCTCCTCTATACTGGATTTGATAGTATTCGTCTATAGGTAATCAATCATTTTCAAACATTGTATCTGAGCCTATTAACATTTCAGGGAGTATTCTAAGCATCCACATAATAGAAAACTATTCATTTGGGGTGAAAAAAGATCTGAACATTTTAAGTGGGGAAAGGGGACATATACCTCCCTCTATACTGTTTAGAATTACTATGAATGTCCACCAGGCTTGCAATAGTCCTTAGATCAAAGAACCAGCTCCTGTCAGTCACTGATAACTTTCAGCACACCACTACCATCCCAGACATCCTTCCCTATGACCTAAAGGAGTTTAAAATTGAGACTCTGAATAACTTCTTTTCTTAAAAGAAAACCAGCTGGTACCAGAAGGACATGAGAGCACTGGATTCTGAAACACTGTCTCTACACAACTTTTTTCCATCTTGGGGAATGAAGAAGGAAGGCGCCAGCAACACAAACATTGTTGAGCACCTCCACAGATTAACATAATTTCAGAGCTTGTTCTAGTCATAAAAGGACAGAACCTTATTGATTTGCATAAAGGGTGGAAAAGCGGAGAAGCCCAGCACAGAGGAAGGGGAAAATGAATCTGGGACTGGAGCCTGTCTCTTACATATCATAGGAGGTAGCTGTACTTGCTCTATGGTGCGATTGCATAACTAGGAATGTAACAGACCCACAAGATCCTGAACAAGATGGTTTTTAGTTGTAAGCAGCAAGAGTGTCAATAAATGCTGAAATGGTCACAGTGATACCAGGAACCCAAAATGGGGAAGAAGGGCTGTTTATATCAAGGTCTAGGTTTTACCAGCCAGCCTCCAAAATGAATCAAGAAGAATCAGTTCATAGGCCATGAGGGGCAGTAGCAAAGGATGATTCTGCTAGGAAAGGGGACATGAATTTGGCAGGATAAAGTAACCTGTGAAAAGCTGTAAACTTCCATTTCTAGACCACTTCCAGAACCTGAGTGAGCTCATTTAAAGCTACCTCAAATAGGTCTACATTAGAGAGCTATCTTCAGCGTAAGCACAATGTAAGTGGGTTGGCTTTGATTCTGGTAGGGTTTCCCAGTCCAGGGCCAAAGCCCAGGGCTGTAATAGCTATTGCAACTGCTTTGTACCAGCAGTATGGACACAAAGGGCATTTATATACTCACTCTGGGAGTGTGGGGGTGGAGGCGGAAATTGCTTTAACGAGAGAGGCTCTGAGAGTCGCTGTAATTAAAGGCCCCAGAGCATCGAGCTTTAGTTAGTCCCCCCATATCCATTTCTGAGCACAGGGATGCTAAAACACGAGACGCGGGAGTCTGCCAGACCATTGTAATTACCATGCTCCAGCAGACTTGATTAACTGAGTCTGCTCTGACACACTGTAATTACAGTGCATTGGAGCAGCCTCACTGCACGTGTATAGACACCCCAGAACTGCATCAACTCCCTGCACTTATCTCCTCCCAGTCTCAAACACTGTCTTCCTTATCAGGCTATGGTGGGAGACTTCAGGAACGATTTACACAATATGTAAGTGTATCACCTAGGCCAAGGCATTCCTGCGCAGCAACTCAGTGAACAGGACACAAACAAATAGATCACATATAGTCCTGGAATTGGGCCCCGAGTCACTACGCTCACTGGAATTAATGTAATCCCTAACGAGGAGCATTAGCCACTCTTCTATATGTCTGGTTCGTGGATTTTAAACAAATACTTTTCATGAGGCCACACGTGTCCATTCTTTTATTCAAGCCCCCTGCTCCTTAACCTGGGTGTAAGTGATAAGCAAAGTTTTGCAAAAGCCCTCTGCACTTAGTGAATGTTATTCAAAGTGTACAACAAGGCTAAGACTGTGAGAAAAATAAAGGGTAGTATCAGAAGAGAAACAATCCTCTCAGTCAGAGTAGACCAAACGAAGCCTCCATGCCCTGAAGAATTCCTGTGCCGCGCCTTGGTCATTAAAGGATGATGGTTTTTGTGAAGGAACCAGAAAGCTTGTATTAATGAACTAGGCTTTGAAGCTGGGGCTTTATCGAATGTATCCAAAACCACATAATATCCCTTTCTGCTTCTAACAGAGAAATATGAATGTACTTTTTGTACTTTGCCATGCGTTATGCCAATATCCGAGGCTACACAATGGTTGAGTGTATCCATCATCACACTCTTTAAACTCTTATTCAGGGAGTCAACCACATTTTAGAGCACAGTTCTGTGCTCCTGGGCAGGAGGGCGTCGTATGCCTTGGATGAAGAAAAAAGTGGATAAAGGTCTGCTGTGAAATGGTGTCAGTACAATGAGCTTAACGGACTTTTACTTCATTCCTGGAAAAGGCGAGGCAGGAACAATGCTGGCTTTGAAGCCACTTGTTCACTTTTCATGTTCTGGTCCCTACCAAGCTTTGTTAAGTCTTCAGTGTATATTTGAAGAAGCAGAGGGCATGAGCACAGATAGCCAAGATGTGGGCTACAAAGCTTAAAAGTTTTCAGGCAAAATTTGTTCCACGGTTCAAGAATCACAGAAGCAAAGGTCTGGAAGGGATCCCAGGAGATCATTTAATCAGTCCCAATACAGTTGTCAGACTCCAAATTATTTTTGTAAGAGATTTTGATTCAAAGTATATGGTCCCAATTCAACTTTTTGACTGGAAATGTCCTAATATATCCCCATGAAAAACATAACATTGTTTATTCTCCCACATTTTTCATGAAACTCGTCCAAAAAAATCAAAACTATTTACATCTCATTCATCAGGTGCAATTGTTTCTTGATTTAAAAAAAATCCTAAACAGGAATATGTAAACTGTTAAGATATGCACAATCCGTTTTAATGGAGAGGGTGAAGGAACAGTGCTATATCACTGAAGGATAAGCTTAACTCACATTTTCAAAGTCTAAATCTGAGCTCCTGGGTATGATTTTCAAATCATCTCAGTAACTGTAGGGTTGTACTGAAGATAGCAGCACAGGACAAAGCACTGTCAGAGTTGAGCTGTTACCACCTCTGACAGTTGTCACATTTGTGATAGTTGGCTGTGATGGCTCTGGAAATGGCACATCAATAGGCAGAAGATAGATGAAGGAATAGAGTTGCAGAAGGGAATTTAAACTTGTATTAAATCTCTATCATCTACGGCAAAGATACTCCTTCTTGCTCCCCAAATATAGTATTATATAAAAGAAAAGCCTCTAGAAAAGCCTTGCACAGCTTGACAACTTCTAAATGAACTGTTTGACAGCTTTGGTAGCATGGGCGACTGATGCCTCTTGAGTTGCCCCCCCCCCCCCGACACCAGTCAGCAACCAGGTGGCCAGTTGCGCTGACTGGTGGCGGGTGGTCCCCTGGTGGCTCACTGACTGGGGGGGAGGAAGGGGCTGGGACCCCCGGCGGCCAATTGCACTGATGGGGAGGGGGGCGTTCCCCAGTGGCCGATCTCACTCACCAAAAAACAGCCACGCTGCTACCAGAAGTCCCGCAGCCACTTCCAGAAGCAGTGTGGCCACTTTTGCCAGCAGCCCCACTCCCCGACTGGCACTCGCGGGGGGGCACCAGTGCTGCTACTTGCCCCCCTGCCCATCACCAAAACAGGGAGCACGGCATGATGGGGTGTGCCAACGCTCTCAGGGGGTGCACATGCACCCCTGTGCACTCCCTATGCATCGCCACTACTTGGTAGGATGATCCGTGGACTTTTTCTCCGTGACTGGATACAGAATGCCATAAGGAAGGCTGTCCAGCAAAGATTCAAAAACTAGAAACAGAGCTCAAGTAAACAAAGGCTTTCACACTAGCACTTCTCACCTCATTAAGGAAGCAGTAAACTTTTACTTCACTGTCTAAGGAAAGACAATGTGAAAGCAACACAGAATCAAGTGGAAAAAATCCATCTATCAGCAAGATGAGCAAGATAATACAAACTAGTGATGGAAATTATTCCACTATATTTGGAAATTATTATCTGCTCACACCCCTTCCATGAAGCTCAAATCTTTTGATCTACAGCACTAAATCCACTAAACTGTCCTCCATGTCTCAGACCTCACCTGAGAATAGACTAACTCCCTTCTTTCACGAGTTTTCCTCCAACAGAGCAGGTTGTGAAAACCACAGCATGAAATCATAGAGATAAAGTTTTAGCCAAAGAATCCAGGGTGATAAGTATGAGCCTTGTCAACAAAGGCAATTGCCAAGTATTTGTAACCATATTTCATATAGATACAGCATCCAGTATCCTAAAAGGCTAACCCTATGTCAGTTTTATGCAGAGAAAGATTGAGAATGAGAATTCAGAAGTGCTGGACGTACTGCTAGCTCCACAGGGAAAGGAAGAGTTCCAGTTTATATTACTGTAACCCTAGTGCTGGGCACCGGTTGGCAGCAACACGGGTCCAGTTCAATTTTGGGGCCTAAATATATTTTACCTTGGCTCGAGCCCCGACCCAGACCTCCTGGGAAACACTAAATAAATTACTAAGGTGTCCCACATAAACATAACCCCTCCTCACAAGCAGTGTAGACAGAGGCTAAATTTATTACAGAAACAAAGGTAAAGAAAACACTAAATATAATTTGCAACTACCAATTACAAGGCATAGTTCATAGATTGCACCTTCTTGGGAAGGTTTCACCTGTGCCCAGGCAGGCTGGGATTTGGGGCTCACCCAAAAGGCAGTTCCAGGGGCTTGCACCCTTGTACCTGCCCTTCAGCAATGGGGTGGAGAGGGGGTCTTCACTGGAGAGTCCTTTGACCTGCTCCTTGGGTTCACTGGTCTGCAGGAAGCTGCTAGGGATCATGGTTTTTTCTGTGTTGCAAGGGGCCCCTCGTTGCTCCTTGCAATGCTGCAGGGAGATCCCCACTTCCACGTGGTGGCCTTGAGGGGTGAACCATGGCTCCAGACAGCAGGCCGCACCCCTAAATTGTTCATCCCAGTCCCAGCTCTGCTGGGCAGTAACTGCAAAAAGAAAACTTTGAAAGAGAGGTCAGGCCTACCTCACTGGACCTGAACTGGGCAGCAAAAGTTTGCCAGCCCTATAGTGCACTGAGGCCTGAACATATAGCTGGGGTTCAGCCAGGCAGCTAGGCTGAAACACCATAGCTGTAGAAACAGCCATGATACACTTACAAATCAGAGGCTGCCAGGCCCATATCAAAACACACACACACACACACACACACACACAGAAAAACCCACAGTACACAATCCAGCGTGTGCGTTACACTATGAAATATGTGCATTTAGATTTTTACCTCTAATGTCCCACTGATGTTTTAAAAATAGAATTTGATACTAAGAGCTTGTGGTTCCTCATTAATGGTTCCTGATTATCAGGGATCTTGGTTTTCTCCGACAAAAAAATCCCCAATTTTCAGACTTACAAATTAACCCAAAATCCACATTTTCCCATGATTAGAATGAAACACCACTGTACCTATCTATCTATCTATCTATCTGTAGTGGTGTTTCATCTTAATCATGGAAAAATACGAATTTGGGGTCACTTTTTTAAATCCAGTGGCTTACTCACTGAGTACACATCTCCAGGTAAGTATATTTTGTACCTTGGAGAAAGAACCTAATGCAAGCAACCATGGCGGACAAAATTAAAAAATCGGGGATTTTTTTTGATCAGAGAAAACCAGGATCTCTGCTGATTAGTTCCATGTGTAGCACTAATATTATTTCTGTAAATCTTGCTGATTGAGTTGAACTGCCACAAAACAAGTCATCCATTCTACATGCAAGGAGTTGTTATATTCAGTTCAAAAGAGGAAAACAAGCACTAAGAAATAAAGAAACTAAAATATCGGCTCATCACTATGTTTACTCTACTCTTGATTTGTGACCAGAGCTCCTATTATAGGTCACAGATTATACTTTGCTTGCATTTGGAAGGGAGTTAGACAATCAGACTAGCTTTCTTATAAACCTGAAGTTGATAAACCGACTTAAACCTAAGAAGCCACTTTTTCAAGTGGCCACTAATTCTGAGTGCTGAATTTGATACAGAAAAGGCTTACAGAGGCATGGGATATTTAGTCAGTGGAAGATGCAGCTGCTTAGAATAATTAGGCCTGAAGCCTCTCAGATTGGTAACTCAAGAACCGAATCACCCCAAAAGTTTTAGCAATTTTTAAAGGGTCCTTGGAAGAGACTAAGACAAGATTTTCAGGATTCTGGGATTTGGAATGAAACACAGTGTTTTCCATCACTAGCTTCCCAGCAACAAGTATAGGGTGAAGACAAGTTTAGACAGAATCCTAAATTTTTGGTAATGTCTTGCCACAGAAGCAAAGCAACGTCAGGTCAGGCAGATGTGTCCTCCTAGAGGCTTGGACTTATTGTATGTTGTTCCTGAAACCTCCTGGCAGAGGACCGGAGCAACCACAGGTCAAACGATAGCTTCTGCCTTCCAGGCAGAGGGCTGCATTTTATGGGCTGCTCCGTCAAAACAATCTACTACAGAAAGAATAGAATAGCCTTAAGCCAAACAGATGTCCCCCTCTAAGCATAAGAGGCCAGCGTTTTATGGGATGCCCAAGAAACAAATTCATTTATAGAATATAAGGGTAATACATTATTTATGCCCTCAAAAGAAGTCTTTTACTAGCCCTCTGCACAGGGCTAAATTTCATGCTGAGGGTCACTACACACAATAGACTATAGTTCTACAGGTCCACGCACAGTCATGTCACAGGAAGCTGACACATGGCGTGTGTGGATTACAGTGAGGATCATACATGATGTGTCTGATGTTTTGCAAAAGATCCTTTACACACGCATGCATCTTTGACCTACCTGATCGTGTTGCATCTGCAGGTTTTGTTTTTTTTCCTCAAGACATTTCTGCAATGAAGCCTATGAGAAAAGTCCCAAAATGCTGGTGTCCATTGGGTGCTCAACACTTTTACCTGCTTATGCATCTCAAAATTAAAAAAAAAATTGTTCACAAATATCTGTTTGTGTACATAGCTGATCCGTGATCCAGGTGTTCATTTGTAGCATTTAGAGACTATTAACAACAAATTAAGAAATTTATCCCACAGCGATGCAGTAGGAAGCTGCAGTTAACCCAATTTCATAAAAGGAAAACGAAGGCAAAATTCAAGTAAGTTGGCCAGGATTGCACAGGGAGCCTATTGCAAAACACTGAATGCAACCCCCATCTCCTTACTATCAGGGCACTGAGATGCATCTCAAATGTCCTTCATGCCATGGTTAGGTACAACCCTTAAATTACATTACAGCTTAATTTAGATGCAAGCTTTATGGAGATCTTGTACTATACACAGCACCTCATAAACTGTGGCTCGAGTTATTCTTTCTCGGATAGCACTGTTGTTGTAATACATGATTGCAATAAAAGTTATTTCTGGGCAGCAAATGAGGAATAAATCTTGCCAGTGGAACTGGCAGAAATTAATACCTGAAATCCAATTCTGACTGGGCTCGCTCTGCCTTGTATGTGAACTCAAGTGATTTGGTTTTTACTGCTTAGTTCAGGAAATCTTTGTCCCAAATTCATCACTGTATCAAAAATGAAGGAAGAAGACAGACAGAATTACAATAGAGGTCAAAACTGGGACAGACACGGAAGTGGGAGGGAGAATTTGGAGTGGGAGGTGGAGAAAAGTTCAAGCACTGAAGACCTACATGGAAAAAATTTGCATCTTCCAAGTTAAAAAAATCTAGTCCACAGTCTCAACTGACAAAGCTCTGTCGAAGACAGTGGCCTGACTCAGAATCCTTTTGTGAAGTCAGAATGACTAGCATTTCTTCCAGAAAACCAGGCTGTGAACTGGTGAATGTCTGTGGATAGATCAGCCACAGTGGATTTCCATATGGCATGCAGCCCCTCCAGTTTATGCGGTATGGAAAGTTTAGTTAGGGGACGGGGTTCATGTATCGGGCAGCCTCTCAACTGTGTCTTTGTCTTTGTTTTTTTGAAGGATTCATATCACTTGGTATCTCAGCACTTTCCTTCCTAGAAATAAATGGCTGTGGGTGTCTACAGCCACTCTGGCGTTCCTCCAGTGGTCCCTTACTCCATTCTGCTGGTATCCAGACCCTTCCCCACCAACGTTGCAGACCTTCTTCCCCTTTACAAATTCCCTACCCCTCTTTGTCCAGAAGCTATGCTAACCCCTTCCATTAGGTGAAACCTAATTCATTTACCAGATAGGCATCTCCCCTTAAGTTTGTGCCTAGTGGCAGATGACAGTGCCAATGGTATTAGAAAATGTTTCTGTTTGAAAGAAAACATGCTCTTTCTTGTTATTTCTCTGAGGAAAGCAGATAGTATCGGCAATAACTGATGGTTTAACAACTGATAAGCCTTGTTTACTCTGAGTCATACAGTAAAAAAACAGGTATTGCATTTTTATTTTGAAGCATCAAGGGCACCTGGAGGTTTTATTGGTAATGACTAAGTTGCTGAATATTCAAGTCAGAACACAAGACCAGGACCCCATTTCAGCCAAAGGCTTCAGTGGAGAGGCACATATTCAGTATTGCTGGCCATGTATAGATGCTTTGTTTCTACTGGAAAAATTGCCTCTCTCCCAGTAGATACCACAAGAATATTTCCAGGGTTTTTTTTTCTCTGAAATCAAATACGATGGTTCTGGGAGAAAAATAACCCGATTCCAACTAGGTAGAAACAACTCCCAGGAGAATTTCTCCTGGGAAAATGAATGTCTCTACCCTTGGTATTTTAGGTTGGAGCCTCAGGGATAGACCCCCATGCTTTCCAAAAATAAGGGTCACCCCAGTGTCAAGAAGATGAAGGAGCAGCTGCTCCCATCCCTCCTATAGACGAGAAGGAGAGGGAAGAAGCAATCGTTAGCTGTTCTCCTTCAAGTCCTTAGACACTAGACTCCTCAGTGTGAAAAGTGGTCGAGGGGCTTTCCTGCTCTGGGACCTGCGTGGAGCTGAGTGGAGGAAGTGGTGCTACACGCCACCTGTCTGCAGCTTTGCTCCATTGCTTCAGTCCCCGCTTGGAAAAGGAGCAACTTACTCTTTCCTGAAGATCACCTCCTAAAGCAGGTAAAAATCCTCCCTCCTTCCCCTTCCTGCTCAGAGGCATGGCTTCCCCCCTCCTCTTCTCTTTCCACTCCTCTGCCTATTGCTTGGGAGCAAGAAAAACCCAGAGCCAGCCAGGCTGAGCAGGGGCTCAGCTGAGGAGGGGACAGGGGCAACAGGGTGGCTGGAAAATAGCTTCCCCCTCACCTAGCCTGGTCATGGAGGGCAGGGGAGGGGAACCTCACATCCATCCCCGCTGCTGTTGTCCCATCTGCAGGTGAGTGGGCAGGAACAGCTCTGATGCTTCCTCGCCCCCCAGGACAGAGGGGAGAAAGGAAGGGGGCATGCTTTTGAGCAGAAAGGGGAAAGGAGAGAGGATTTTCACCTGCTTTAGAGACTTCAAAAAGTCTCTGGAGGCTCCCATGGTGTGGTCAAATCCAAAAGATGGGTGCAGCTGAGCTACTACACCTGCTGTGGATCTGCCCCTGAGTGGTGGAAATGTTCCACCTCTACAAATGAATGTTTGTACATGGCTTAAGTCTCCATGTTTACCTCCAGGTCTGCAGGGAGCAATCTTAAAGGTGTTCTGTGCAATCATTCAGGAAACCTGCTTAATTGGTATATTTTCTGGTAGCAAAGATAAAAATTATACCAGTTGTGATGCTATATTATTAACTTTCCTTCAGGGATACCAGCTGGATTTGCTTTAACACAGCTACAGCTGCCTAAAATGCCAAAATATGTGCTTCAAATGGTGGGCTTTGACTGTGTCCTCAAAGCTAAAAAGTTTCTTGGAGTCTCAGACCAGCAGAGGCTCCCTTTGTCTGAAGAAGGGTGACTGCACCCGAAAGCTTGCTAAGAACTTTGTTCCAACTACTCGGTTGGTCTAATAAAAGATATCACATCTACTCAAAGAACCATGCCTGCCAGTGAATAATCAAGCACTTTTAGGGAGAATCAGGGAATTTTGGTCATATATATGTACAGTAAGACAATGCACAAGAAATACAATCAATGCAAGGCTGTTTTGAAAAGGCTGGGTGTGCCTTCCCACTTATCTAGCGCTTTCATTCAAGCTTCTCAAAATATTTCAGAAGCAACAACCTTCATGATATGCTATGATGTATTGGCTAGACATTTAAAATCATGTTACTCTCTGGCACTCTTAAATGTTCGGGGATGTTGGGATTTGGGGTTCTCATTAACACTGTGCTTGAAAAAATTAAAAAGAGAAAACTAGTTAGCCATGTTAGCCTGAAGTTGGGCAGAAGTCCCAGTGGCACGTTAGGCTAAGTGTAGGCATACAAGAAGCCTGCTGCAAATGCGCTGTAGCTCTTGACCCCTTGATGCCTGTGTTTGTGTGTGTGTGCGCGCGTGTGTGTGGTGTGTGTCCAGGATGCCTGGATTCCACGTGTGTATGTCCTGAACACTTAGGTTCTATGTGGGTATATGTATGTGTGCACCCTAGATGCCTAGGTTCTGTATGTGTGTCCTGGATGGCTAGGTTGTTTGTGTGTGTGTGTGTGTGTGTGTGTGTGTGTGTGTGTCTTGGATGCCTGGGTTCTGTGGGTGGGTGGGTGTCCAGGACACCTGGATTCTGCATATGTGTGTGTGTGTGCACGTATGTCCAGGACAGCTGGATTCTTTGTGCATGCGTTCATGCATGCACATATGTATGTATCTCCCAGATACCTGAGTTCTGTGTGCGTGTGTGTGTGCGTGTGTATGTGTGTGTCTATGTGTCTGTGTGTGCGCACATGCCCCAGAAGGCTGGGTTCTCTGTATGTGTGTATGTGCACACACGCACCTGTACTTTCTGACTGCTTGTCTAGCTGAGAGACAGACTGATGCTGGTGGCCCTAGACCAGCAGAGAGGCAAACTGTCCGGATCTGCAAAGCCCTGGCTAAGTAGCTCCTCGCTTGCATGGACTGGGAGCCCTCCCCAGATGAGTAGGGCTAGAGGGCTTTGATTGCCGCTGCCCTTACATGGAGTTTCCTGCCCTGGGCTTCTCTGGCCCTGTGTCACGGCCAGCACTGCCCACAACCCAGGCTGCCAAGGCACTATTCCCCTTCCCCTCTCCCTCCTTAACCTGCACTCCCCTGCCCAGGGCTACAAACGTGGGCTGAGGAGGAATGAATCCAGAGGAAGAGACTTGCCTCATTTCAATCAAATGTTGAAGCTGTCAAACTGTTAGTATGTTTATTAAACAAAGGCTGTCGACTGTTCCTGCTCCAGAGCTTGGACCCAAGCCCAGGGCACTGCCTATCCCCGCAGAGTCTGTGCTGCTCCCCCATAATGGGACCCATGCCTGGAGTGGCCTGGTCTAGTGGGCTGGTGGGCCACCCCCCTCCCCTCTATTCTAGGTGCTCCCATGCCTTTCCAGGACTGGTCCACAACATCTTTGGAGCCCTCTGTCTATGCTAGCAACCACCAGTGGCTAGGGGTAGCAAGTTGGCCCTCGTAGTTGGGCTGAGTCAATGTCAGCCCTAGCAGTGGGTCTTGGATGAGCTGGACCTCACTCCCTTCCCAGAGTGGTCCCCATGGGATGCTGACCCTAGTGGGATGCAGGGCTTGGAGCAAAATGGCCTGTGTGTGGCCTCCTTAACATTTTTATATCATTAAAAAGAAGTTCATATAATTAAAAAAACCTCACTAATCATGATCAGTATTGTGCCGCCTACATTCAACAATCTACCAGGAGGGCAGAGGCAGGGCTGTGGCTCCCAACTCCCAGCTCGGCGCTCACTGGATATTGAGCCGGGGCCATGGCCAGGGCCAGGAGAGCTGGGTGGCATAAGCTGCAGAGTGGGATGGAGGCACTGGCCCTGGGGGCACTTCTGCTCACATAGCCCATCCCAGGTGGCCACCTGTAGTGTGGGGCAGCTGAGGTGGGGGCCACAACAGGCAGGCCATGCTGCATGGGTGCAGCCCCAACAGGTGGCTCTGGCTCCAGCTTTCTGACTTTCTCTAAGCCTTTCCTTGCTGTGATGTCGAGGCACAGGGCCCAGGGCAGTCACCCCGATTTGCCGTACCCTACGGATGTCCCTGCCTGGCTCTTTGGATCGTAGGTCAGGAGCTACCACATGCCAGATCTCCTGTTCCAGGGCTCCCCTGCATCCCAGCATCTCTCAGTCAATGCGCAATGTGAAGTGTTACCTCATTGCTACCATCTACAGCCCTCTCCTGTGGGACTCTCAGACATGTTAATCCAGGGAGGAGTAGTAGGTGGCAATTTGCCTTACCACTCCTGACCAGAAGGGGACTGGTCACTCTGTGGGAGGTGGTGCTGATGTCACTCAGGGGTGTTGTAGCTGCATCCCAAGTGGTCTTTGACCCTGCATGTAAATCCTTATCCTGTTGCTGTGACTTTCTCAGCTCTGTAGCAGCATGGGTGGCCTGCCTCAGACAGTGGGTGGCCACTTGTAGGCCTCATTCTTGGAACTTCACAGTATGTTCCTGTGACTGGATGGCTTGTTCAAGTGCAACAGCAGCATGAATGCAAGCCGTCGCCAACCTGCCCATTCCAACACCCTACATCGAGGGTCCCATTTGGTCCTCATTTTCCCGGCACCATCTACATACATCTCTGCCTGCCCATCCCAGATTCAGCATTTCAGGCTCCATGGCTGGGCATCCTGAGTACAAATGCAGATAAGGAGACTGAAGGACTTGTGGTGAGTCCGCTTTCTGGATCTTTTCCCCCACACAGGGCCAGGAGCCATGCAGTTGCTCACAGCCCGGCACTGACCATACCACGTAATACTTGAAGTCTGCCTCTCAGCTGGGAAAACCTGGAAGCCAGGGTTGCATCTCTCTGTTGTGGGAGCTGGGAGCACTGGGAACTGAAGCATCTGGGCCTGGAGGAATGAACGTTCTCCAGGAAGAGATAGAGAGAAGGACAGGGTTTTCCTAGGGGGAATTTTTCCCATTCCCACTGCTCCTTACCTGCTCATATGTAGGTGCCCAGAGACATGCCAGTGAAAACTTGCACTTTTGCTTGTTGGGTACACCTTGGTTGTGGGGCTCAAGAAAAGCTTTCAGTGTCTTTTAGGATCTGTTTGGGTATCAGTTTGTATAAAGTGGTTCCATGCCAACATGTTGGCCTTTCTCAGGAAAGCGATCTGACCTTGAGAGATAGGGTAGCCAGTTGTCAATTAATCAGGCTTGCGGTCTTACTCAATGTAACACACACTGATAAGCCCTTGGCAACAGTATGGGGTACTGACCCCAGTGCCTCTGCTTCATCCCAGGCCAGTGGTGCAGGGTTGGGGGCGGTGTTTGAAAGGCATGAGGTTAGTGGGGAGCATCAATAAATCCATATCATCACTCTTTCACATGGACAATCATGAAGCCAAGAACATGCTGAATATCAGATTAGGCAACTATATCCTTCCCAGCTTACCAAGGAGTTACAATCCCTCACCTCTACATATCACATTCAGAAGGTCAGCAGTAAAGTCTTTGCATGGGTAGCTGCCTTAAGATGTTTAGCCAGCATGACATGGGGTACCAACTTCAAAGAGCCACTGCATTTGAAATGGTATAGCCCCCAGCAAATTAGTGTGCTCCTGTAGGGGCTAGAAGTTGTCTCACAAAAGAGCTCAACACCCCTACTTAAGAGTGCACAGAGATTCATAACAGGATGCACAACTCATGTACACACAGATGTATGCCCTGCAGTCTCAGGCATTAGACCAAAAGACATAAGAAGACAGACCCTAACCACTCCCCTGATGCCAAGTTTCTTGGCCTGTGGAGAGCCTGGCAGGCTGGGCACTGTGGCTTGGTGTGTTGCACTATATTTAGGTAAGGGTAGGGTGAATAGAAATGGAATAATCATTCAGAGTAATCTGGTCTCAAACCTATTCCTACAGCATCTTATGCCAACACCAATTGAGTCACCTATTAGGACAACCTTGACGGAGAAGCATGGCTCAAGCTGAACAAACTGAGATTTGGATATGGATGCTTCAAAACAACTCTGTACAAGACGAACATCTTGGACGGCCCTCTGTGCGGATGTGGTGTCCAGCAAACAGCACACCACTTAATCCAAAACTGCAATCTTTACAAATGCGCAGATGTGGTAGATGGAACCTGCATACTGAGTGATAGTACCAGGAGGTGGTTTATAGCTGACTGAAGGGAAGAGAGGTGGTGAGGGGTGCTCTCCACACTGATTCTTGCCAGTGACAGCCCAGGGATGGGGCCAACCTAGCACTTGGGTGGACCACACGAGCTTTGCCTGAGGCTAGAGCACCACCTTGGGGGACGGGCACGGGCAGGGTGTCACACAGCACCATGGGTTGCCGGTGGAATGCAATCAAACATGAGTCATGACGGGATCTGGTACAGATGTCTGTAACAGCGCTTTAACCTACAGCATTGAAGACTGATACTATATCCATCCAGGGTTATCTTAAAGCGGGATCTGCTATCTGCCACTCTATGTGCCCCGACCATCTGTTTGGTTATGACTGTAGAGCGCCTTCTGGGTACCTACCATGCAATAAGCGTATCTTCTGTACCTGGCCTAGAGACTAACTTACTCAGGAAGGCATAAGCTTTTGTAGGTCTACTTCTTCCCTCAGTGGAATAAGGTCTTGCATTTACAATATGAAGAGCATTTCACTCAAAGGACTTCACATTAGGCTCATTTCATCCACCACTGAAATGCGGCCACCTGTGCACAGCAATATTTCACAGAAGTTTAGGAAGTGGAGAAAACCATACGCCGTTTAAAAGGCATGAGGGAATATTAGGAAGAGCCGAGGAATCTTGGCCAGATTCCAATTCATCTAGTTTCATCTTGCCTACCTAAAATGCAGCCTAAAGTTTTACTTGGATCACAACAAGCCCAACATCCCATTCCTTTGTGGTGTGTTTAATGACTACTGGGATCCCATCCTTCAGCATGAAATGAATGACAGCATCTTCAGCAAAACAGGGCCCTTTACCACCCGTCTGCGCTTTTCATGTGGTACCAATTCACAGGGAGGGAAAGGGGTTTAGCAAAGAAAAATGTTAGTTGAGATTAGATCTTATCCGGCCTAGGCTTCTGTTTATGTGCCCAATCCACATGCAGGGACCTTTGGGGCAGGGGCCGTGTGTTCTTAAGTGTTTTTACAGGACTGAGCACATTGTCAGTGCTCAAATAGGAACACACCAAGCAGATCCTAGTCTAGCTGTTTTATAACTTGCAAGTATGGAAGGGGTCAGGACTGACAATGACCTCTCAGCTGGTTCTTTTTACTATAAAATTGGCTCTTGTAGTCAATTAAAAAAATAGGGGAAAAGAAATGATCCTATGATCAGGCAAATGCAGAGAGTTTAATAATCAGAACTCTTGAGGTGGTAATAATTTTAGTCGGACCAATTAGATAGTTGCAAAAAAAAATTGGTATTTGCCAGCTTTTGGGCATACACACACTTCCTTGGGCATAGGAGAATGCAAATATTGTAAAATTTCTCCCAGGTGGAAATGAAAATTTATTTCACAGGAGAGCTAAAAGGAGGTATAAGGTCTCCTGGTTGGAAAAAGTTTATTTTATGCAAGATAGACCCAGGTAAAAGTTGGAGCACTCTATTTCCATCCGAGGTGTCTGGTGGCAAGCAGGATGTTGAATTATGTTTCTTTCTGGTGATGATGTTTCATATTTCACAGGAGGACTGGTGACAGAAGGCTCTCCTGGGCAAGGAATTTCTCTTGTATTGTGGCTGCTCTGTGAGCATGCACATTTGGATTAAAACAAAAGGCTGGAGCAAGAGTGTCAGGTCTCAAGATGTTGAATTTTACAAAAAGGAAGCAAAATGATAACGTTTTCATTTCAAAATGGTTAATTTTGATATCTTTCATGTTTCAGGGATACAGATTGTAGCCATGTTGGTCTGCAGGCAAAAGTAATCAGAACTCTTGGGGAGGTGCTGTCCTTTATTTGACCAACTAGATAGTTGCAGAATACAGCAAGTGTGCCAATGTGGTTCTGTTCTTTGTGCATAATGGTCAGGAAGGACTATATAGGGAGCCCTTCTCCAGTTTTTGCCCCAGGCCCTGTAAAACCTTATGCCACCCTGAACAGTTTAGCATTTCCCGCATAAACTAGGAATTGTGTGGTCATATCTGTCTAGCTTGTGGCATCTGAAAGGGCAATAGTACAAAGAAGTCTGAAAACAGACAGAACAGCATTTTGATCTAAAGGACTCTTACAATAGACAAATGTTTGGATAAAAGACAGCAGAAGATAGACAAGAGCAATCTGAAAATAATTTTAATCCTCTTGACCCACTGGAAAGGAATATCAGATGATGTTTACTGCAAATCATGATCAATGACAACAAAAACACTGGATTATATTCTCCCCTGTCTTTTTTAAACTTACAGTTGCTGCAAGATGAAAACAGGAAACCAGAAAATGAGAGAAAGCTAATACTTAAATCTTGGGTAATTATTTCAATATAGTAACACCATTTCCTTTAATTAAAACCCATCAAAATATGATATAGAACTTGTTCCAAGGTTTAGATAGATTTTTTGTTTTGTATGACTACTGTAGCCACCATCACTATTCTGCACCAACTATTTTCTAATTAGGGCTGGCCAGAAAACAAGAATTTTAATCTATGACAAATTTAGTTCTTAATCCAATGCAGAATGAAACTAACAGCTTTAAACATTTTTTGTTCTTGAAAAGACAAGGGACCAGCCCACCCAAAATAGACTTATTGTTAGGGCATGCACCAGGTATCTGAGAGATCAGTCCTTGCTCTGCATATTACATAATGAACTAAATGCATGGTTATTTTGGGTTGGCAATCCCTATTTTACAATCAGATGCAAGCCCTGAGGCAAAAGTATTATTGTTTAGGGGTAATGGGCGGATCAGTGTTATTTGCTGCACAACTGCTGCTTCTTCTGTAATCTTTCTCCATGCCGTAGCAACAAAGTTTGGCATCCAGGTCAAAGTCTGCAGTGGCAGCCCACCCTCGCCCCACACACAGATCCAGGGGGCACACACTCCCCCATGTTTGCCTGGGAGTGCACGCAGTGATGAGAGCCACCCTTCCCCCAACCCCATAACACACCCCGCCCCCCCAAATGAGCCCCTTGTGACTCTGTCCTGCGCCACGCGCTGGCTGGGCAGCACGTGTTGGCCTGCCTTTGCTTCGGCACCTGGGGAAGCCC
Source organism: Crocodylus siamensis (assembly GCF_052110815.1). Lineage (NCBI taxonomy): Eukaryota > Metazoa > Chordata > Crocodylia > Crocodylidae > Crocodylus > Crocodylus siamensis. The sequence continues at coordinate 15,602,366 of NC_143398.1, read as the reverse complement.
ACTTCCCCCTCTTTCCCCGCTTTGTTACAGCACTGATCTTTGTTCCAAAACTTACTCAGGTTTAAATATTAATCTTGAACCCTGCTCCCTGTGGTAGATAGTCAATACTCTTGGGGTGTCTATATACGAGCTCCAGGTGCGGGGGTGGGGTGCTTTAATTAGAGCATCTCTGAGAACTGCTCTAATTAAAGCGCCCACAGCATCATCTGTATTCCGCATCCTGCACTTGTTCTATGAGCTTTAATTAAAGTGCCCCCACCATCATTTTGACACATGGGGACACTAAATACATGTGACACGGAGGCTGCTGGAGCACACTAATTAGAATGTTCCAGCAGACTTGCAGTAGACTCGATCGATTGAATCTGCTCCCACATGTGCTAATTAGCATGCATTGGAGCAGAGGTCTAGCACATGTATAGGTGTCCATTGTGTCTACTTTTGTCATTAAAGCTATACACTTAACTAAGGACTGATCATATTCACTTCTAAAGGATTATAGTTGGGAAGGAGGCTCTTCTCAGCCAGACTGGCTGACCTGCTCCACCAGGCTTTAAACTAAGCTGACCGGGAGATGGGGGGATTTCTGCCACTACTGGCCTGCTGAGCAACCCTTGCAAAGCCAGCAGGCCAAGGCACTTAAGGGAACACACTCCTGCCCCAGTCCTGGAACCAACTGTGGGCAAGGCTAGGGCAGACACTTGCCTGCCTTTACACAAATGCCAGGAGCCTGGGGAATAAACAGGAGAAACTTGTCCTCCTGCTTAATGCAAAAAACTATGATGTCATAGGGATAATGGAGACCTGGTGGGACTCCATCAATGACTGGACAACAGGAATAGACAGCTATACCCTTTACAGGAGGGATTGAATGGAAAAAACTCTCAATGTCAAGGGAAAGCTATGCATCCCTGCAAGCTGACATTGGCACCCATGGTGGAAGGCTTGAGACCCTCTGGTTTAAAATCTGTGGGGAACATGGCACAGGGGATACTATGGTGGGACTCTACTACAAACCCCCTACCCAAGGTCAAGACCTTGACCAGGAGTTTGCCAAGGAATTGCCTGAGGCTGCGCACTCCCGATGTATGGTTGTCATGGGAGACTTTAATTACCCAGACATCTCGTGGGAGGAGTGCTCAGCCAAATCCGAGTGGTCGCAAAACTATCTTTTATGCATGGATGACCTCTATCTGATGCAGGAAGTCTATGGGCCAATGAGAGGTAAAGCGCTGCTCAACCTGGTACTGGTAATCAGGGACAACCTAATCAGCGACCTAATGATTGAAGGGAAGGTGGGTGACAGCAACTACAAGCTGATCACCTTCACAATCTTCTGTAAAGCTGGCAAGTCAGTCAGCAATACAGAAGTCCTCGATTTCAGGAAAGCCAACTTTGACAAGCTCAGGAGGCTTGTCAGTGAGACCCTAAAAGTCCACAACCCAAAGGAAAGGGGAGTTCAGGATGAGTGATTGCTCCTCAAGGGAGCAATCCTGGATGCGCAAGCAAAGTCCGTCCCATCTCGGAGAAAAGGCAGCAAAAGAGCACAGCAGCCCCCTTGGCTCTCCAGGGAACTATCAGACCTCCTGCATCTTAAAAGGAAGACCTACAAAGGATGGAGGACTGGATCCACCTCCAAGGAGGAATAATCTGCTCTGGTCCAGACCTGCAGAGAGCAAACCAGGAAAGCCAAGGCTGCAGTGGAACTCCAGCTAGCTACAAATATCAAGGACAATAAAAAAGTCCTTTTTCATATATGTGGGGAGCCAGAGGAAAAGCAAAGGTAACACTGGACCCCTGCTAAACCAGATGGGACAACTGACAACCGATGCCCATGAAAAAGTAAACTTGCTAAATGGGTACTTTGCATGAGTTTTTCACCAGTCCCAAGGGACACTCCTGCCCACTGTGGGTCAGGGATACCTGGGTGAGGGAGACTCCTTACACTCCATCGAAGCTGACCTCATGAAGGACCACCTTGACAGGCTGGATACTTTCAAGTCAGCCAGCCCGGATGGTTTATACCCAAGAGTACTCAAGGAGCTGGTTAGCATCATAACTCAGCCCCTGGCACAGATCTTCAAGAACTCCTGGTGCTCTGGTGAAGTGCCCGAAGATTGGAAGAAGGCCAATGTTGTGCCTATCTTCAAGAAGGGGAGGAAAGTGGATCCATCAAACTACAGGCCCATCAGCCTGACCTCTATCCCGGGGAAGGTCTTGGAAAAGATTATCAAAGAGGCCATACTTTATAGACAAGCTGACGGCAATATCCTAAGGTATACCCAGAGTGGGTTTGTTGCAGGTAGGTCTTGCTTGACCAATCTCATTTCCTTTTATGACCAGGTGACCTATCACCTGGACAAGGGGGAATAAATTGATACCGTATATCTTGATTTTTAAAAGCCTTCAAGGTATCCCATGATCACCTCTTGGCAAAACTGGCTAACTGCAGCCTCGACCTCACCACGATCCGCTGGCTGGGGAATTGGGTCCATGGTAGGACCCAGAGAGTGGTGGTTGACAGAAGTAAATTGTCATGGTGTGCAGTGACCAGTAGGGTTGACACCAAACCCTGGGGTGAAGCATCCATACCTGAGGATAGGAGGATGATCCAGGCAGATCTGAACAGACTCATGAAACGGGCAGACCTGCACCATGCTTATAGGCTCAGTAGTGCTACACTGGCTAGCACTACAGATGAAAGGGACTTGGGAGTCATGGTTGACCACAAGATGAACATGAGCCTTCAATGTGATGTTGCAGCTAGTAAAGTGAGCAAAATGCTGGCTTGCATCCATAGATGCTTCTCAAGCAAATCCCGGGATGTCATCCTCCCATTGTACTCAGCCTTGGTGAGGCCGCAGCTGGAGCACTGCATCCAATTTTGGGCTCCACAATTCATAAAGGATGTGGAGAAGCTTGAGACAGGGCAAAGAAGAACCATTCACATTATCAGAGGTCAGGAAAACAGACCTTATGATGACAGACTGAGAGCCATGGGACTCTTCCTCAGGGGCGATCTGGTAGCTACCTATAAGTTTACCAGGGGTGTTCACCAGGATCTAGGGGAACATCTGTTCACCAGAGTGCTCCAAAGAATGACAAGATCAAATGGTCACAAACTTCTCTGCGAGCATTTCAGGCTGGACATAAGGAAGAACTACTTCACTATCTGAGCCCCCAAGGTTTGGAATAGACTGCTGCCAGTGGTGGTTCAAGCACCCACTTTGAACACCTTCAAGACACATTTGGATGTCTGTCTTTCTGGGATCCTATGATCCCTGCTGACTTCCTGCCCCTGGGGCAGGGGGCTGGACTCGATGATCCTCCTTGGTCCCTTCCAGCCTGAATGTCTATGAAATCTATGAATAGTTGTCAGCCATGACTATACTCGTAAGCATTTTCAAATGTACTTTGTGCAAGTTCACTAGATTTTGGAATCTGATATTTAGACACCCAGATGAGCTGAATGGACTAAGTTCACACACCCTAGCAAGTTTCTTGAAGACAACTCGAGGAAGGAAGCAAAACTGCAAAGCAACCTCCTTCCTTCCTTCCAATAGGTTTTCACATATCAAAAAGGAGACATGGCTCCACTGAAGAAAGCAGACGTCCTCAGTCCGCATAAAATAAAGCAACAAGGCCCACCTCTTCGACCACGCAGCCCATAGAGGGCCTGCACTGCAGGCAACAGCGCAGCGACCAGATACCCACATAGCTTTAAACAAGCTGGCACATGTCAAAAAAATCAAGCTGCAGTAGCATACCACCCCATATTGCTAGGGTGCTTCTAGTCATTCAACTGGCTTACTTAAGCTAACTTGAGGAGCCAGCACTAAAGATGGATGCTCAGGCAGCTAGGAAATGACAGCGAAAGGGTTTCTGGAATAGCTAGCTTATGTCCTGTTAACCTGATCCCATGCTAATGTTTCCACAGGCTTCCTGCTTTGTTCAGCTCGCCTTCTGGACAGAGAAAGTTCTGCTAGGATGTGGTCAGGGGCCCAGAGCTGCATTTCCCATAAAAGTGGCTGCTAGGTTTTTCCCTTCCTCACTGATGGTAGAAACTATATGGCATATAATGAATTAGGCCAGGATGCATTGAAAGAGTAGCTCAGGCTATAATAATTAAAGCACAGGGTACTTGCATTCTTTTCCTACTTTTGCTACAGACACCCTGAGGATATTGGTCAAATCACTTAATTTTTCTCTCTAAAATACAGATAATACTTCCCTTCTTCAAAGGGGGATTGAGGGCCAGTTCATCATTGTTTGAGGTAGTCATATACCATTGCAGCGAGCAGCAGAGAAAGCCAATAAAGAAGATTCCTTAGTGCAGAATTCAGCTGGTGGGCAGTCAATGAGGCATGAGGTCATGCTGACGGCTAACAATAGAAATATATTTAACCGCCTTCATCACTAAGTACAGTTCATCTTGTGCACAGAAGGACACAAGGGATAATGGAAAATAGACATTCACGTAATAAAATATTGCAGAGGCTCAAGGGAGAACATAATGAGTTAGCTTTTTATGTAGGAGCAGCTGATTTATTTTAATTTTGTTCACCATAGTTGTTTGCATTAGCTTCTTTCTCCAAGGTACAAAATATACTTACCTGGAGATGCGTGCTCAGTGGGTTGCGGTTTTACACTTAAATTAAACAATGATCGTAACCTAAAGCTTCTTTCCTAATGTGCAAATGCGAAAAAAAGAAATGAGGTCCATGTCCATCACATGAAAACTAACCACTTAGGTACCATATTTCCTTGAATACAAGACAAGGTCCCGCCTCTCCCCCTCCCATTAGCATGGGAGAAAAAAGCCCCTCATCTTATAACCGCATATGAGGAAACCACATTAAATACGTTGTCTATCATTAAACTGCTGCCAAAAGCAGCATGTGCTCAGTAATGAAAACCAGCTATGATTAAATGCAGCCAACACTGAGCATGACTATAAAACACATGGCTCATATTGGAGAAACATGCTGATAGAAGCCTGTTTTTTGGTTGTTTTCTTTTTTGTGTGTGTGTGTGTTGTGGCCCTTAAAAAAAGCAGACAGTTGTTCACCCAGGAAAGATTGAGCACTGGGCCTTGAGGTACTGCAGTACCAGATCAGCTCTTGGAGAAGTTTGAGCAAGTTCTTACACCCTCCCCTGGTGCCAAAAATGATGACAGAAACCTGTTTTTGGGTGGTCCTTAAAAAAACCAAAGCAAGAGCAGGTGTTCCCCGCCAGGGATCTGGCACTGGGCCTGGAGGTCCTGCAATACCAACCTGGCGTCAGGAGGACCAGAGCCAGCTCTGATATTCACCTCTTGGTGAGTATCAGCTTGCTACATTTGATCTTAGCCAAAAGGCTGATATGCTGATGGAAAACTTAAAAAAAAAAAAAATTATAAAAAACCCTAAGCACCCTGTACTTGCAAAGCTAGACTTGTTGAGCATTCTTGTTTTACCAAGACTTCATAGTGCAGAAAAAACTACATTTCAAAAACATACAACTGCATATATTAAACCCTTAAACAGCATACATCAACTGCCCATAAAAAACAAACCCTTCCAGAAATCTCTCTTGATGCAGAAGGCCTTGAAAATGTGTAACCTCAGTCACCACCTGAAACTCCACCCCTCCCATTAGTCCTCTCTATCGGTTTAGTGAAAGAAGTATCCCAGTCCGTTTTCCTCCACTTCTCCATCTCTTCCTCTCTGATCTCTTCCTTGTCCCAGTTGATGGAGTATTTCAGTTCATGCAGCCCCAGCCTTGGGCACCCTCCTTCACTGAAAGCCAACCCCTTAATCACTCAGAGGTATATGTCCCATAAACAAATCCCACATCCCATCCATGTTGCACTTCTCTCACCCGTGAGATATTTCTTACAAACATCTGCGCTAGGTCAGCATATTTGCCTTTTAGTTTTTTACCTGCCACCACTCCCGACAACTTCTTCACTTGTTCTTCTGTGAAGTTTCCCACTGGCACCATCCTCTCTCTCTCCCTTACTGCTTTCATTTATTTCTTATGCTCCCTCAAGACCTCCAGCTATACCTTTGCTATTTTATACCTCTGCATGAATCCTCCCACCTGGATGTAATGAATTGGTGGTTGCTGCGTCCATGGACTCTTCAAGGAGGTCTAATATACTCCCTATTTCCTCAAACGTGCAGCTGCTTGAAATCAGGTGATACGAGCTGCTTTCCCCTCTCCCTCCATTACTGCTTTGCTTACTGCACCTACACACTGGCGACATGTAGGGGGTGCATACAGGTGCACACGCACCCCCTGAGATCACCCATCCACCCCTTGGAAGCGCCACCTGCAAAACTGGAAGTGCTGCCAGAAGTGCACTTCCAATTTTGCTGCTAGCTCAGCAATCAGCTGCTGGGGGACGACCCCCGCAAGTGTTCTGGTGCCCTCCTAGACTTGGGAGGCACCAGTCACCCATGTGCCTACATATTTCCCATAGACAAACAGTCCCGAGGCCAGCAGCCCCCTTACCCCATCTCTCTTGCTTTGTACAGTTCAGCTCTAGCCAACCTTTCTCTTCTGGCATTCCAGAAGAGCACACATCTTTCCCCCTGTGCTTTTGCTATCTGCCACCACATCGGTGGGAATACAGTTCCTGTATATAGAATAATCAGCAGTAGCACAGCCTTAATGGCTGCCATTTTTCCAACAGAGGGCAATGTCCTGCCAGACCATAACCAAAGTATTTGCTGTAGTCTTGCTGTCACCTTTTCCTAAGCTGTATTACTTTTCCCTTCAGCACCCACTGTGGTTCCGACCACTCTGATTTCCCTCTCTCTTACTTGAAGGCCCAACTTCTCCGAGCCCCTCTAGTTCCCTACTCCCATTATGGTGCTTTTCAGTCTATTTAGCTTAGCCCTCATCACTCCTTCATACACTGATGCATGCTTCGGCACCCTTTCCAATTGAAAATCTGTCTCTAACTACTACACTTATATCATCCAGGTATAGTAGTGTAGGTTGTAGCCGTACTGGTCTAAGGACACAGACAGACAAGGTTCTTTGGGTGAATGTTATATCTTTTATTAGACCAACTTAAGTAGTTGGAAAACATTTTTTTTCAACTATTTAACTATTTAAAGAAAAAAAATTCGAACTATTTTAGTTGGTCTAATAAAAGATATCACATTCACCCAAAGAACCTTGCTTATCCATGTATAGTACGCATTTTACTCCTCCTCCTCGTGGTATCCTTACTCTGTTTATGACCTTGTCTTTTCTTATTCTTTGTGCTAATGGTTTCTTGCCACACACAAGTAGTAGTGGTGACAGGGGTCATTCTTGTCTCACCCTGTATGGATCTTAAAGGCTCCACTTAGATGCCCATTAATTTGGACTTGACTATCCACTTTTCTATGCAATAACCTTATTAAACATATACATTTATCTGGGAACCGCATTTTTCCTAGCACCTTGACTATGTAATCATTATCCACTCTGTCATATGTTTTTTCTAAGCCTAGGTTTGCTATAACTATGTTTGTTTTCTTCTCTTGGATGTGGAACAGTGTATCTCTGATCGCTCTGATAACTTCAGAGATCCTTCTACCTGGTATCCTGGTATCTTTCCTCATCCCCAAAGCCAGTGTCTTGGCCATTAACTTACAGTTCATATTAAGTGGTGTAACTGGTGTCTAGTTTTTCAGGAGTTCCTTCTCCCCTTTCTTGATGAGTAAGATAACAACACCTCTCGTAAAATATCTTCCTGCCACTCCTGTTTCTGCTGCTTCCTCAGACACTTCCACTACATCCCTCCCTACTCCTGCCCGAAACGTCTTGAAGAATTCCATAGGCAGTCTGTCGGCTCCTGGTGATTTCAGTCTTTTAAAGGTTTTGAAACACTTCTCCACTTCCTTCAAACTTATGGTTTTTTTCCATGTTCTTTGCTTCCTCCTTTCTCTTCAATCTGTTCCAAGAAATCCTTTATCTTCTTCCTGTCTGGTTTTTTCTTCTGGTATAGCTCTTTGTAAAATCTCATCACAACTAACACCTCCCCCTGCTTTTCCACCTGGGCACAACCTTCATCCCACACTACCTTCCGTTCTCCTTTTTCTGCCTTCACTCTGCCCAAAATGTATTGGGACCACTCTTTATTTTCTCCCACCCAGGGTGCTTGCGCTAAGAACATTTTCTTTCTTGTCTTTCTTTTAAACCGGGTCTCTAACTCTTGTCTTGTTTCTTCTCGCTCTTCTCATAGTTGTCCTCCTTCTGCAGCTTGCTTTAGCAGCTCCTGCATTTTTGGCATGTGTAGACAAAACGGGGGCCCTAAATTGAAGCGATGGGTTTTTAAAAGCACTACTTTAATTTAGGGCCCTTTAAACCACTGCGCCATGCACGCACCCGAATTTACCTGCCTCTCTGCTGGGGAGGGGACGGTGAGCTGCTAGTGGGCAGAGCAGTCCCTGGCTCTTGCTGTCCCGAGGGTGCACTGCAGCAGTGGAAGGAAGCACTGGGCCCCTGTGCAGCTCAGGCAGGCAGGCAAACTCTGGGGAAAAAAAAAAATCAGGCTCGCTGCTTTTCTTGGGTGGAGCTTGTTTTCCCAGGCTGCTGCCAGGCTGCCTGCACGGGCTTCCTGCAGAGCCCTTGAGCTGCATGGAGCCTGGTGCTTTGCTCTGAGGCTGTAGGGCAGCAAACTCCTTGCAGGAGTTTTAGTTTACAGTGCCCCAAGTCATTTAAGGTGCATTATGTGCCAAATTTGCTACAGTGACTGGAATTACTACACAATATACTGCCAACACATGCAAACACCAACATAATTAAAGTGGTGCAAAACCATTTAACCTGTTTTAAAGTGACATGCACACATGCCCCTCATTTCATCTACACATGGTCTTTCTATGAAGCTCTCTTAGCTCTTTCATTCTTTTCCTTGCCCATTCTCATCCTTCCTTCCTGAAGAATTTTTGTGTCCTCTTCTTCACCATCATCCACCATTCTCTGGTACTCCCAAAATATTTCTTCAGTATTCACCACCCCTAATACTGTCTTGAGCACGCTTGACATTTCCATTCATCTTGTAACAGCCTCACATTTAACTTCCACAGTCCCTTCCCTCTCATGCAGCTCTTATCAAGATTCATTTCCACCTTCAGCATCTGGTGATCAATAAAAGCCAAATGTACAGTTTCTTTTTTTCTTATCCCTATTTCCTTTCATATAAACACAAAGTCAATTCTTGATTGTTTTTTCCACTGGGGTCAGTTCCAGTGAAAACTTTCTCCCTTGCCCACACACACATCTCTTAGCAACTCTTCTTTATTATATGTGTTAATAGTCTGGATGAGCTGTCTAAAGCTCAATTTCCTTCTCTCTCTGTTCTGTCCCACTTCAATTATACAACTGAAATCTCCCGCTATTATGCGCAGTCTCCCTCTGACCACATAAACCGCTAGCTTTCTAAGCAGCGCATTCCTTCCCTCCCTCTTCAATGGTGCATATACATTACACATATCTAATTCTTTTCCCCTTACTGATAGTATAATTTGTTGCAATCTACCATTGATGACTCCTTCTATGGCTTTGCTCCAGCTCTGGGGTCTTGAATAATGTTACTGCCCCTGCCGCTTTTTTTCTCATTTGTCGCTGACCACCAAGATGGTCCCCTTCTCCACCTTTCCTCAAAGTGTTTATAATACCTCTCCCCTGGTATACCACATTCTTGTAGGTAGGTTATGTCTGCCCTTACTTAGTTCAACATTGGTTCAATCTGCTCCCATTTTTTCCTTGTTAAGATACTCCTGCTGTTAAGCAAAACTATTGTCAGTGCCATTTATGCTTGTATGAAAATGAATGTGGCTGTCCCTTTACGGTTAGTCTGTGCCACTGCTCAGAGTGGTTGACTCCTCCCCTTCCTTCACTTGCATTCCTGTAGTCTTTGCAAGCTGCTGGATCACTTCCACATTTAGGAAGGCTTGCATATTCCCACCTCCCTGCTGCTTCCCATCCTCTGGTCTCTACTACAGGCTGGAGCCCAGAGGTGTTAGCAGCAGGAAACTGCTTTCCGGCTCTTCCTCTGACTCACCTCCCTAATTATCAGGTTTTTTTCTTCCTGGTCTTCAACCCCCACATTTTCTTTCTTTTCCCAGCCTGTGTATCCAGTGGTTTTTCTTGCTCCATCTCCACTTCTGCTGTCTGTAGGGTGTCTTCTTTCTTCCCCACCCCCCACCTCCGTATCTGAGATGTTTGTTGTTCCTGCCTTCCCTTCCCTTCCCTCTCCTATCTCCTCCTGCACTGCCTCAGTTACAGAAATTTCACCCCACCTCCTCTGTTTCACCCTGTTATGGAGTTTCTTCCACCATTTCTACTGTAGTCTCCAACCCCTCCTCTTTTTTGCCCTCCTCCTCTGGGTTTTGGTGTTCTTCAGGTGGTGTGACTATACTTGCAACGGCTTTGGGGCACCTACACGATGAGTGTCTCTCTCCTTTACAAATAGTGCATCTTAGGTACTCCTGGCACTCTGCTGCGCTATGTCATATCTCTTCACATCTGTAGCATGCCATGAGGGGACAGTGTGTGGACAGGTGCCCCAACAGGTACCCCAGTGTGCCCTGATTGGGATCACTGGCAGAGGTGCAGAACCCCACCTGGGCTTCATTCATCTACTTGTAACATCACTCGTGCCCTCCAAGACCCCATCCAGATACCATAGCTGTCCCTTTCTTTCTCTACCAGCATTACCCTTTGGATGTCCTTTTCCATCCATCTTTCTATGTCTTCTGCCCCTGGTAAATTAATGTACATTCAAATTATAATAAGTCTTTATTTCAACTTTTCCCCTGCTATGAACTTTAGCCCTCTTAATTCCTCCTATGTTCATCTACATATTTCTTCCAAAAGTTCTCATTCCCTTCTCCATCCCAGTAAGTCAATCCCTAAGTCTTTCAGTTTGAGAAAGCAATTAGGCTGGTGAGATACTTTGCTCGAGATGTACCTTTTCCAGGAAATCATGTTTGTTCTTTGTTGATCCTGTCTGCCTCCTGTCACTGGTTAAAGTTGCCCTTATCCTTGCTAGCTTCTCTCAGTGCCTTTTCCATCGTTTCCTGCCATGCTACTCCTGGTGGGCCATCATACTCCAACTGTCCTCTGCTTCTTGCTCAACATACCTTCTCCTGCTGCTCCCACTCCATTTCCCAATCTCCTCTTCTCCTGTCTTCCTTCTGGCATTGTCACTGTCTTCAGTATTGCCTCTGCCATTGCTCCCCATCACCATCTGTCTTCCTCCCTTCTCCCGCTTCATCCACCCTCCATCTGGCTCCAGGCATTAATTTACATTCTTCAACTCTTTTGCCACCTCATACTTACTTGCCACCACTGCAGTGTTTGAAATTCGGGTCTCCCTCCTCCAGTCCATACACCCCAATGCTCTGTCAAACCCTTTCTCTGCCTTTAAGGCACTGATCAGACTTTCAGTGCTGATGGGAACCTACCACAAGGATATATTTGTGCAGCCCATCTGAATAAGATATATTTTAGTGCCCACTGTACTTAGTTCTCCTCAAGCCCAACTCTTTTGCAAGTCAAGATAAGCCACTACATTGGATATATTTTAACTTCCTCTTCAGTCCTGCAGCTGAGCTGTGTCTTTTTCAATTATTCCTGTTTTGTCACCAGCCTAAAATGGCAAACGTCACCAAATGGGTGAGCAAACAGTTTACCCCTGTCACTCCCCTGTCCCCCCACCTTAGACTGTCACATATGATTAGTGTGGCCCCATCTTCCATGAGGTAGGTCTGGACCACGTTTCCCTGCACCTCATCTACATATACATTTTTGAGGATCCCAGGATTCATGACAAGAACAGCCAGTTCCAGTCATGAGTGGGGGGCTAATTAGCAATGCATCCTTTGTGGACTACACACACATATTGAGCAGTGCTGAGCTGTGGGGTAACCATGGCCTAAAAGGCTGTTGTGTCTGCTGGGGCCCTCTCTCATGACCCTTGCATGTAGGATGCCTCCCCAGATTTGGGAAGCATCCAAAGCCCCAGACGGATGCATCTGGGAGCAACAATACATGCCAAGTGGTAGACCACAGAGATTTGATGATTGAGCTCTGCTGAGTTGAATTTGGAACCTGATTATTGGGCTTTGCCCAACTGAATTTAGAACTTGGCCTTAAAAAAAGGTTTAAAAAAAAGTTTGTACAATGTGTAAGTAGGTACAAAAGTACTGCTTAAAATTGTGTTTATGGAGTCCCTCTGCTAAAACTTGAAGCAGTTTCAAAAACGGTAAAATGCCTCAATTCTGGATGACCTAAGTTACCATATGCATGAGTATTTCAAATTTAGTATTTTCAGATTTTCCCCTCACTTCCAGATGCTCAAGGACAGCAGGGTCTGACAGTACTGGGGAGGAAGGAAGGGAGAGCCAGAGAAGGAAGTTGTGGGGGAGAGGGCCAGCAGGCACCTGCCCACCCCAGCTTCATTTTTGCTGTGGCAGTGGGAGGAGTACAAATTCAAGGAAAAATTCCAATAATTAGATTTTATACATGGAAAATTATAACAAATGTATACATTTTTCATATATAGAATCTAATTATTGGGGGTTGTCTTATATTCAAGGTTATCTTACATTTGAGTAAATACGGTAGATAGAAGGACAGGCAAGGCATATGCAAGCATTTCCTAAACTATTAGATTGACATCTGCATGCCGCACACCACAAATAAACGGTGTGATAGTTTCATAGTTTCATAGTTTCTAGGGTCGGAAGGGACCTGAACAGATCATCTAGTCCAACCCCCTGCCATGGCAGGAAAGAGTACTGGGGTCAAACGACCCCAGCAAGGTGTTCATCTAACCTCCTCTTAAAAACCCCCAGGGTAGGAGCCAGCACCACTTCTCTTGGAAGTTGGTTCCAGGCCCTAGCTACCCTGACTGTGAAGTAGCGCCTCCTGATGTCTAACCTAAACCTACCCTCTGCCAGCTTGTCACTCCTGGCAGTGCTTGGGGGAACAGTGACTCCTCCAATGCCTGCTGATCCCCCCTGACTAGTTTATAACAGGCCACAAGATCCCCCCTCAGCCTTCTCTTTTGGAGGCTGAACAGGTTCAGGTCCCGTAGCCTCTCTTCGTAGGGCCTGCCCTGCTGTCCCCTGATCATGCAAGTGGCCTCCTCTGGACCCTCTCCATGCTGTCCACATCCCTCCTGAAGTACGGCGCCCAGAACTGGATGCAGTACTCCAACTGCGGCCTGACCAGTGCCGCATAGAGGGGGAGGATCACCTCTTTTGACCTGCTTGAAATGCATCTGTGGATGTATGACAAGGTGCGATTGGCCTTCCTAACTGCATCCCCACACTGCCGGCCCATGTTCATCTTGGAGTCAATGATGACTCCAAGACCTTTTTCCACCTCCATGCTGACAAGAGGGGAGTTCCCTAACCTGTAGGTATGGTGCCGGTTGTTCCTCCCCAGGTGCATCACTTTGTACTTGTTGGTGTTGAATCCCATCCTAGTCTCATCTGCCCACCCTTGTAACCTGTCTAGGTCTGATTGTAGCCTGTTGCTTCCTTCTAGTTTGATCACATCCCCCCACATCTTAGTGTCATCAGCAGATTCAAACAGGGTGTTTTTTACCCCCTTGTCCAAATCACTGATGAAGATGTTGAACAGTGCAAGCCCTGCGGAACCCCACTGCCCACGTCCTTCCAGGTTGAGAAGGACCCATCCACTACCACCCTCTGGGTGCGGCCCTCCAGCCAGTTGGCGACCCATTTGACTGTGTGGGTGTCTAAGCCACAGCCCCCCAGTTTCTTAATGAGAACGGGGTGAGAGACAGTGTCAAAAGCCTTCCGGAAGTCCAGGAAGACTATGTCCACTGCTACCCCTGCATCTAATGATCTGGTGATCTGATTGTAACAGGCCACCAGGTTGGTCTGACAGGACCTGCCACTGATGAACCCGCACTGGTTGCCCCTAAGCATGCAGTCCCCTGCTGGCCCCTCCTGGATGTGTGCCAGAATAATTTTCTCGGACAGCTTGCCTAGGATCGAGGTAAGACTAACTGGCCTATAGTTTCCCGGGTTCTCCTTCCTCCCTTTTTTGAAGATGGGAACCACGTTGGCCCTCTTCCACTCCTCCGGTACCTCTCCAGAGCACCACAAGTGCTCATAAAGCTGTGCCAGGGGACTTGCAATGACCTCAGCCAGTTCCTTTAGAACTCTACGGTGGAGATCATCCAGACAGGCTGACTTGAAAACTTCCAGCCCCTCCAGAAGCTCCCTAACTAAATCCTTGCTAACCTTTGGCCCAGGTGTGCCTCCCCCGGGGCCCAAGGGGGGCCCAGCAGGGAGGTGGCTGTCCTGGTCCCTACTTAGGAAGACGGAGGCAAAGAAATCATTAAACATGTTAGCTTTGTCATCTGGTGTGACGACCAAGTTTCCCAACGCGTCCTGCAGGGGCCCCACATTACCCGGGACCTTCTTTTTACCTCCTATGTATTTAAAAAAGGACTTCTTATTGTCCTTAATCTGGGAAGCTAGTCCCAGTTCCATCTCTGCCTTGGCCTTCCTAACTGCCCTCCTACATCCCCAAGCAACTACAGAACAGCCCTCCCTGGTGATGACCCCTTCTTTCCATTGGGTGTAAGCCTCCTTTTTAGCAAGGAGACATTCCCGGATGCTTTTGGTGAGCCATGGAGGCTTGTGTGCTCTCCTGCTCCTTTTGATCCTCGTCGGGATTACCATCCTTTGGGCTTGGAGGATCATCTCCTTAAGGAGTGACCACTCACCTTGGACACCTGGCTCCCCTCCCCTCTGGGATCTCAGCGCTTCTCCAACTATCCTTCTCAGCTCATTGAAGTTTTCCCTCTTAAAATCTAGGGCGACTGCCTTACTGCTTGCCTTTGCTACCTTGCGCTGGATGGTGAATTCCAGCAGGCGATGATCACTGTCGCCCAGGTGGTCAAGCACCAGCAGCCCCCTTACCAGGTCATCACCCGTGGCCAGCACTAGGTCCAACAAGGTGTCCCCCCTGGTGGGGCAGTGCACCTCCTGGGTTAGATGGAGGTCCTGCACTCTGGCCAAGAACCTATGTGAACGATGTGACCTGGCTGACTGCTCTTCCCAGCAGATATCCGGGAAGTTCAGGTCCCCCATGACTACCACATCCGTAGCCTTCACTACCTCTGTGAGCTGACCCAAGAAATCCTGGTCAAGCTCCTCTCCCTGGTTGGGAGGTCTGTAGTAGACTCCCACCGTTAAGTCTCTTTCCCCTCAACTGCCTTGTACCCTAACCCAAAGCACTTCAGAGTGCCCCTCCCCTTACTCCTTACTAATTGACGAGGATGTGTATTCCTCCTTAATATAGAGTGCCATGCCCCCACCTCTCTTTCCTATCCTGTCCCTCCTGTATAGCCCACCACATTTCTGTAATCCCCACTATGTCTGGGCTGGTGTCAGCCAGCAGGAGGGTGAGTTCCTCCTGCTTGTTACCCATACTATGAGCATTTGTGTAGAGGCATTTGAGGCCTCCTGTAGATGTGTGTACTGACCCCCTAGTCCCAGTGTTACCCTGGCCCCTATCTCTTACCTGTTTATTTGCTTCGCTTGGTGGTCTGGGCTGGGCTGTAGTTGTGGGTGCTGTTTGGTCTGGCAGTCTGATGTTTCCTCCACCCTCGTCTACCCCTTCCCCAGACGAGCCTAGTTTAAAGCCCGCCGGAGTAGGTCCGCCAACCTAGAAGAGAACACATGCTTACCTTTAGGGGGAAGGTGGAGCCCATCCCATCCCAGCATGTCTCTCGATGTGATGTGCTGGTCATGGCTGAGGAAGCCAAAGCCCAGATATTCAACTGTATTAAGAGGGATGGCTTTCCAAGCTGCATATTCCCTAATAATTATTGTTCCAAATTAGTTGTTTTCTTTAGAAAGGTTGAAAAGAAGCCGTTAAATATCATTGCACTATTTTATATCAATTGTTCACTGTCAATGAACATACAGATCTGGGCCAAACCATAACAAATATAAACTAATGCTGGAAAAATAAAACACTATTTTTTTTGGCTTCTGCTTGCATTTCTCCAAGACTGCATATCACATGGGTTTACTTACCATCATTAAATGCATGAGAGCTGAACAGAGTTAAATGATCAGTACAGAGAGAGAATTTCATCAGATCAAATATTTACTGTGTGTAGGTTTATCTATCATTAACTAAGACATATGCAAAATGTGGGCATCTCATGTTTAGTCTCAATTTAATTTGGGGGGGTTTCTTTACATGATATATAGAAACTAAAGATAATTTCACAACTGACAACTGTTACATGTTTCTCATAATCTAATTTTACTGGTCTCACAAATTTAACTGTCTTTGATATGGCAGCCTGAAAGGAGATCTACTATGATTTCAATCGTTTTTAAGTGAACAAGCAAACCAAAAGCCAAGCTTTGCATTTTATGTGCAATTATACTAAAATGTGGGTATTAAAATCATAAATGGACATGTTTATTCTTGATACAGCTTGAAATTTGGCATCAGACTTTCACAGAACTAGCTGATAATCTGGACAAAGAAACCACATTGATTCTGAAAGGTAAGAATTAGAAGTTACATTTCCACCTCCTTGGAATAACCAATGAGGAGAAAAGTATCTGTGAAAAACATGTATTTCTAGATTTGCTAAGTAAACTGCCCATTTACTTGTATGTAATCTGCTTGTCAATACTGAATGGTCTTTACAAGTCTGAAGGAATCACATTACTGGCATGTTACCTTTGAATTCATATTCAAACAATTAACTATTAACTCACCAAGACAGGTGAGAACCGGGCTCTTTTTTCAGCTAAAGTTCTTGTTGGAATGTGTTGTTCAAAGACATGTTGATCAAAAGTAGCTGCATTTTACATCAGGGCTAACTTGCAAGCCCCTGGGAGCCACGTGCCCCAAGGGCCGCACCAGTGGGAGCCATACCAGCAGAGGCTGTATGCCACAGGAATGCACCCTCCTGTCCCTGCATGTTCCCCACAACCTAGGCTGACCATATAGAAATCCTGGATATAATCTGGGAAATCCAAGACACTGCCCCCCACCCCTCACTGTGCTCTCACAAGTCAGCTAGCATGGGGCTGCATGCTTGCAAGGTGCCCCATGCCACACTGACTCCCAGCCAGACTGTGCCTCATGTCCTTGCATTTCTGGAACACCCATTAAAATTCCCAACTGCCAGCCAGGACCAGCTGCTGAAATCAAGGCCTGTCCTGGCTAGAAAAGGACATATGGACACCCTAGTCATACTCCCCCTCCCCACCCCCTTTGCACCTGCGTGACTAGGGAATTGTGATTTTCCCCTGTTGCAGCCAAGTGAGAAACATGGAGAACCCGGGGGCCACACATTGACCCCTCATAGATGGGCTGCAAGTTGGATAGTCCTGTTCTACATGAAAGTTTTCATGGTAAGTTTTTGTTTTGATCAATGATCTTGGTTGGGTTTTTTTCCCATTAAAAAAAAAAAAAAGTTATCTTTTCCATATTGGACCTGGAAAAATAGGAGAAAGTACCAGAACATATTTTATTTCAGTTTAAAAAATTTAATACAAATAAATATTGTCACAGTACATTGTGGAAACAGTTGTGGAAGCAGGTGGTACCCCCGAAAGGGCAACCTGAGAGTGGGGGCCCCTAGAAACCCCCTTTCTGGTACCTGGGTGGAGCATCGTAGCCTGCTTAGGGCTGGAGAGTTCTCCTGCGTCCGTACAGGGGCAGTGGCAATGGCTGAATGCCAGGACAGCAGGGGCCCCAAATATAAGTTCCTGCTCCCTCCATAGTGGAGGTTGTCCAGGAGCTGGCTGTATAACTTTGGACACCCAGCACAGGCAGGAGAGGAGAGAATGAAGGGAGGAGGGTGCACAGAGCTGAGCAATCATGAGTGTGATACAGATACCACTGGAATTGATGTGGGGAGAATCTCCATGATTCAGGAGTTCAGAGGAACAGCTGGCAGCAGGTACCCAAGCCCTTGGAGAAGCAGTAGGGACAGAAAGCCCCACAAAGCCCCACTGAGCTGGGCCAAGAGATGGAAGACCTCTTGTTCATAACTGGGGATGACTAAATGAGCAAGTGTTTTAACATAAAGAAGAGCAGGCAAGGTGGAGGAGACTTGCTGCTCAGGACTCTGATTCACTGGGTCAGATGAACTGTAAAAGACTGATTGCATACGTAGAATGAATTGAGTCATGTGATCCATACCTTTGGGAAAGCTGGAACTCTATTATGTGAGCAGACCTAGTGTTTAATGAATTGAGAGCAATTTATTGTCTAATGCAACTAATTGGATGGACTGATTTTGCTTAGTGATCAATGAACGATGGGAGATTTTGATTTAATCAATTATGGTAATTTGAGTGCCTAATGAAATTAATTGGATGGATTGATTTGCTTCATGATTAATGAGTTTCAGACTTTAAAAAATATATATTATCATATACTTTATAATTGACTTGTTAGATGGAAACCTAAATAAGCTGAACATGGATCTGAATCAGCTGCATTTCTTTTGGCGATCAAACTAGTAACATCCAGTGAGCTAACATTGTGGTTACCCCACTTTGTGGGGAGGGAATTAGACAACATCATAATACCTGGTTGGCATGAGGAAGGAGTGTGAGGGGAGGTGGAGCCCCACATAGCACCCTTGTATGTGACCAGTGCAGTCTCCAATTGACAACCAGGAACCCTCCTAACAGTATCTACGAACTGGGTGAAAGGAGGGCCTTTCGCAGTGAGTGGGACATGCTGAGGGTCAAGCAGTCTAATCCTAAGAGCTGGTATTTTAGGAACCAGTGCTCTCATCCCTTCAGGCACAGGTCATATTTGTGGCACTGCTTACAATAGTTTTCAAAATTCTCCTTAGAAATAAAAAATAAAATTCTAACTTCCTTATTTTCATCTTTTTATCTTGCTGTAGAAAGGGTAGGTTATATTCTTTTTTAAATACAGGTCAAGATATTGCCCATAAAACCAAAATAATACCAGAATATCAAAACTTCAGAATGTTTAATGATTAGGGAAGAGTGATAGTTTTGTATATATTATGATGTCTCATTAAATATTATGGAACCTCATTGTCTTATGTGTATCTCTGTGTAAAGCTACTTATTTCTGACATGCCCAGAAAACTATCTTGACTGGTTTAAGAGGTGAAATACAATGTGTATATTTTTCTTTCCAAATGGTATCTCTTGCTCATTAACAGTGGTGGGAGTTACAGGCACATGTGGAAGGAACCTAGTGATCCAGTGCAGGTGGTGCCATATGGTCTTATAGATTTATATCTAGTACTCCATACCATCACCCAACCTTTCAAAGGCAAACTGTGCAAATGAATATAGGGATTTGCCTGTTAGCAATAAGAGCAATAGCATGAAAACAAGACCTCAATTCCCTAGGAATAACATTTAACCTAGTTAAAATGTATTTATATAGGAATATGAGGCAGATTAATCTACAAATAAATACAGGTTCGGCTGAAAGACCTCCTTATAAAGGCAGTGGATTATACAAGAGGAATGCATTAATGTTCTGGGGATATGCCCTGTATATGCCTAACCAATTTAGTCAGTGCTGAGTGAATAGTCATGCTGCACAAACTTGTGCAATAGAGTTCAGTTATGTCTCCGTTAAGTGAGGCTCTTTATTAAAGGAGCACTCAGTAACTGTGGTCACAATGTTTACCTGCTATTTCACTCACAAGACCACCAATTAAAGTAGAAGGAACGCATGGAAAACCACAAAGGGAATCTGTAAATGCATTCCATCTTCAAATCAAAACTATGCAAAAGCATTGAAAATGCATTTCCTCTTGTCAAGAAAGATAAAAAATGCTGGAAATCAGTTTGTAGCCTCATATATCCTTTGAAGCAATGACTATTCCAGTGGGAGCTAACCTTTTTGGTAGGTGTGCCACAAATTAACCCCACATCCTCCACAAGTTGCTGCAAGTTGGCCACCCCTGGACTATACAGCTTGTTGATGAATACTACACTGAACAGAAAGAATATATTGGAAAAGAAGAAACAAAACCATAGAGCTTGGCAGCAGAGATGATTCCAGGGGTTGGTGATGGGATGCATAAACAATCACTTCTTGGTCAAATCCAGCCCTGGTCAGCAGAGACCAAACCTCATAATGAACGACCCTTGGTTTCACTTTTGCTCTTTATGGACAACAATTGAATGCTAACAATAAAGTTTCAGCTGGGTATAAGGAAAAACTTCTTTTCTGTATGGGTAACTAGAATCTGAAACACACTTCCAACATCTGGTGGTCTTTAAGAGGAGGCTGGAAAAAAAAACTTTGTTGAGGTCATTTGAGCCCTGTTACCTCCTGCCTATGCATGGATGACTGTTGTCTCTTGAGTCAGGAGAGGCAAGCGGCCCCCCAGTCAGTGACTGGGAGGGATACTCCGGTGGCTGATCCCACTGACTGGGGGGGAGAGGGGGAGGTCCCCTGGCAGTCGATCTCACTCACCAAGAAGCGGCTGTGCTGCTTTCTGAAGTCTTGCTTTTGATGGCGGCCCCACTCCCCAGCGGGCGCTTGCAGTGGGGGCACTGGTGCTCCTGCTTGCCCCCCACCTGCTGGCTAAACAGGAAGTGTGGCCCGACAGAGGGTGCACCAGCACTCTCAGGGAGTGCGTTGCCACTGTGTCCATGCCAGGGGATTGGACTTGATGATCTTATAGGTCCCTTCCTGTCCTTCCTTCTATGATTCTATTATAATAATAGAGAGATAAATAGGAAGCAGCAGAAAGGAAAATAACACCACTGTAATTAGAATTCTTGTTAGGCTTGACAGAGGTCAGGCTGAATAGGTTTAAAGGAATAGGTGGTGAATGTCACTTAATGATGATGACAACTATTGAGCCAGAGTAGGGTAAAGCTGATACTCCTATTCCATAGCTTGCTTCTGTGGCTATATGGCTGAGGGTAAGCGAAACTCAGGGGCATCCAAATCCCAAGCACCTGGGCTTGGGCCTGCACATAGGATGTCTGCCTATGATTTTGAAACATCTGAAGCCCCAGTGGAGGATGTTTGCCAGTAGTAGGGTCACATATGGTTCTTGAATGACTCACGGATTTGGAATTGATTTTGCTTGGAACATGACCCCCCCCCCCGGCCCCCACCAAACTACGGGGAAATGAGGACCTCAGTCTCCAGGACCATCTACCGCCTCCTCATGTTCCTTGAGCAGTACATCAGCTGAGACTAATGTTTTCAGAATTGAGATCTGAAAGTATTTATTTCTGAGTCACAACCACAGCAAGACCAGTAAACAAACACAAGAAACAAGTATTGGAGCTGGCAGTGACTGAGATTGCTATAGTATGGAATGAAAATTGTTCAGCCCCAGCTACTAGGATTTTGCAACAGGAAATGGTAACACAATAGAAAAGTTATAATGAGCCACTAAAGACCCCAAACAAAGCAGAAACAAGCAAACAAACTCGGGCAGAATCTTCTCTCCCCATGAGGACAGGTGCTCTCAGCTTCCTTTTGGGGTTTCTCCTCCAAGGAGGAGATTTCATTCCTATGTGTGACATAGCTTCTATAACCAGCCAAAACCCCCAAATCCAGATGCACAGAGAGTCAAAGGGCCATTGCTGGTGGGGCCCAGAGCACCCAGATGGGCTACCCTCTCTCAGCTGCCTCAGGAACTGGCCTGATGCACCTGGGGAGACCTTTTTAAAGGGTATTCTTCAGTGCAAAATGGGACAAACAAGTAGGTAAGTACTGACTTTCAAAAGCATTTCTCCTTCCCTGCCCCCTCACAGGTGGATTAATGCATGGGCCAGGCCCAGGGGTCTGCCAATCAGGGTCCCCCCATATGCCTGGGTTCCCTTGGGTGGGAAACAGAGGGTTTCCCCTTGCAGGTGAGCAGTATTCCAGCCTGCAAGAGGTCCTGCTTGGGGCTGCCAGGAGATGCAGAAGTAGAGCCAGCTTCTTCACACTGGGGAAGCTGGGCTGGGACTGGGCTTGGCTGGACCAGCAGTGCCACACTCTGTGGGCAGCAATGGGGCAGGTGGTCATCAGCAATGGCACAGGGAGGGGTGGCTACAGAGCGAATAAGGTGAATTTGGGGTTCAGTCCCCCCCGCAAGCCCTCCCAGTATCACTCCTGTGCATGGGCACGGCCTCACATGGCCAGGAGCACAGGCAGTTAGCCAGCTTTCTGCAGGTAAGCCTAATGGGATGGGGGGAGGGAGAGGGGCATGGATAGGGCAGATCAAGACCTGCACGGAGAGGGGGAAGTAGGGCAGGGGCTAGAGCTGGGGGCACTGCCCAACCAGAGCAGTGCATGGGCCCTGAGGCCAGGGCAGAGAGCGGGACGGAGCTACAGGCAGCTCATCCAGGAGGGGCGGAGGGGAGGAAGACTCCTGACCCCACAGCAGGCAGCCTGCATCTGTTCTCACCCCTGGGTGGGAAGCAGGCCTGGAGAGGCGGACATGTGCCACCCCACTCTCAGGCTGGCTAGGTCCACCCAGTCTCCCCCACGGGGCTCGGAGACCTACCCTGCCCTTGGCAGCAGCAGCACCAGGAGGGGAGGGGGCCGCTCCCACACTACAGTTCAGCTCCCACAGTGGGGGAGGGGGCCTACAATTTTGTGTTTGCCCAGGGCCCCAGTAAATCCTAATCCACCTCTGCCCCCTCATCTGGGCAGTATTCCCCACTCTCAGATCCACAACAGCTTCATGTTTGTTCTACCCACAGCCGAGACAAAAGGGCCCCTTTCAAACAACATGGCAGTAAATTTCATTGCCCTTCTTCAAGGTCTTAACATTTTGAAAATTGATCTACATATGAGATCAGAATGGGTTACACCTCACTACCAACATGCAAAGAAAGGCCTTGGAGTCAGGCAGGACTTGATAGGATCAGTGCCCTATGGCACAGAATAATCTGCCTTCCAGGGAAATTTTATTTCTAGCAATATCTGCAGGTATTCAGATCAAGCGAGGAAAGTGTTCAGTTCTCAGTTCTGCTTTGTGTAGTGAACTAGTCATTTCCTAAAAGCACTGATCGATTGCCAGAGCCACCCAAATCACCTAGGTCCTGATAACATTTACCTGAGGAGACAAACTCCAAGATCATTCAGAGACTCCTCTCAGTTTGTGTGTCCCCATGATTTCAATAGTGATAGTTGTTTAAATTCAAATTCATACCTCTGAGACTGACAGGACATTACAGAAGCAAGAGAATTAAAAACCTGTTAAGGATAAGCAGAGGATATTTTTAAAAACACATCTTGTGCACTGTATATGGCCCATTTCAAACCTATATGTTTAGTATCTGGGCATTTAAAAGTGATGGTTGCTGCTTTTATACTTTGATCATGAGAAAATGTGTCTGAAGCTGAGTGTTTCTCAGATATTTCTAAACGACTAAGCAGCACTAATAGGCTTAGCTCTATTTAGATAAAGAACTGCTGCTCTGGGTCTTGCACTTTATTAGAAAAGCACTCTCATCTCCTGTTCTCTTTATTGGTAATGGCAGTATAAACCATGGACATCATGAACGGTTATGTGCTGTGTAGAGATTACTATAAGCATAAGTGGAATATTAATAATGAAGCACTTTCCCTACATGCTTTACTGTTTATAGGCACTCTTCATGTGCACCAAAGAGATGAGACATTCCCTACCCTGTATCTGATCTTGCATCATTTAGACCAAATTCTCTTCTCTACTTGCTGTCCCACAAGTTGCTTCAAAGGAGCAATTATAGAGGTGTAAAATTGCTCCAAGAGGAAAAATGAATCTCATCTATGCCTCAAAACCCTAGAGATATTCATGGGAGTGCACTGAAAAACAAAGAGGTGGATTATACAAGTTTCAAGGTATTTGGCAAAGTCTCTGCTATGCCAGCCACGTGTAGGCTATCCTGAGATCTGTGCTAAATGATGGAGAGGAAAACCTCAAAGAAAGCTGTTTGTAAAGAATGTATTATCTGGATGCAGATGTTTAAGAGCCAGTTCCACTATATCTAAATATTATTTACACTGTTTTCTTACCTCAGCCAAAATTTTTGAAGTGTGTTCCCTTCAGTCTGATTCCTTCATGCAACAAAATGCTGCTTTTACATTTCCTGGTTAATCCTGCCTTTAATGTCCATCAATGCTTCTTTTCAGAAATGAGAAACAAGAAAGAAACAAAATCTGGAAAACCACATTTATCTGTCATATCTGACCATGAAACCTTTTTTTTTTCCAAAAAAGTGAGGAGCGAGGACCCCGGCAGCTATAGGTCTGTTAGCCTTACTTCGATCCTGGGGAAGCTTTTTGAGAAGATTATCCAGGCGTACGTCTGGGAAGGACCAGCAGGGGAGAAGATGCTCAGGGACAGCCAGCATGGGTTCATTAGGAGCAGGTCCTGTCAGACCAACCTGGTGGTCTTCTACAATCAGGTCACAAAATCACTGGACACAGGTGTCACGGTAGTCTTTCTGGACTTTAGGAAGGCCTTTGACACTGTCTCCCACCCCATTCTCATTAAAAAGCTAGGTGACTTTGTCATTAATGCCTACAGTCAGAAGAGTTGCAAATTGGCTGAGGGGCCACACCCAGACTGGTGGTGGATGGGTCATATTCGACCTGGAAGGATGTCGGCAGTTGGGTCCCGCAGGGCTTGGTTCTCCGGCCCGCACTCTTCAATCTCTTTATTAGCATCTTGCATGAGGGGGTGACAAGCACCCCATTCAAATTCGCTGACAACACCAAGATTTGGGGTGAGGTGGACATGCTAGAGGGGAGGGACAGGATACAGATGGACCCGGACAGGTTACAGGGGTAGGTGAATAAGAACAGGATGGGATTCAATACTGACAAGTGCAAGGTGCTGCACTTGGACAGAAAGAACCAGCAGCATACCTACAGGCTAGGGAACTCCCTTCTCGAAAGCATGGTGACAGAAGGAGATCTTGGAGTCATTTTCGATTCCAAGATGAACATGGGCCACCAATGTGAGGACACATTCAGTAAGGCCAATCACACCTTGTCATGAATCCACAGATGGATCACCAGCAGGGCCAAGGAGGTGATCCTCCCCCTCTATGCTACACTGGTCAGGCCAGAGCTGGAGTACTGTGTCCAGTTCTGGGTGCCGCACTTCAAGAGGGATGTGGACAACATGGAGAGGGGCCAGAGGAGGGCCACTTGCATGATCAGGGGGCAGCAGGGCAGGTCCTATGAGGAGAGGCTACAGGACCTGAACCTGTTCAGCCTTTACAAGAGAAGGCTGAGAGGGGATCTGGTGACTGTCTATAAACTTACCAGGGGGGACCAGCAGGGAATGGGAGAGACCGTGTTCACCTGAGCACCTCCTGGAGTAACAAGGAATAACAGCCATAATTTGTTTGAGAGTAGGCTCAGGCTGGACATTAGAAGACACTATTTCACTGTCAGGGCAGCTAGGATCTGGAACCAACTTCCAAGGGAAGTGGTGCTGTCTCCTACCTTGGGGGGTCTTTACGAGAAAGCTTGACAGTTACCTAGCTGGGGTCATATGATCCCTGTATCCTCTCCAGCCTAGGGCAGGGGGTTGGACTTGAAGATCTACTTAGGTCCCTTCTGACCCTACATCTATGAATCTATGAACCTCTGGGAAAGAGATGGATTGAAAGGCTAGGAGTGACTTGTATGAATGATATGATGTGTGGAGCAGACAAATGAGGGATGCACCTTCTCTTGCTGGAGTTGAGCTTGTGATAAGTAACTGGAGAAATGTGCATATCTCCTTGTAAATCCTGACCTGTACTTGCTGGAAACGCATCAAAGGGAAAAGGCATTCATTTAACCATATTGTGTCTACCATGGCATAAGCTTCATTGTGACTAAGGTAGGGTGGCTAGAAAGGCCTCTATTCCTGATGGCAGTAACAGCATACTAGACATTCCCTTCTGAACCTTTGTGTTGTATTTTCTGACTTTTGCCCAAGTCCACTGATGTCTGCTTTCTACAGAGGAAGGACAAGAAGTGAGGTTGAGACCAGGTTATGAGTGTTGCTACCTGGATATCTACAAATATTTTGACTGGGTATTTGGCTCAGATGGGGAGAACTAGGATATTCATATAACAGACAGGCAGGAAGTAGCAGAACATCCCTAAAGTTAGAAATTGAAACAAAAGATTACAAAATGCCAATCATAACACTAACTAGAAAAGTCAGGTAATTCTTGGACATTTTAAAATATTTATATTAGAAAATACCAATTTGTCAAAACTAAAATGTTTTCTAAGAATATTTCTCAAGTTCAGTCAAAACAAAAGATAATGAAAGAAATGCATCCAAGATTAACCTGCTGGTTAAATCACTAGACTGGGAAATAAGAGATTGAGGTTCAAAATCATTCTCTGCTTGCTTCAAGACTTTAACATGGGTCTTTCCTATCCTAAGTGACTGCCCCAAAAGATCTAAGCCAGGCATGGTTGTCTTGGGTCCTTGTTCCTAGTCAAGAAGGACAGATTCTGAAGTTTCAAAGCTCTCCATGAAAACAAATGGTGAAATAATGATTTAGAGTCCCTGCTAGCTATAAGTGTTAGTGCATCACTCTACAGCAGACCAGAAGCTAGACATGTTCCTTTGCTCTTCATTAGCCTTTTGGCATTCTCATTTCCTTAGGACACACCCAGATCTTCTCCCAGAAGTGGGCCTTTCTGCCAAAGAGCAGGTCATTCATTAAGGGAAATAACATTGGCTATATGCTTGGGGTAGTTTCCATGTTGAGTTTCTTAGTCTAATTTACAAATGGAGAATCCTCTGGGTAGAGCAAGGAATAATCTTGAAGAGAAGGACGAATGTCGCTATAGTATAGATGAATAATGGGTAGTTGATAGTTTAGAAATAAGTGTCTCTTCTAAAAGGAAGTGAAAAAATCTAACATTGCCAGGAGATACATAGGGAATGCTACTAAGTTAGTTAAGTCTTGTATTTATAAACCTAATCTCTACATTTTGTTTTGATGTATTGCTCATCTTCTCTTGAAGTGTGAGCACCTCAGGGCAGGGATGGTTTATTTTTGGCATGTATGACACTTGGCTTATTGAAGAACTGTACTAGGCTGTTGTCATGAAAGACTGCATGTTGCACAGCAAAAGGATGATCTGCTTGTATAGTGCTTTCTCCTACCCCTTCATAGGCTAGAAGAGAGTTTCTGATGAGCTTCTACAGTCTCCTCTCCCCCCTCCCCCTTTTCAGGGGGCCAACACAGTTTAGGGACCAACTCATTGAAACAGACTCCAAATTATCTTTGATTTCTCTGCTTCTTCAGTTCTCATATTTAAGCTCTTACAAAATCTTGTCCCTTAGGCAGTAAATAATTCTAAAATTAACTCCATTTTCCTGCCACTCCCATGGCCCCAAAAATCCCATGGTTCTCTGTTACATATCCTATTTTAATGTCCCAGAATTTCCCTAGAATGATAGAATCATAAGATTGGAAGGGACCTCAAGGATCATGTAGTCCAACCTCAACACGTTGCGTCTAAAATAATCGTCCTTCTCTAATACTGGAGCTATTTCACTTGAATCAAAAAGCTTTCCTTAGCTTGATTTTTCCATAATGTAATTCAATGTCTTGACCTCCCAGTCACTATTTGATTACAAAATAGGTCTTGTTCCTACCTACTTTTCATGGGATGACTTACACTGTTCTCTCCTCTTGATATTTTGGCTCTTCCATTTCATATTTCTTGAACTACTCTTGATGACCATGGATATCTGTGCAGAAGTGGAAATCCGTGGTTCAGATTGTATACCCAGGCAGTCCTATGTACATTGGGGGAATCTGCCTGGAACTTGGAGGGAGAGGGACGTTAGAGGAAAGAGTTTAGAGCCATGGTTTTAAACCTGTGGTCCACAGGGGGTCTGCAGACTGTGTCTAATGGGTCTGCAAAAAATGACTCTGATCAACCAAAAGTATATGAATACCCACACTTAGAATTCAAAGGGGTCCTCACCTGCATTCAAAAATTTTTAGGGTTTTACAGATTTAAAACTTTGAAAACCATTGGTTTAAAGAATTCCCTTAGGAAGTCAATCTGTGTGCAAAACGGCTAAAATACTGGCTTCACTGGGGAAGGGGTTAGGAAGGGCTGGCTTAACATTACAGCTGCATACATTCCTTTTTAGGCTCAGGACCATTATAATGCCAAAGGGGTATATCCCACAATGGGATAGCAAGTGTTTATTATGCCATGGATTTCCTTCTTGTGATGGAGAGTGTAATTTAAGTGAGTCAGGTACCACAAAAGGGATGATTTAAGGAATGCAGCCACAATGCAGTCTGGCCAGAGTGGAGTAATCAAGAGATAAGACAACTTGCAGTATCTGTGATGAGACTGGTCATTATCTTTCCTGCCAAACTTAACGTATTAAAGAAATAGGGCAGCTTGTTATGAGGAGTGGAAAGAAGATACCATTTTTCCTTGCCAAGTTATTCACTCCTCATTCTTGCCATTGGAACAGCAGCAACCATCTGTATACATTAACTGAAAAAAAAATAAAGGTCTTTGTACTAAGATCTAGTATGGGTGGTTTTCTTGGCAGACCCATTGGATAGGGGTATTATTAGTCTAACCAAGCAGACAACAGTAGGTACTGGGCAAATGATAGCTGAATACAATTTTCTATATGCACTGTCTGCGGATGAAAGAAAGAAGCAGGCCAAGCTTCTGAGGAGCATTGCTTTCCTCAGCAGCTGAGTCTACATTGGCTGACCATTTAAGTAAACACAAGGCTAACTGGTGGAAAACAGTGACTGCAAAGTAAGTGGAAAGGCCTCAGGGAGGAAATATTATATGATGATTTCATATCCCCATATAGGGAGAAATCCATGAAATCTTATTCCACTTACTATGAACTAAATACAAGCATTTAAAAAACAAAAGCAGAAGCTGGGTTTAAGTTTCTTTCATGGGACCATTAATATATATTAATTGTTGGCCTAAAAATAATATTCTCTCGCCAGCTGAGTTCCTGTGCTATTTTCTATTCCACAGTAAAATTAAAGTACTCAGAATGAGTATTTTGCAATGAACCTCCAAGCTAAAATGAATGAAGTCTGCTGTAGGTTCTGATTCAGGTTAGCAGCCAGATTGTAAAACACCTGAAAAACAGGTTTGCAGTGAAAGCCTTCCAGATACACAGATGATAACAGGCGCCACTGTTGGAGATACTGCTGATGCAGATAATAGATTGGTTAAGATTTTCTAATCTGGTCCCATGAAAGGAACTTAAACCCAGCTTCTGCTTTTGTTTATAAACTGTTGGCCTAAAAATAATCTTCTCTATATATTCTCTATTCTATATATATTAAAGAAGCTTCAAAGACTGTTAGTGTCTGGATCCAAGAATCATACGGCACTTCTGAACCAGGTGATCAGAAGGATCAGACTCCCAGGCTTAGCTTGTCAAGTACTTGAAAACTTCTGAAAAGCTGGGTGGTTGGTGCAATGTACTTGAAAATCTAGATCTCTGTGTTTCTAGATTGAAATCTCAACTCTCTAGCTGTGGGGTTTTTAGTTGCTTTTAAGGGCTTACTTCCCATGTCCTGATATTCATCATCCCAGCAGGCAGGTGAGATCAGACATGCATGCCTAATGTGTTATGGGTCAGACAGACATCCCCTGTACAAAGGCAGAGTAATTGGCTTTTGCGCTCATCTGAAAGCAGAGGTTAGAACAAAAGAACTGCTATTTAAGCCCCGTAGGTGCATTTTGCCTGATATCTTGTGTCACACAGCGGCGGAGAGTGGATGCTGAAAGAGAAAATGAGCAGGCTCCCACTTACAGCCTTTAGCATTTAAGGTCTAGGAAGTTGTAGCTCAGAGGCTGTATCTCCAACTCACATGCTCAATAGCTACAAATGTTCCTTCCCCTCGAGAATTTGTCCAGTCCCATTTTGAATCTGGTTAAACTGTCGTTTTCCACATCCTGTGGCACTAAGTTCTACACTTTAATTACATGCTTTGTGGAAAAGAAATTAATGTTTTAGTTTTAAACATATTACCTATTACTTTCATTTTAAGACCCCTAGGTCTTGTACTGTAATGAAGTAACCAATACATCTCTATTGGCTTTCTCTTCATTTAGTGTTTTGTAAACCCTTATCAGGTCCCCCTCAAGCATCTCTTCTCCAAATGGAATAGGCTTAGCTTCTTTATTCTTTTGTTCAAAGAGAAACACAAAGAAATTATTCCTCAGGATGAAACAGAAACATTTCTTGACTTCAGTTAACAAGTAGCAGCCAGTGCTTTTTGGCATTTTTTAGGCTCTGGAAACTGGATCTTTAGCTACTTGTCTTTCATTCCCTAGTCCACCTCCCAAACCTGTCTCACAGCCCATCTTGACTGCCAACACTGGGCTCTTTTCATCACTCCCCTCCAATTACCAGTCCCCATGAAGCTCCCCTCTCATGACTGGTTTAAGTGGTCTTTTAGAGCAATCTACTTGTAGTGGAATTGCATCTAGTGTGTGCCAAGAATTATCCCAGGATGAGTTAACTACAAAGCACAAATTACCTTTCTACAGGAATAGGCAAATAACCAAATATGCTGGTATAAGAATGAAAAGTACTGTTTCATGCACCATCACCTAGGAGCCTATGGTGATTTGAACCATCTGTCAGCTAATTCAGAAGTTAACCTAGCATGGAGAGGCACCACAGGGATTTAGGGCAGTATTAGAGACAATTAATTCATAAACCCAGTTCTTCATGGAAAAAAAAATAGTAAGGACTATAATCAGGACTATAATCTGTGAAAAGTCATTAGTATGGCCTGGGACTTAAAGTACACCATATATGGCATGTCCTTTTCATGCATATGTTCATATTACATGTTGGAACTTGAAGTTTTATATGAAGATTGTTAATTTTTCATGTAATATCAGTGTTACTTACTGCTGCCGTGAATAAATTTGTCCTTTCCCTCTCTGCCAGCTAAAGCCAGTCACTAGGTCCCCTTTATTTCGATATCTGACAGAAAGCAGGATAGATGCACTCCTTGTAGGCTAACTAAATCAGAGATACATAAGCATTTCTAAGCAGCAGCCTGATTCATCAGATACTAATAATCTCCATATCTGAATACTTTGTGTTAACTGGTACCATACCAGGTATTTTCAGACAACTGGATTCAGACATAATAGCAGTTAATTTCTGAACAGAAAACAGAAATTTACTTCACATACAAAATACTATTCTGTTTTGCATTCAGAGACAGAAAGTAGCATTTACCAGATTTGAGTATGCCTGCATCTGTAATACAATTATGCAAATAACCCAACAACATCCTTTTTATTAACATATGCATATGAACAACTATCCGTTGATTTTAAGATTAATTTATTTACATTCTAGTTCTTATGCCCTAAGCAATAAAAACTTCTCGGTGACACAGATGTCATAATTATGAGTGGCATTATTTTCTTTAGCTGATTGTTTAACTATATGCACCATGTAAAATGGGACTCAATCCACTCTCCTTTGTGTGTGCGCGCACGTGTATGTATGTAAAGTTTATTTATTTTAGTCAACAAACTGAAGTTGTTCCAGAGGATTCATGCCTTTAACTTCAATGGTTTGTGTTCAGGGAAGAAGGAGCCAAAGATGAGAAGAGAGGTTTTTGAAGAGACAGGTTTGTAGAACTCATTGACATTTTTCAAGTTAAAAATTGCCAGTCTCTACTTATTATTTTTCCAGCAAAAAGGTCTCGTTTTTGGCAGCTTTCACTATGTCATGGGCAGTATTCCCACGGACACCTCATCTACATAACCAGACCATTCTCCACTTAAGCTTGCCTGGAAGGGTGATGTCCCTCCCTGGACTTTGGGGTATATCTGCATGGTAGGGGCAGAGAGAGCTCATCCTACTTAGGCAATAAACTATGCTCCTGCTCCCTGCAAAGCCACCCTGGAAATGAGGTAGTGAGAATACTTTGGGGAACCACCAGCACTATATGGTCAAAGCTTAGGTTTTGGTTTATTGTTCACTCTGTAGCATGAGTGAATTCTGTGCTGTTGCAGTGTAGACATACCCCTAACTTTCTGACTATGATGGTGGTGTCGGGCACTGGAAAAGGCTACCTAGAGAAGTTGTGGAATCTCCATCCATCTTTGGAAACTTTAAAAAGCAGGTTAGATAGAAACTTGGCTGGGATGGTTTAGTCAGGGATGCTTCTGCCTTGAGCAGGTGGCTGGACTAGAGGACCTTAGGAGGTTCCTTCCAGCCCTATTTCCTATGATCCTGAGGTCCCCACCACAGCCCTAGCTTGGGTGGATCAGGAATCATGATTTTTAGATTCTCTAATCTATGGTTGGAGATCTCCCTGGGGCCCCAATGTCAGGGGACCGTCTAAGCAGCATAGACTAACCCTGCCCGCAATCAAAACATCTTGCTCCATCGTTTATCTTATGGAAGAGCTGAACCAAAACGTTACATCTTTTTCTAATTTTTATTTCATTTTGAAACAAATTACTGAGGTTCCCCCAGGATATAAATCCTAAGCTTTGACCACGCCTGGATTTCTCTCATCTTCTCTGTAGCTGATTTATTTGCATAACCACGCAGGGCATACTATCAGAGGCATAGTTAATATTCATTAACATTTTTTCCTTCTTGCAAAGACAGTCCCTTGGAGGGTTGCTGCAGTTTTAAAGGTAAAATTACAGAACATTAACACTCCAACTAAAAGTTTTGTAAAATGAAAGTGGGGAAAGGAAAGTATATTTTGCCTTGTAAGATTTGAATCTGTTCCAACTCCCATTGGAGTTAATTAGAGGGTTAATCTTTCCACTGTCTTTACTGGAATTTGGATCAGAACTTTGAAATTTGTCATCGCTGTATTTGAAATGGGATTTTGGTTTGCCATTGCTGAAGTAATCAGAGCAGAAGACAGCCCAGTGCCAATTGCATGTTTTCAGTGGCCTGTACTATTATTGATTACCCTGAAGGAACTGCAACTGTGTCACTATAATTAACCAGGTCAGCCCTAATCTGAAGCTCACCAGTAATTTGTCAATGTCCAAAGTAAACAATAGCTTTACTTTGGCTGTTATGATGTTGTTCCATTATTCCATGTTGACTTATTCAAAAGCAATCAGTCAAAATTTGAGAATTACTTCTAGCATCCAGCTATACATGGAATTTTTAAAGACATGGAATAAGAGAATTTGGAGTTGTATTTCCTGTCCTACTGATGCATTTGATTGTAAGACTTATACTCAATACTGTATCACAGGAAGGTTTCTACAGTCAAAAGGGATGCATGTAGTTGGCTAAGCAAACTACAGAGGTGATAAAAGTAACACCAAGAGGAGGAAATGCAACATGTTTTAAGAACAAGTTTACATTGACTCTGTATATTTACTCCTAGCTGCACCCATTAATGCAAGAATCCTCTTAAAGGTAGTGAAGTTCTTGAGCAGAATGTTTAATTTACCAGTCAGTTCTAGTACTAAACTGATCATATATCATATATTAAGGATTAAAGAAATGATATCTGGGAAAAAAAAAAAAAGTCATGTTGGAAGGCAAATAAATAGGAGACTAAAATTAATTTATGATATCTAGGATACAAACAGACATCACATACAGTGACAAGAAAGACTTCAAGAGTCTTAACATAAATTAAACTTAGTTTAGTCTTTTCCATAAGGGATATGTAGGAGAGTTAGATTCTAGATCCCCTTGCATGTAAATAAGTAAGGTGCTGCGACCCCTCTGCCCCAGTCATTATATACCGTGTGCGGCCAGAATCCATGTTCTCAATTTTCAAATGCAGCTACTACATAGACCAGCACCTTGTAGGATGGGAGGTGAGAATGCACAGAGGCACGTAGCTTCTGTCTGGCGTGCTAGAGAAGCTGCTTCTCAGCACACTTTTCCTATTCTCACAGAGAATGGCTATTATGGTGCCAGGTAGCAGTAAACTGAGGCACATTCTGTTAATAAAGCTGATTGGTACACATGCACAACTACAGGAAACTGGCATACCTGGGAATTACCAGTAATACGTGGGGAGTACCACTGTATACTTTAGTATGGCACTGCCTGGTAGTATAATAGAGCCAAATAGATATGTTCTTACATGTATTTGGTAGCCGTGTTGGTCTGAGACAAAAGGAAATTCAAAAATCTAGAACTCTTGGTTCAGAAATTATACCTTTTATTAGACCAACTAGGAAATCACACAATTGACTTCCTGCCCCTGGGGCAGGGGGCTGGACTCAATGATCTTCCAGCTCAAACGTTTATGAAATCTATGAAAAAAATATATCTTTTTAGCATTCTGCCTCCTTCACTCTTCTGTGCGAGCAATATCTCTACAACAATAAGCTTCCCTCTCCAGATCCCAAACATGTCAATGGCTTTAAATGCCCAAACGCAGCTCTATCCCTGAGTCAGGTATCCAGGTTGTAGCCATTTTGGTCTAGAGGGAAAGGCAATCAGGAATTTTATTTTATTTTTTTTTTCCAAAAATCTTGTTGGTCTAATAAAAGATATCATCTCTACTACGAGTCCTGATTGCTCTATCCCTGAGCCACCACAGAAATAAAACATCTGTTGGAGGTTGAGAGAGAGTTAAAAATCAGCATAGATTTTTCCTCTCTCCCCACAAAATAAGTCTCATGTTATCCTTAATCATGCCTTACAAAGAAAAGCAGCATAAATGTGTCAGACATCTTCATTCTCTCGGGTTGTGTCATAGGTAGGCTGACAAGCAGTTACTGATGGCATTGACTTGTTGCTGAAATGACTCATCCTCAGAAGCCAACAGTTATGGAATGTGGAGCTGAAAGTTGAGAAAGTCCAGATTGGTTAAATGACAATTTCCTGCTGTGCTTTTGACACCATTTGATTCTGAATCAACAAAAGGTTCCTTCTATGCGGTGCATGTCTACATTTTTGCTTGACAATACTAATTGAACACTTCCCCCTCAGAAGTTGAACCGTTGACATAGAAGACGTAATTGTGCATTGGCTTCCAATGGCCAAAGGTTAATTAGCATGCAACAGCTCTGCATTAGGGTCTAGTTACATGTGCACATGGGCTGAAACAACCTTTTTTGGCGATCCCATTTAACATTAATTTCAGACAATAACAGGAGGCTTCTCACTAGACCAGAGGGTTATTATCAGTGAGGTCAGGTTTGTTTGCTAGGAGAGCAAGCTTAAATTTTAGTCATCTGGCTATGCCAGTGTCAGCTGTGTTTATTAGTAAACTGTGTAAACATCTAAGCAGGCAAATGTACAGACACTCTGGCTACACAGTTTCCACAATGCTGGCTGAAAATAAGCGGTCCATTCATCAGTCTGCATTTATAAAAAGATCACAGAGAATGAAAGGAAGCATAATGCATGTATCAAGAGGAACAACATGAAAAAGAATAAATCACAGCATGAAGGTGAATTAACAGTAGAAAATCCATGCATAGTAAAATATTGTCCAATGACCTTTAAACTTGACATATATTGTAGTGCTTAAACATAACTTTGGTATTTTTATATATCTATCTATATCTGTACCTATCTATACATCTTCTCTGCCTCAGCTCAGACCTGTTGCAGCCCACTGTAGCCTTAGCTTTTTCTAACTGGGGATGTATACTGTGCCAAGCCATGCAGTGGTCTTATGATGTGAACAAAGGAGGACTGATGAGACCAACAGCTCATTTAGGTTTATGACCTAAGACAGCTTGAAAACTACTCTCCAGAAATAAATGGCTAATGCTCTAACCCACTGCACTATCTATCAAGAGCCTTAAGGCCCTTTAATGAAAAGCTGCATTACGACATTTAGTGGAAAATATTTGCTCATCAAGTAGAAAGCAGAACAGAAGGATATCATGGGAAGGATAGCACTTTCCCTAACGCTCATCAAAAATAACACGTTAAATGAAAGTTTAAGGAAAGCAGAATTCCACTTCAGAGACTCAGAAGTTATTAGTGTGGGAGAAGCCCAAGATATGCAAAAGGTAAAGTCTAAAAATCCTGAAAGTAAGTTATAAAGTCAGCATAAAGAAACAATTTTTGTATGCAGTAGAACAGATTCAACAGGAGAGACTGGAGGAGACCCAGCCCAGAATGTCATTGAGATGGGCAGCTTCAGGCATGTGCACATTTCTTCCATGCTGGAAGGCAAATTCAAATTCAGGTTTGATTCCACTGGCAAGCTTCTCTGTGTTTATGAAACCACAAATTAGGATTTTGTTCTGCTGATGGGATAAACATTACTTCAACGGGGGGGCAGGGGGAGAATATTAGCAACTGGGTGAAACCCAGTTTCTCCCTTGTATATCTTTAGATATAGGTGATATAGTGTGCATAGTAAACAGATCTGCATATTGCTAGTGAAAGGCTTCTTAGTAAGCAGGTCTGTAGAACCAGTTTCAAATTTCTTGAAATTATTTCTTTTAAAAAAATGCAGTATTGTTTAACTCCCAGCTACTGTCAATTTAAGAAACAGTTTTTGATGAATAATAATTAGTGGTGCACCGATAGCCAATATTTAAGGAGGCATATCAGCCAATACCGATCTGATATCCAATACAGCTGCCTCCAGGTGGTAAGTCTGGTGTGGTGGAAGGGGAGGGAGGAGGGAAGAGGTGTGGGGGGCAGATCAATGCCCTCTGCCATGTGGGAGGGGGCAGGGGCAGGCACTGCTCAGTAGGACGGAGGGGTATGGGGTGGAGCCATGGCTTGTGGGCTGGGGGCAGTTCCCTCCATTGCTTGCACCTTAAAAGGGCAAGGGTAGGGAGCATGTTCCCCTGGATCTGCATGATCTAGGGCAGGCTGCAGTTATGGAGTGGAGCTGGAGCCAGTGCTGCATGGCTCTTGTTCTGGCTGGGCCCAGAACAGGCTCCAGCGGTGCTGGGGGGAGGCTGAAACCACCCCAAATTTCACTCTGCTCCCAGCCCCTCACTGCTGCCCGGCATAGCTGTAACTTTTCTCGGTGCTTGGGTGGGGGCAGGGTGTTCAGCCAGGGCTGTACTGGGTGGCAGCACCGGGCTGGGAGCAGAGCGGCAGTGAAATCTGGGGCCACCCAGCACCACCAGAGCCTGCTCTGAACCCAGCCCCCGGCAAAAAGAGCCCTGCACAGTGCCAGGTCTGGCTCTACCCCACAGCTGCACCTACCTCGTGCCATGCAGACCTGGGGGCATATGCCCTCCCTCACCCTCCCAGGGTCACCCCCATGCTACGAGCCATATCTCCATCCCATGGTACCCTGCCCTCCCCTCCCTCACCACAGGAGGTGAGGATCTTCCCCCCCATGCCCTTTCCCTCCCCCCTCCCCTTCCAACTTACCAGATGGGGGCAGCTCTCCACACTGCTGGCTTTACTCCATGCTGCACTGCATAGGCATTTATCAGCCAAATTATCACCCATGGGGCCAATATCCAATATAGACAATTTTCTTCATATCAGTACCAATCTGATATCAGACCAATAAATTGATGCACCCCTAATAATAATTTTTAAAAAAACCCTCAGAAATATACGTTGCACATTATGACACTTCTAACATAAGTTGTTTCGATGTGTGGAGGTAGATACACAAAATGGAGGCAGTATTACCCATTTTTCTTATAGCCCAGTGATGACGGCAGTCATCTGGAACGTGGGAGAGCCAAGGTGAAATCCCCTCCACAGCTGATTCAAAAGGTATTTGAACAGATGAATAGTGACGAGACAGAGAAAATGACTTTGTGGTCTGGTATTAAAGGCACCTGGGAGGTGGGACATGCAGGTTCTAGACTTTTATCTGCTGAATATTTGGGTGTTTTACTCAGAATAGAACAGATTCAGCAGCAGAGACTGAAAGAGACTCAGCCCACAAGGCCTGTGACAGTTTTCCATGTTTCAGACTACTGGTCGAAAACTGTGGTTTAAGCTCCTGTTGTGATACAAGCAGAGGGGGGATTTGAATCATTCCAAAAAAGTATATTAACCACTAGGCCACAAGGTAAAGGTTTGGGTGGGTTAATTCTTTTCTCCCATCTTGATTTCAGAAACCCAGCCTTTTGTAAGAAAAAATAAAAGCCAAGTCCAAAAGAAATTTTGAATTGTTTCAAATTTGCCAATTTGCCAAAAGGGTCAGTTTTGGGTTCAATTGCAAAATAAGTTCATTAATGTAACACAGTCATCATTCTGAAGTTTTTCTTTTACCCAGGAAAGGAAATACCAGCAGAAGGTATTTTGGCTCCACAGGAGAGAGTCTTTAAAAAAAAAAAATGTTATTGGCAAGATGAATAGCTACAATAGTAACACTACCTGGAAAAGCGAAGTTCATATTCATCAAGGTGAGAGATAACCAAGTCAGGATGATGATTAAACAGCAGGATTGAGAGGAAAGGGTGAAATGTGATAATATTGAAAAGTAAGAAAATAGCATTCATCAGAAGACTGAAAATGTAGAAGAGAAGGAGAGATACATGTCAGATTACCTGAAGCATACTAGCCAAGGAGAAGAAGAGGAAATAAAGGTTTTTTTTGATGGATAAAACAACAGGCCTTGTTCTGGCTAGACAGGACTGTAACTGCTGCTCTTTTTACATCTAAAACACATTTTCTGGGAACCCATGCGATGTAATCAGCTATAGGTTGGCTTTACTTACAATGCTCAGTGCAGTGCAAAACCAGAAGCTTTTTAAAGCCACAGTCATAAACTCTGTTTAGATGTGTGTGCTCCTTCTACTACTGTTTTAGCTTAAAGTGTTAGGGGCTTTTCATCCAATAAACCTGCAACATATTTAACCGTGAAAGGTAGGTAACAGCTATCTCTTATGGTCAGCTCTATTGGTGTTAAGGTGGGGGAGGCAAAGAGGAGGAAAGAAACAAAGCAAATCTGCTCTTGGAAGATTTTGAAATTACGAAACCTGCTTGTTTCCTTCCCGTATGCTACAAACACTCTTCAGCAGCCACTGAAATGCAGTATTCTGCATGAAACTGTATTTCCAATGAAACCAACAGAAAAGCTTCCATCATCTGAAATTGAGAGAGGACTTTACCTGTATATCTGTTCGCACAGCCATATCAAGCACACTGTCACTGAAATCCCACTTCAATCCCCAAAGCTCAGCTGAGGTCCCCGGTGGTTTTGCTCAGTGAAAACTGACAGCACAGTCCTCAGCACTCCTCTCATTTGCTTAGGAACAAATGATCTTCAAACACCAGCAAAGGACCTCAAAATCTGGCCTAGTGGCAGTATTTAATGCCCAGGCAACACCTTGTAAGCCTGGATGGTCAGGGCATTTTTCTAAAGCTTTTCAATTACAGGAATTTGCAGGTATCCTCAATTATCAATTGATCATCCATTACCAATTATGACCCCCTAGGCTCATCATTATCTGGCAAATCAATTAATTCTTCCTTCAAACTTGTCCTTAGAACTTTTCTTTTTTGCCATAATGCTTATAAAAACTTTGGCAACGGCTTGGCAGTTGACATGGCACTGCTTATATTGATTGTAAGTTCTCTGGAGCAATGTATAATCAGGTGTTTATACATGTGAACAGTACCCGCCGCACAAGAGCCCAGCTCTTAAACTCCCCCATACCATCAACTGGTATTTTTTTATTTGTACATTTTATTTCACGACTTCTTTAAAAGCTCTAGGGGTGTTTTTCGTGCTTGGTAAATAACACGCAGGTATCTAAGAAGCCTCCTACTGTGCAGTAAAGCAAAGGTCTGAAATATTGCTTTGGCTTCAGCTCTTTATGATAAAAATATGAGACGTTAAGGAAGGCTCGCTACAACAGAGCTGAGGCATGTGACTTGTTTTTAAATATTTAAAGGGATATTTTAACTATCAGCTCACCTTAAAAATAGTTGGCCTTCATCTGTATTGGTAAAGCTCCTTTTCTGATGCAAAGTGGGAGTATGCCACATGCCTCAAAAGCCCTGGAGGTGATAATGATTTAAAAGTATCTGCCATAAACAATCACTTAGCCACAGCCAGGGGCTAAGGAGAAAGAAACACTTGCAAAGTGGGAAGTGTCAGATTCCATCCTGGCAGGGGGTGGGAAAGAGATAACATCCTCTATGCCTCAGTGTCTCCCCTGTAAACACTCCCTTCCCTCACTCAAGCAAACACCAGAGCTGTCCTGTCCACTTTTGGCCAATCTTTGATAAATCAGAAGTTCAGAACTACAGAGAGTGACTTGGCCCCTTTTCAAGGCTAGTGAGTATCAGAGCTGGGTGAGAAAGTAATTTGCCCTCCTTTGACAATTTGAAATTTAAAAACCAAAATCCTAGCACAAATCAGGGTAAAGTATCAAAATCTTAGCTTTTTTTCTCCCCTTCAGTAACAACAGGTAAAAAAAAAAAAATGGGCTTGTCAAAAGTTTTATTTGATTTCAATATTAACCTTTTCATTTTTTCCAATGTTGCTATAAATTCAAAGTCAAAACTAAAAGTTATTCTCGTCCTGACAACCAAAACTTCATTCCAGATGTTTCTATGATTTTCCAAACCAGCAAATTCATCAAATCCAACACTTTCCTGTCATCTATTTTGGGAGTAAGGAGTTGGCAGATATATATATTTTTCTATGACAAAAAAACAACATTTCAATCAAAAAATTCCATAGCAGCTCCAAAGGAGAACAAGGGCTAGCTTCAATTCAAAAAGAGCAAAGTCTTTTTCACCTTTAGGATGAGCTTCTAAATTAATATACTCAAATCTGTTAAAAGACATTAACCCATCTGCATGCATATGAGCTCACTGGGTCTTAGCTGTGCCCTGGCATGAGTGTTAACCAATCCCTGCCCTTGTTTGGCATGCAGCAGCCCTGCTGGGTCCAGCTCTGCTCTGGTGTGAGTGCTAACCCAGCACCCCACCAGCCCAATTCCAAGTCAGTGAAACACATGCAAGACTTTGGTCCTTTTTTAATTATGTTTTTTTACCATCTCTTTCCCTTCAATTTTCCTTCCTGCTTGTTCACTTCAAACAGTTTTGCAAGACTTTCCTCTCTTACCCACAGTTCTGGGGTGAGAGAAGCCAACTGGCGACACATAGGGGCTGCACGTGCACCCCCTGAGACTGCCTGTGCACCCCCTGGAAGCGCCACTCACAAAACTGGAAGTGCACTTCCAGTTTTGCCACTGGCTCGGTGGTCGCCTGCTGCAGGACCCCCTCCCCACCATCCCCACTGGTGATCTGGTGACCCCCCCAACTTGGGAGGCACCATCCACCCATGAAGAAGCCACAGCCCCAGTGGTTGTCTTTCCACCTCTTGAGTTACATGCCACCCTTCCCCATCCTCTCCCACCTCAGATAAGTTCAGATCCTGACCACACCCTGCTCACCAGGCCCTTTAGTGGTAAGTCACAATTGTGCGCATAGATGTTGACTTTCATTTTTGCCTGGGGGGCCTAAAATGATGGTCATGTGGAAAGTGTTAGGCATCAGGTGACAACCGTCTTCCCAAGGGGAATTAGGACCCTCAAGCCCCCACATACTCATACCCACAGTGGAAAGCCACCGAGAGCAAATCAATAGGAAATGCTAAGCCTAAGGATGCATCTAAACTCCTGCCCTTCTCCAGACCTTGGACTTGTCAATAGGCACTTCCATTCACTTGGGACACAGTGGACAGGCACTTCCATTCACTTGGGACACAGAAGTCAGAGTCCTCCTCTGAAGGAAGGCCCAAATACAGTGTCTTCAAAGAACTGAACAAAAGTTGATGTTTCCTTTACAGTATCACTCATGGATCTTAGTCCTTTCAGTCTCTTACTGTATTTCCAAATGCAGTCCTTTAAAAGGCAATTACTTTAGACTGGCAACTCAGCATAGCAACCCAGCATGGGTGTTTTGTGAAGCAACACTTACTTAGGATTAGGCATTTACAGCGCACCACTTAGTTAACATTTTCTAAGCCAATAAGCTTTATCTCCCCCAGTACCAAGATAAGTGTAAAAATGGAAAGCTTGCAAGAAGGGCATTTTTCAAACCCATTACGAAGCTGCTGTTCTAACTTACCAGAAAAAAGGATGTTCAAGAGTAGCTTAGTGAATTTGGCAGCAAACTTTATTTCATACCAACATTATCTTATGCGTCCTGCCTTCTGTTAAGTAAAAAGAAAAATCAATGACCTACATTTTGCAGCCAGCCATTTGTGACTGGCAGTTATTGTCATTTCATAGGCCTGCTGAGCATTAGAAAGCATGCAGTAACAGCCCCGTTGCCTCTTTTCTAGCAATAATATGTATAGGAACAGTGCTTTCTAATCCTATCTAAGTGTTTTGACACTGACTTAGTGTGACCTGGTGCAAGTCATGCAAATCTCTCATGTGTCTCAGATTTCTCCACCTCTAACCCAGGGGTAATTACTTATCTCACAAGTACATTATTTATTCAATTTGGAAAATTCTGGTCTGAATGAGTAACAAAGTGCATTTGGCGAAATGTTAGTGGGTTGTGTACAGGTACCGAGCATTTACACCTCTGATGGTTTCAGTGAGAGTTTGGGATATCTGGACTCTTATATATTTGCTTCTAATAGATATATATTTCTTTCTGTGCTTACAACAGGGTTTGAGCAACCTGGTTTTAGTCATCCAGACTGAAAA